>NC_140977.1:33618231-33713231 GCF_056783735.1 Eptatretus burgeri | reverse complement strand
TGGGGAGAGCAATGCCTCACAAAATGTTGCTGTACACTGCAGGAGGGGTGTGTGTGTGTGTGTGTGTGTGTGTGTGTGTGTGTGTGTGTGTGTGTGTGTGTGTGTGTGTGTGTGTGTGTGTGTGTGTGTGTGTGTGTGTGTGTGTGTGTGTGTGTGTGTGTGTATATGAGAGAGATAGACACAGAAAGACAGACACAAACACAGACAGATACTGATACACACAAACAGAAAGAGAGAGAGACAGACAGACAGATAGCGAGAGAGTGATAAAGGTGTGGGAGGAGAGTGCTGCATTATATTTGGAGGGGGGGAGGGAGGAGGGGACAGACAGAGAGAGCAGAGATGGGGGAGGAGGAAAAAAAAAAGAGATAGTTGAGGGGTGAAAGTGGCGTTAACAAAGAGAGTGATATGTTATGCTAAATGACCGAACATAAATAAAAAAAATCTCACGTCAGAATAGCTGTACACACAGTGACACAACAGAGTTTGTAATGTTAACCATAGGCATATCAGCAAAAACTTTGATATCCTCGTTCCAGAAAATTTGTGGGAACATTAACCAAAAGCATGGACTGAAAACATAGAAGTACCGCTCACGTACGACCTAATGATCCCATCGAGAGCATTGAAAACAAAGCATTGCACCCAGTTATCATACTTGGATACAAAAAAAGAGAGAAAAAGGCAGTGCGAAGTGAAGTGTTAATACCAGTGATTTTGTACTAAACGATGCAGAAATCAAGAAAATGGCAAAATACCAAGACCTCAAGAATGAATGAAAATGTCCTGGAAGCTGAAGAATGCCAATGTTGTTCCAGTGATAGTTGGAGCTATGGGAATGATGAGGAAGAACTTCAAAGAGATATTAAAAGCCATCCCTGGGAATATTACTACAAACGAACTACAGTTGAAAGCCGTCCAGGACTTAGCGAGGATCCTGAAGAGACCCCTCGGTACAAAACTTTGAAAACAGAAAACTTCAGCTTGGTCCAGGAATCGTGACCCCTTACCGAAATGAAGGTGGATACTTTGAGCCCACTCTGGCAGGAATCAATTCCACAATCTGAAACCCACATATGAAGATACCAATCAACGACACACACACACACACACACACACACACACACACACACACACACACACACACACACACACACACACACACACACACACACACACACACACACACACACACACACACACACACACGGAGGTGGATACTTTGAGATGTGGTAGGTCTATGTTGCACCTCCTGAAACCTACCCACATGTGGTGCTAGCAGACAACAGCAGCTTGCACGTACACACACACACACACACACACACACACACACACACACACACACACATACACTCACACGGAGGTGGATACTTTAAGACCTGGGAGTGCTCCATTCCACTTTCTGAAACCCCTCTATGGAGATATCAACCAACGACCAATAACCAATAACATACACACACACACACACACACACACACACACACACACACACACACACACACACACACACACACACACACACGTACACACGCATCAAGTAAATAAAAAACGACAAATACAAAATTTTACCGTAAAACAGGGTTCTTTGAAAGAGGATATAAAGTGGGTAACTCGCGAAAATCAATTCAAAAATGTACCAAGCCACAGAATACAAAATGGCGATCTATAATTCATGCCTTCACTGCAAGAACAAACATGGCGAACAACTGGTCGGATGGACCTTATTGTATTTTTTAATATGCATCAATGTTGATGTGAGGTGAATTACAAATGGAGATTGCACGAAGCGATCCTTGCACATTTTCGGAGAATGAGACACCTCGTGAGGAACCCACCACAAGGCACCGCAGAACCTAACCAAGGTGGAAACGTACGTCTAATCGATGTGAGATTGAAAGCACGTGTACTTTTTCCAGAAATGAACAACCAAGCAGCTTGGAGCGCACTCGCCAAGTGGCTTAAGCACTCCAATGAAAAGGTCGATATGAAACGGCTTCCTTAGCACACAATTGGCAATCACTGAACTGTCATATTAAACATACACCTCCTGGAGATGCCCGAAATGCCACATATGTCCAACTTGGACAAATGAACACTTTTTTTTAGGTGTGGGGACTGCTTGTAAGATCGATTCTGGAGTTTCAATTTTGTAATTAGTCTTAGTTTAAGAGAAACTTGTGGTGAACGCAAATGCGGAAATGAAACAAAGCAACGAAAGCTGACATTTCCAGGAATTTATAAGCATTGCAATGTACCCAGCGATTTGTTGCTATGCGAAACAGCTTGTTCCAAGTTGCGGCCTGTTCCCTGTCGAGCTTAGGTTGAGCTGGTCAAAAAACATTGCGGCTTCAGACCCCAGCGAGGTTACCCAGGAAACGCCTCAAGACCCCAGACAGCGAGGTGGCTGATCGTCTGATGAAGGATATAATTAAATATGGTCGTTAATTATCTTCAAAAGGAGTGTTTTAATTAACACAAACACCCAATTTTCACTGTTGCACTTCTTTGGAGTTTTCTTAGTATGCATGCAAAGTTTCAGGTTGCTTGGTTAGATCGTTTGGGCGTTATGGAGGAGATGCACAGACAGACACATTGACACCACACTGACACACACACACATTGTCTTTTATTAGGAAAAGCATATATATATATATATATATATATATATATATATATATATATATATATATATATATATATATATATATATATATATATATATATATATATATATGCATGTTAAAAAAAAATACTGTTTATACATATACCGTATATACATATCTATACATATTTAAATACTGTATACAGTATACATATATATTATTATTTTTTAAAATACTGTTTATACATATACCGTATATACATTTAAATACTGTATATATATGTATATATATATATATATATATATATATATATATATATATATATATATATATATATATATATATATATATATATATATATATATATATATATATATATATATGTGTGTGTGTTACAAAGAATAACAAAGGATTTGCAAAACAAGGTGTATTTGAAACTGTTGAAAAGCAAACAGACAGCACCATTGGTTCAGTATGATATTTCTGGAGAACAAAACATATTGCAATATTTTAAATTTGTACATCCTTCTTTTTGATTATTCTGAAAAGGGAGTGTGGGGAAGGGGATGAAGATGCATCGATTCCCATTTCCTTGGATGCACCTCGACATTATGCACACACAAGATTTACTTTTCATCGCCAATTAATTGCTTTTGGGTACCCTTTCAAGACACAGTATTTGGGATTCCTAAACCAAAGCAAAATGCAATGAGGTGCCACAGACTGTAATTTTAAGCATCTCCTTTGGACCTCATTGCTGATACCATGGCACAGAAAGATGTTGCGATGTTGAGCAATTGGCCAGGATATTGCGCATAGACACGCCAAGTCATGAATAATTTACTTACGAGTTTTGAGTGTATTTTGCAAAATAAATAAGTGGAATAATATAGCATCGTTTGATTTGGCGCCCATAAACGCTTTTTCTTTACTCGTGAACGTCATGGCTTCGGCACGTGCGATAACCACCACCTCTGCACTGGCGTGATAAGAAAGCAGGAGAAAGACAGAGGAGTGGTCACGCGCGGAAAACCTCTCTGCGCTTTCACTTTGGAAACCGCCATGGTTGGAGCTTAATGATGTGGAAGGCATGGCAGAGCGAGTACATATAGCAAGAATTCACGTAAACGATAAAGCATTCTCTTCTGAGAAAAGGCGCACTCTTACAATGCAACAAAAATTACTCTACGTTCGAAGCGGATCAGATGGAAGGTGGTGTGAGTGGGTGGTGAAGGGGGATGTTGCTGTCGGGAGGGACAAGTATGCTGTTCTATTGGTGGAAGGCGAATAAGTATGAGCTAGTATCTTGAATGGGAAGACAACAGGCGTCTACAAGGCACACGTGTCGATATCTTTGCAGGATAAAAAGAGGAATGGCTTTGTTTTTGTCTGTAAATAGTGCAAACAGGTTTTCCACAGTGCACAGTGCACCACACAAACGGAACACTCAGAAAACATTCCACAAGATAACGTACATCTTGAAGGCCACTAGAAAAATACCATGACGGTCTGTATGTGATTTGAATTTCCAGCAAAATGTTCATGATGTTAACAGCAATAACAATAATAATCTGTAATACTGTTGTGGATTTGTGAAGGCCCCAGGAAGTTAAATCCAACACATAAAATAACCTGAGAGTTTGGATATTTCCATAATGATTCTGTTTAGTTCGGTTACCCATCTCTTCATATCAGGGACAGGGAGATGTGTTGTGATTGTTGTTTGGATCTTGCCCATTGTTTTCTTCCTAATTCTCAAACACCCATTCACAAATACCCATCCCCAAACCCTCATTTTCCAACACCCACACTCAAACCTCCATTCTCATGCTTCATTCTGAAACACACATTCTCCCAATCCATCCATTCCATCAACTTGGGCCATACTCCATGCAGAGCATTGGTGCTGCCGAAGCAGTCTCCTATTGGGCACAATCCTGGACAGATCACCACTCTGACACAGGACACCAGCAAGCTGGCACTCATTTTGCTGACCTCAGAAGCGTGACAGGCAGAGTCAACCCCACCTGGGATTAATTCAACAACCAAGGGGGGATTTGAACCCAGGATCCTAGGATTCCAAGCCCCCCACCCTCACCATTAAGCCAACACCAGGCACATAGCAATCCTAAGGCAGTTATCTCATTAGAAATTATTTAGTTTTCCCATTGAATATGTCTCATAGGTAAATGGGACAAGCTGCGTTGTGTAGGGCTTTTAGTTAGATC
This sequence comes from Eptatretus burgeri, assembly GCF_056783735.1. Lineage (NCBI taxonomy): Eukaryota > Metazoa > Chordata > Myxini > Myxiniformes > Myxinidae > Eptatretus > Eptatretus burgeri. Next base: position 33,708,400 of record NC_140977.1, on the reverse strand, counting down.
CAATATAGATAAAGTAGCACAATCACCAAGGACATGATTCCCCGATAAGGAGACGGCATGTTCCCAGTTAAACTGTAGTGAGACGGAGGACACTGAGTCGCGTGATTAAATTGTTGGCGTTTGCAGTCGACGAGCGACCTGCCGCGACAAAAACTTATTCATGTGTGTAAGCCTTGATTCCCGGTGAGTCCAAGGAGAACCGGGGGATCCTCCACCCTCGTAGTACCCCAGCGACCCAGGGTCGACAACAATATCGGCATCATATTACACATCCGTTCACAAACACAAACGCGTTTACACTTCAGAGTCATTAATTATGACATATTCATGAATTTGATTGAAAATGTTGCTTTGTGTCTAAAATGAAGTGTTTGTACTTTGATTGACCTTGCGTGACCCAACCCATATCTGTATGCTATGGGCTGCTGGGGGAGAAAGGAATTTGAAGGTGGGGGCTCTTGTCCGAAGTGTGAGAGGAACAGGCAGGTTTTGCAGTATTGTTTATATAAGATGTCTGATTTGTATAAACTGGAGGAACGATTATTGTGGGATATGCTGATCGAGCTCAAGGATTAGCTCATTCACTGAGATAACCAAATGCCTGTCCATTGGCCCAGAGCATCATGCCCCATAATAAATCTTTCCCACAGTCTCGTTCACTTTAATGTAGGAGTGTAGCTGTCCTGCTACTCAAACATGATAGCCTCAACAATTACCATTCTCAAGGTTCTGTTGACAATCCATCACTGTGCAGAGTGCCACTGATACTGGGTTTTATTGCTAGATATATCTTGTTTTGTTCAACCTTCTCACACTATGTAACCACACACATGTTTTTCTTTGTGTATAAAAGTGGATGCTTCGGTTTAGAAAATTCAGAGAAGGTTTCACCATTGATCGGGTGTCTTTCTCTCCATACATGTTTGCTTAAGTTATTCAACTCTGTGATATTAAACTTGTTCATTGAACCTTGAGTGAGTTTTCTTCCATAGCATTCTTTAAGTACATAAGGGGAAAACGAACAGGTTAAGACTTGTGTAGGCCCATTGAGGAATAGCACATGGAGATTGGTTATGATGTAAGTGAAATGGAAAGCTTATTAAAAAATTATTTTGGTTCAACATTTATACAAGAACAATCATGGGAATTACAAATATCTGAAAGAATGAAAGTAAGGGGTGAGGAAGTGCTTTTAGAAAAGGTCCAGGTAGTAGTGGAGGAAATTAAGAAGTAGCAGGGAAAGTGAGTCGACAAGACAAGACAAAACTCCGATGCCAGATATTATGTAATGAAGAGAATTGAAAGATGTCAGAGCAGATAACCGTGTTGTTAACCAATATGCGTCCAAGATCGAATTTCGTGAGATGAAACAGCAGATAAGCGAGATGTGAGTCGATCTATTTAACAGTTCCTTTTAGTGAGAACAGGTACCAGATCAGGATTTCAAGAGTAAAAAATGTAAAACCGTTATTTAAGAAAAGATCCAGAAAGGAATTAGGTAACTTTACACCAGCACGATTACATTGAATTGTGATGAAGATGTTGGATCCATTAATTATGGATCAGATGGGAAATCATTTAAATAAATTCAAGTTAATTAAATGCAGTCAGTTTGAACAACTTGACTGAGTTTGAATGTATATATATATATATATATATATATATATATATATATATATATATATATATATATATATATATATATACATAATAATGACCGTTTTTACAGCCATTTTTCCCTGCTATGCAGGGGTTGGGCTTTTTCTTGAGGCAATGTTTTATGGCCGGATGCCCTTCCTGACGCCAACCCTGGTCGCCTCTTACAACACACAGGGATATGGTACACCTATTCTAACCGGGGCATACACTGGGACCAGTACACTGGTACTCATTTCGACGACCTCGGAAGGATGACAGGCTGAGTCAACCCCCTGGTGTTAATTCAGCAGCCAACGGGGCTTGAACTCAGGACCCTGGGATCCCAAGCCACCACCCTAACCACTAAGCCAACACCAGGCTTGTATATATGTATATGTATATATATATATATATATATATATATATATATATATATATATATATATATATATATATATATATATATATCTTCTTCTTCTTCTTTCTGCTGCTCCCTTTCGGGGTCGCCACAGCGGATCATCCGTATGATCCGCATAGTGATTTGGCACATGTTTTACGCCGGATGCCCTTCCTGACACAACCCTGGTCGCCTCTTACGACACAGGGATATGGTACACCTATTTTAACCGGGGTATACACCGGCCCAGTACACTGGTACTCATTTCGCCGACCTCGGAAGGATGACAGGCTGAGTCAACCCTCTGGTGTATTAATTCAGTGGCCCAACGGGGTTTGAACTCAGGACATTTTGGATCCCAAGCCGCTGCCCTAACCACTGCGCCAACACCAGGCTATATATGTATATGTATGTATATGTATATGTATATATATATATATATATATATATATATATATATATATATATATATATATATATATATAATATTGTTGTGGGCAGGGGGTCGGGTGAGAAGACCACTAGAGGGGAAAAGCAATCTCGGTTCCCACCAGACTCCCCGGAATTATAGGCCATCGCACACGGATAATTCCGTGAGGCGGTGGGTCACTTAACCGACCGTGGGCGCCAATAACTCAACCGTGTGACCTAGGGTCCTCTATGGGTTAATCGGGTTACCTAATTAATCACGTGATTTAATTACTGGGGAACACGGCCTCGGTACACCTTGTCATAACCGGATCACTCTACTGGACCGGATCAATTTACCGGTTCGGATGCAGCCGAGCGACACTGCCAAGGACGTACCAGCTAAAAGGAAAGTATCGTTGGGAATAAGGTCCTAGCTAAACTAGAATTCAGACCATGCTGGATCAATGGAAGAAAAGACAAAAACAAGCAGGGAACATTCCAAATAATGATTCATTACAATGGGTGAGGAAAGGTATGTGGCACAATCAAGATTTATTGCGGTGTGTTGTGCAGAGATAGGGGAGAGAGGTGTGGTGCAGCAAATAAACAAGCAACTTACAAAAGCAAAACAGAGCAGACTTAACGCGAGAATTGTAACAATAATAACTAGTGGTGCCAGGCACAACAAATCCCGCCCATTATGGGTTGGATTATAATTGACAAATAGAGGAATATATCCTTGAGGAATTCCTTGAGGAATATCTGCCTACAAGAGATTCCGATGAGAATCGTTCTACAGAGTTACCATGAAAAATATGCGTTTGCCTCATAACGTCACCAAATGACGTCATAATGTCTCAAGCTTGACATATCTAGAAAGCACTCATCGAGGTGTTCAATTTGAGGTACTACATGATATGGTTCCTAAAACTTGAAAATTTGACCTTGGGGTCAAATATGTTTGACCTCAGGCGCTAACCATGAAGGTCAAGGTCAATCGCCACCAAAAACTAATCAGCTGAGTGCCAGACCATATTCTACATTCCCATTAAGTTTGGAGATGATTCGATTAAAATTACTCAAAAAATAAGGGTTTCGTCGACCTCCATGATTTACCGCAAAGTGACCTTGACCTTTGACCTTGACCTTTAAGTGTGCTGAAGGGTATTGTAATAATACTATGATATGTGTACCCACAAGAGTTTCCGATGAGAATTGTGCTCCACAGAGTGATATAAAGGTGAAAACTCCAATGATTACAGACAAACAAACAAAAAAAACTTACCAAGTAACAGATCTTGCAAAAACGAAGTTTTGGCAAGATAATAAGGTTCACTATAAGCTTAGTTAAAAGTAAATCGGATCATTTTGGACGAAGTTATCAGCGAAAAACGATTTTGATCATTTTGTGACCTTGACCTTGACCTTTGATCCAATTGGATGCAAAAGTTAATGAGGTCGTCCAAGGTTAATTGCCCACTTGTGGATTAAATTTGATAGTGTTTGCTAAAGCCGTTTTGCCATAAAATTGCTAGCAAACAAACAGACAGATAAACAAACAAACAGACAAACAAACTGGACGATTACAATATCCCACTCCCTCCCTCCGGGGGGATAATAATGATCTTCTGAAGTCTGACTGAAGCAGACAGGTGCCAGGACACACACACACACACACACACACACACACACACACACACACACACACACACACACACACACACACACACACACACACACACACACACTCGCACACACACAGACACAGAAAACCCGATGAAGAGAAAGTATTGAACCAGGAAGGGAAAGGAGTTGAGGCTACGATCTCTACCTTTGTTCTACCATCCCCACGGATGGTGAACGTACATCGTAATGGATAAATCCATGCATGTTTCGCGAGCGGCATACACGTCTGCCTTCGAGCACATTCTATACAGTGTGCGGGATTCGGCCATGGCCCACGTGGTCAGTGCTCGCCTTTGTCCGATTCTGCCAGCGTGTGCGCGGGGTGAACACCAATATGTATCAGATATTTGGCTGAAAAGGAACGCACCACTTTTACTCCGCACACTCGTATCCTGCCCAACCTGGCGTGGAGTCGCCTTTTTCGGCCTCCGTACGCGTTTCGTGCAGCGTGGGTGTCATGCTGGCTGTGTTTCCTGTGTTGTGAAAAACACCACTCATGCAGCCTCTGAGGACGTATTCATTCGTATGCCTTTTTAATGCAACTGGCAATCTTCCCCAGATCATCGGAAGCTCAAGTTGATAATCCCGGACTGCCCAGTGCACTGTATGATTCGCTGCACACGTTGGGTTTAGGGCTCGCTTGGGAACGAGGGCTCTGCGCTGTTAATGCCCGCACGATTTCGCTTCCTCGCAGTGGCGTTGCATGCGCTGGCCTCCATGAGGGCCCACCTCACAGCAAAGGCGCACGTGGCTCAGATTTACCTCAGGAATAATCAGACGAAAATAAGAGTGGGGACGAAATGAAGAAAAAATGATGTAAGCAAACCGAGCTATGAGATCATCGCAACGCATGCCCTTGTTGCTCCGCTAGACAAAAGGAAAGGGACTATGTACACGTATAATAATGGAATAACTGTCTTGAGACCACTGTCTGTGGGATGCATGTGGTTCCTAGAAAAAATATATATATATATATATATATATATATATATATATATATATATATATATATATATATATATATATATATATATATATATATATATATATATATATATATATATATATACACACACACATAAACAATTATAATGGTAGTATCATTTGGTTATAATTATAACGAATGTATAATCTCCACCCTATCCCAAGCACATCTGGGCTTGGTGAAAGGCAAACAAATGCTCAAGCAGAACCGCAGGTAGGTATGCTACAATGCTATGAAGACCAATGAACATTTGGTCCGATGGACCACCAGGCCCAATGGTGCATATAAACGATATAGAATCCTCTCTTTTTTTAATGTGAAATACATCCATGTAATTAGTTTCCATTCAGGGTAAAGATTTTTGACAATTTCACACAACATTAAGCAAGCGACATTAGAACTTTGTAAGTGTTTTAAAGTTTCTGCACGAGGAGTGTTTGGATGTGTTATCCTCTTTCGCTGAGCCGTCTATGGTTTGTGTTTTTGCCTCATTGTTTCCTCCCCAAAGCACCAAAGGTCATTTAAGAACTTGTTTTTGTGTTTTCAAGTGGTTATAGAATTAGTGGTGTCAGAGTTGCCTTGCTGCTCAATACAGGACATGGCTGATCATTTTTGTGGCATGCCCTATGTTGTCTGATTTTTGTTACAAGCACTGAAAAAGGAGTAGATGTGAAAGTTTTGCATTGTCATTTAGTAATTTGATAAGTCCATTAAATTATCTCACATCCACCATTGTCTTTTTTTCCTGAGCATTTTGGAAATGTATGCACAAGATGCTGGATTTTGCTTCCATTTTGGCTGCTGGGCTACCAGTGTCTATGCGGGCTATTTTGGCACAGACCCAACACAGCATACCATCCCCAATGTGAAGCATGGTGGTGGCAGCATCATTTTATTGAGATGTTTCTCATGAGTAGGGACATTGTCAGGATTGAAGGGAAAATGGATGGAGCAAAATACAGGAAAATCCTCGAGGAAAACCTGCTGCCATCTGCAAGAAGGCTGAAATTTGGACAAAAGTTCACCTTTCAGCATGACAATGACCCGAAGCACACAGCTAAAGCCACACTGGAATGGCTAAGGAGCAAAAAGATAAATGTCATTGAGAGTGGCCCAGTTAAAGCCCCGACCGAAATCCAATCGAAAATCTGTGGCATGACTTGAAGATTGCTGTCCATCAACACTCCCCACACAACTTGACTGAGTTTGAACAGTTTGGCACAGAAGAATTGGAAAATATTGCCCAATGAAGGTGTGCAAAGTTGGTAGAGACCAATCACAACAAACTCACAGCTGTAATTGCTGACAAAGGTGCTTCCACCAGGTATTATCTCAGGGAGGTGGACACTTATCCAACCAAGATATTCTCATTTTGTATTTTTAATTAATTTTCTGAAATTTGTAGAATTTGTTTTTCACATGTAAGTTGTGGGTGACAATGCATAACTAAAGGTGTAAAAAGTCTGATTTAATTCAATTTATTTCCAGGCTATTAAGGCAACAAAAGGTGAAAATTTTGAAAGGGGTGTAGACTTTATATAGGCACCGTCGGGTTGTAGGTTGTACTCATAGGAGGACAAATTATAAATCAAAAACAAGCCGGGAGGTGACGATGGTTCGTGGGCATTATTGAGGAAGCCCTACCGTAAAAACCTTTGTCTTCCGTCAAAATTGACCAAATCATATCGGATTTTTTTATATGTTGTACTTATGGACATTACGCACAGCTTCGAGGAAATAAAATAGCGAGCAAAAAATCGAGAAAAAATAAATAAAAGGTTCAAGTGGGTGTGGCTCCACTCACAAGGGGAGCGGGACACCCCTCATACAAAAAGACACAACTAGACCATGATATCTAGCTTGTGTCTAAGTTTCATCAACATCGCATCAAACTTCACGGAGCTATGCTCTGGAGAGAGTCACAAACAGACAGACAGACAGACAGACAGACACACACACACACACACACACACACACACACACACACACACACACACACACACACACACACACACACACACACACACACACACACACACAAAGAAATTAGTGGTCACTGCTGGCGCCCGCGAACCAATATGCAACTATTTGATTGATTCCAGAACGATCTCGACTAAGCCATGAGGAACGTTTTAAGGACATGGAACTTTATATTGTTACGGATTTTCGAATCCGGTCTGATGAATGCATCCACACATCCAGGTCCTCAGATAGTTATTTCCTAAAATGTATGTTCAGATTAGCCCCATCCCCATGTCTAATGGGATCTTAAATGTGATGCATTGAGAAGGGTAAAGGATAGATCCCCTCTCTTATGGGAAGCTTTTTTTCTTTATGACAGACACGTTCACACACATTTCTTTCACGAGCTCTGAAGCCCGCCTCCATTCCTCCTCAGCGGAAATATTTTGTGAGCTCCAACGCCCGCCTTTTTTGAGAGCGCACGGGTCGTCATGGTAACCGTGCCCCAGTGGGGTGGGGTGAGCTTGGGGCGGATGGCACCCAAAGGAGACGGCCAGGGATATAAAAACGAGAGAGAGAAAACGTGAGGTACGTTCTGTGAGGAGAGACGTTCTGAGATATAAAAAAAAGTGAGGAAAAAGCGAAAGAGGGACGTTCTGAGAGGAGAGAGACGTTCTGAGGAGAAAAAGTCTGAAGAGAGAAAAAGTGTGAGGAGAGAAAGAAGGGGAAAAAAGCGTTCTGAAGAGGAAAAGCGAAAGGAGAGAGGAAAAAGCAAAGGGCTAGAGAAGCAACCAAGAAGCGGGTGTCTGATCAGCGCCGAAGAGACAATTCGCCCTTCCAGTGCTTCGGCAAGCGAACGTGTGGTGCGCGTGTGGGTGTGAGCAGCGCCGCCAACAAGTGAGGCACAGGTCGGTCACCAACAACACCAGGGTCTAAACCCGTAACGGATGATCGCGGTGCCCTCCAGACTTCGACTGGCGTTCAAGGCTGCCCCGCGAGAGGGTGCACGGCAAAGCTGGGTGCTGGCGACGGACGTGACACGCACACACGCATTTTCAGGACGTTTTCACTTCATGGACGACTTTCTGGTGAGCGAGACGATCCTCCCCTCCCCTTGAATGATCTGCTGGGCAGTGTGACCACTCCTTGGCTTTTTTCACAAGATCTTGGCTATTCGTTGTTCACCTTGGCGTCTTGGTTTTCTATAGGTTTTCTTGGCGTATAGGTTTTCTATTGTCATCGCTTTTCCGAAACCTTGTGAATTCTTGGCTTTTTTCATTGGCTCACCTTGGCATTTATGAAAATGAGGAGTGGTCACACTGCTGCTGGGTACCCATGTCTATGTTTTGCTGTAAGTAAGTCAACCCCCGATAAGCATCTGCTCTTTGTCTCTTTCCTGGCATTTTGATTGATTTTGCTTTGAAATTCATTCTTTATTTACGTCAACAAATAAAAGGTTCTTTTTATTTATTTATTTTATTCTTAATAAATTATTTGTCGATATCCAACCTGTCCGTGTTTGTCCTTTCCTTCCATTGATCTAGCATTGTCTGAACCGAGGTAGACTGGGAGGTAACTACCACAGATTTGACCAAAAAATCGTCAGCACGCATCAGCGGTTAAAACGCTCGGCCGCCCTAATTAAAATCTAATCAGATAATATTGGTGCCTTGCTGAGGGCACCCTCCCTGCTCAGGTAACCACGTGACCTCCAGTTAAACGGAATAATTAGACGGTGGACACTGGAACTCGTGGTTAACTGGGTGGCATTCGTGGTTTTAAACCAACCCACCGCACCACAACGTTAATTGTGAGCGGTGGCCCCAGGTCCGGCTCCACCGAGGACAACCGGGGATTAATCCCCTTGAGCGACAAGCTGGTGTCTCAGTTCCCCCCACTGCAACAATATATTAGAAAGGAAGTGGTTATGAGGGGATCTGATAAACATTTTTATGATGCTGAAGGGTGTAGACAAGGTAGGTGTAGTACGGTTTTATCAGCAGAGTGGACGGTGTTAGGACCAGGGGACTTGGCTTGAGGGCAAAGAAGATAAGAGTTAGAACAGTTTTAAGGCAGGGGTCTTTCAGTCGGAGAGTGGTTAATGCAATGAATGGTCTCTATGGGAAGGTAGTGGAGGAGGTGTATTGGTTTGAATGAGAAGTAGATATAGGTACCTGGATGCATTGGATATAGTGTGGTATGGTGATATTGGCTTGAGTGGATGGTAGGTAGCTCGTATGTGGATGGGTGATGTTACTGGTGTTGGTGCAGCGCATGCATGATGGGCCGAATGGCCTCCTCCTGTGCCAAAGTTCCTTGTGTACCAACTAATATGTTGTATAATGCAGTTCAAAAACAACATCCTTAGTTGTTTATGGCAAACCAGGTAAAAGAAATGGTTGATTGGTCCATCATCGTTGACTATCGTTCATTCCACATGCCAAGTTACATGTTTTACCCTCATCAACATCCACTTTCCATCATGGTTGGCCGGTGTTGCCAAAACCAGACAAGGACATCGTCACAATCCTCCTAAACCCAGTCAATGTTGAGAATGCAACCCACAAAACAACATGAGACTGCTGTGTGATATTCCCCTCCACCTATCCCTTGTTTTTCTTCAATTCAAAGATCACTCCATAACATAAACTGCACAAAGCATAGGTCTTCGTTTCTGACGTGCTGCTGGACACTCTGCTCCGTGGAGCCAGTCTAAGGAGAGACAGCATGTGGTGTGTCTGTGTGGGTTGAGGTTGTTGCACACTCGCAGATGCACCTGCATGCTGGCTGTGCGCAACAAGGAGAAAGTGCTTACTCTACATGGTTGGCCCTTAATTAGCACAGCCCGAGAGCATTCATCGTTCTTCCTTTTCTATGATGATAGTGGAAATGCTTCTTGGTGGCGGCTCTGAGAATCGCTTTTGTAACGTGATGGAGCACGATAAATCATCACAATGTGCAGCCTGTCCAGAAAGGAGGACATAAAGCCATTTGGCTCAATATTGCCGTGGTGTACTCCCAGATGACTGAAGCCTCACCCAATAGCATAGGGGAAGGCTTATTGCGGTTGTGGGGTTTGTTTATACAATTAACTCTCCCAATTTTCAATGGTACCACAGAGTTCCTTAGACCCCGAGAAGGAATACTAAACCACCATTTAGAAAAGAAAAAAAAAATTCTTCCTGCACTCCCAACACTCCCAATTTCCAAACTGTACCAATTTCCATGCCCACTGGGACTTTAGGAATCAAATTTTCTTCAATAATGCAAATGGAAAGGGTCGAACGTCAATTATTTTCACCTTGACCTAATTATAGTAATTTTAACATTTTTTTTTTTTTTACCAAAACTCGACTAAAGTTTGTCCAATCAGAACGAAGTCGCCCTCTCCAGATAGCCAAAAGCAACTTGCATTGACCCTTAATTTACATCATACCTCTCTGGGTAAAAGTGGAATACAAAGTGTGCAAGGTTGAAATAATGCTTTTTGACTTTGACGTAATTTTAACGACTTATGCCTTGTTTGGGGCAATTTCCATGAAAAATAAATAAATAATGTCAAAAGTTTTACACACCGAGGAGTGCTAAATGACCGTTTAGGTTTTTCTTCCTTTTTTCTGCCAATCTCTGGGACTTTCGGAATGAAATTTTGCCTCAACAATTTGAATACAAAGTATGAAGGGTTGACATAATTTTTGACCTTGACCTAAATTTTTAATGTGGAATCTCAAAGACCAGGCACATGCGGGTTATATGTTCTCTGTGCAAGTGAAACCAAATTGAGGTTCAAATATAATTTTTCTGAAGCCGACATTTGAAGTGCTCAGTAATTTAAATTGTGTGCTCGTGTGTGGGAGGCCGGTCGGGGTTGTGGGTGAGTGTGCGTTGTGTTGTGGTGTGTTTTTTTTAATTTTGCATGGTGGAGCGGTGATCTGGTGTGGCATGTTCAATGTTTGTGGTGGTGTATATATGTCGTGTTGCTGTTGTCCACTTACCTTTTTCGTCCTTTCCACCTTGCACCATGCAATTTTTGAAGCTATTTTAAAATGATTATAATGGGTTGGGATGTCAATTGTTTAATTTGTATTTTTACATTTTACACCCAGGCAGACTTTCGTGGATTCGTCGCAACCGCATATAGTACAGACATGTCCAGACAAAGATAGCATCAATTATTTTGACAATTTAAATGGTGCACACAGGTGTCAACACACCTGCATTCATCATTTAGTTGACTCTCGAAAGATGAGCAATAATAGACTTGTTCTTCCTGCTCTTGATGAGAGGTCTTTTATCTGGATAACATTCAGAATGACAGCTTCCCCTACCCTACCCCCTCCCTTCAATTAACTTGTAGCACCATATGACAGGATGGCACAGAGGTAGCACACTTGCCTTTGAGCTGTCTAGTCTGAGTTTGATTCTCAACGCGACTATAAACTGTCAGCCTCGTGCTTCTTCGGCAAGGCGTTCCATCAAAAAGTGAACTGTCCGTCAGATGTATATGTTAGGCTGGGGATCTGTCTGCTAACATTGATTGCCAGTTGACGTTCAAATATCCCAAGGTTTCTTTTGATGAAGAGTAGGTGGGTTCTTGTCACCAGCGCTGTTGCCAAATTCCAAGTTCCTGCCATAACCAGCTTCAGTTGAACATCAGGCCTGGCCAGCCAGTTCATACAAGACCTGGCCTACCGACCACATATGAAAATGGAACATGGTATAACAATAAGAATGATTAACTTGCAGTACAATAATTGCAGAAAATGTAACCTTTTCATGACTATATAAATATATAATAAATGCTGTAACTTGGCTAACAATGAAATGCAACCATTGTTTAACATGAAGTGTGCAAGCATGTTGAGAAGGGCCTTTGCAAGATAGGACTGCTGACAGTAAGGCCAAGGTCATGTGCCTTCCTCTTGTAATCAGCACAGCTATTGCAACAAAATATAAATAGCAGGTACTTGTTTCAATAAATGTAAAGGTCAGTACATTGTCCAAATGTTTTTTTTTTGCATGTAAAAATCTCCCCTCATGGAGGAGTTATGCGACAGAGGGCAGCAGTTTCACAGAATGACAGAGGATCAGAGGTGACTAGGGAGACAAAGACATTACACATGAGTGGAGGAGTGTCAGAAAGAATTCAGTGTGACTAGAAGAGAGCAGGAGAAAGGAGAAAGCATGAGGTAACAATGAGCAGCACAGATTTAATTTATACAATCACATTTGATTCAAGCTACATATGTCAAAACAATGACATGTTGAAATTTGATGCATGCTTTACCCTCACTATCAGCTTTAAATGTTGGAAAAATTGCACAGGTAATTGTCCAGAATTGACAAGATGTTTACTGAGGTCACAGCTCTGGATCACCTTCTCATATGGTGGCCTTTTCACATTTCCAGGCAGCTAAACCTCAGTCATAGCCTTAAGGGGTCTACAGTTACTCCATGCCAGCAAGATGATATTTCATGGAACATTCTGATTGATGTTCCAACTGTGAACTTACAAGCATCTTTCGGTTTGGGGCTGGAAAGTGGGACCACCAATAGCAGCTATTCTCACAAAAATGGCTTCAAAACAATGTGGGGAGAAAAGAACCCAGAATCAATGTGACTTGTACTACCAGTTGCTTTTGTATGTTAAATAGCATGAAAACAGACTAAAAGAGCCATTGTGGGTTCACTTCAGTTATTTTGAAGGTCATTGCAGTTAAGTTATAGCTTGTTATTTGAAACATTTGTTTCTGGTCATAGTTCCTTTTATATGTCCTGGATTCACTTGACTTGCATTTAACCTGTTACAGGAATTTAAATTTTATTTTGTATCACAAAGACAACCATTCTAAATCTTAATGTCATTATCACCTGCCTTACACAGCAACAAGGTGGAACATTTAACACTACAGCCCCTTCCCAAGGTATATGGATTACAGTAGATCTGAACATAAACGATCGATATTCAAGTTGACCTGAATGTGGACTCACACACTCACTGAAACAAATCATTTGAATAGCCTCTCTTGTCCCTTTAGGAATTGGCCACGATGGGCAAAACAAAAAGGACCTCTGGAACCTGTAGCTTATTTGGGCCCTGGCCTTATGTTGTAACACAAATTTTGTAGCATTCTGACTGGTGGGTCTGGAGAAGAAGATTTTTGAAGGAATTTATGCGATTTTCCCCAAAATTTACTAAATTAGTCATTTTGACACACTTCCAGTCACCTGATCAGCACGACCTACACAATTTAACATCCCTACCCTGGCATAATATTGTAACCCAAATTTGGTAGCATTCTGACTGGTGGGTCTGGAGAAGAAGATTTTTGAAGGAATTTACACGATTTTCCCCAAAATTTACTAAATTAGCCATTTTGATACACTTCCAGTCACCTGATCAGCACAACCTACACAATTTAACATCCCTACCCTGGCATAATACTGTAACCCAAATTTGGTAGCATTCAATATGGTGGGTCTGGGGAAGAAGATTTTTGATGGAATTTACACGACCGCCATTTTGACCCATTTCCTGTTATGTGATTGGCACGACTTTTGCATTCTGACCGGTGGGTCTGAGGAAGATTTTTGAAGGAATTTACTAAGTCTGCTATTTTAACCAACTTAAAGTCACGTGACCAGAACGACCTTTGCAATCCCTATTACCAGTCAGGAGCAGAACTTTGCTGACAAATTTCATCCGGATCGGCCTATCTGGAGAAGTCGAAACAGGAGACCGACGGACGATGCACAATGGTAATAACTTATCCGTAATTCCAATTCCAGAGAAGGCAAAAATGGAAACATGATGTCAATGGAAGAATAAAATCAGGAAAATGATCTCTTCAGCTGTGCGTATTCGGATTCACCACAATATGGTGGTGAAATTCGGTTTACTTGTGGTGCAAATCGGTCAAAAGATACCTTGCTGGATTAGGAGCATGATTTTTTTGTTGTTGTTTGTGTCAATATATTAATTAATATATGCAGTGAATAGTCATATTAAAAGTCACCTGTTGTGTTTTTGTGTTGCCATCAGGCTATTGAGGGCCAAGTTCCACAGTTTTGGGGCCTTCCACTGAAAAGGACCACAACAAGGTCGAGCAAGCTCCCTTCGTTGAGCGATGACCCTCACTTCTTGTTCCTCCCAAGTGTTGCGGCCAATGGCTGAAGGAGGACATTGATTGCCAAAGTGACCACTGCTCTTTGTTCATGGAAGTGGGCCATGTGAGCCAAAAAGACCCCCATGTAGCGGCCATGTGGTCCCACCAACGTGATGCGGCAATTGGCCAAAAAGAGCCATTGACGGCGGAAAGAAGATCGCTTGTTTTCATTTAAATGTGGGCCACATGGGCGAAAAGACTCACCTGTGCTGAACAGCCATGTGGGCCCGGGGTAAGGATGCAGGTATTATAGGATGAAGAGTGCCATTGAGGGTGATAGGGAGGAGTCAATGTCAGGAAGTGGGGGAGGGGGTGGGCAATAAAAATGACTTTGGACTCCAAATGAGCATGAAGAGTGCCCACCTGGTCAAATCACCCTTTTCCCCAAATGTATATAATCTGAATTTAAAGTATAAGTGTTGTTTAAGGTGGAATGGATAGCAGTAGTGATGCAACGCATTCATTTTTCTTTCTTTTTTTATCATAGGAATGCAATCATAAACAAAAACAGTGTCAGAGTAGAGGGAGTTGTATAAAATAAGGGTGAAAAAAGAGCTGAGGAAAAGAGGAATGGAGGAGGCTGAAACAGCCTCAGGAGAGGCTGAATGGAGAGGTGTGGGTAGTGTTATGGTTGTGGCTTGGGGAGGACTTTGGGAGAATGGATGCACAAATACATAAATATCAGTCAGTTAGTTCTTTAGTACTCTGTTTCGAAGTTCGGTAAATCATATTTATGTGACAAATATGTGTTGCACATGTGAGCAGATTGGGTTTTGTCCCCCCCCCCCACCACATCCCCTTTCAATCCTACCTTAGATCTCTTTCTATATCGTCCATTTAACACCATTCACTTTCATTACAACACCTACTCGCAAACCTGTTCACTCAATTGCTTGTCAGGTGGCAGAGCAGCAACCCCAGTCACAGTATGATAGATGTGTTTATATAAGTTACTGGAAGGGATGCGCAAATTCCACCTCATTGCCCTCCTCCCCCACCCCGAGCCCGCTTAGCATGACGTGAATGCAGCACAGCTGAGCCAATGTGGAGTAACCAGTGAGCGGGAGGAACCAAAGATAATAGCAGAGAGCACAACAAATTCACTCTCTCTCCATGATCGTCTCAGCCAGAGTAAAAGTTGAGAGCCTGTTCTCCAGCGATATTTTCCACATTTAGCACCAGTCTGCCAGAACAGAGCTTTATACCTCACTCACCTCACTTTCTCTCATTTCCACACAAATTGACATGCATTCACTTTATTTTTTCTCAGTTCACTTTCTTTGCGGCTTTACTGACATCCACACGGCCCGGCACACTGTTTTCAGCACCAAGGACAAGTCATGATCCCTCAAGTAACGTGTCAGCTCTCACCCCTGGAATTAGTCATTCCAGAGACACGCAGGTTATCACGTTGGAGGCAAACGAGCACCATCCATGAGGAGGGATGAGCCGAAGCACCAAGTTGTGGAACAGTGGCCTCAACCGAGGTCGCTGAAGGTGGACCAGGATGTGAACAAAATGTCCCACTCTTTCTCTATCCTCAACCTCAACGTCCTCTTTCCCCCTCAACCCAACCTGTCTGTCATTCCATATGGATCCAGTCATTTATTTTGTGTTAAGTGCCCCGGGGCAGGTATGATCGCATAAGGTGGGGGCGAATGTATACGTGTTTGGAATTGCTTGCAATACTGTGTATGATTTATCTCATCATTTTCTGAGGTGACGATTTGTCTTGCTGTTTTCTCTCCTTTGATTTCTCGCAATCATTCCTCTCAACATTCCTTGCTCTTCTGCTTCATTGCCTCTGTGTGTAATAAATTAATGAAAGTGTTGTTTCCATCCATCCATCAGGACCATACTCTGTGTGGAGCATTGATGCTGCCTAAGCAGTCTCTTTGGCTATTGAGCACAATCCTGGCCAGGTTACCATTCCGACACAGGATACCAGCAAGCTGGCACTCGTTTTTCTGACCTCAGAAGGATGACAGGCAGAGTCAAACCCACCTGTTATTAATTCAACAGCCAAGCAGGATTTGAACTCAGGATCCCAAGTTCCCAAGCCCGCCACCCTAACCATTAAACCAACACCAGGCATAAAGTGTTGATTCGTATCCTTGTTTATTCTGCTTGGGGTTGGTCCAAAATAGCATTCCCAGGGGCGATTTGGTCCAAGTTCATAGTTGTAATGGTAGCCCACATAATGCAGCATGTGGCATTGGTTTGCTCAGCCAGTTAAATAACTGCCACGTAGTCGCTGACGCGGGTCCCATTTTGTCTTGCTTAATTCACCGGCACGGTAAACCCACTTTAGGCGTGAAGATCTGGCTAGTGTTGAGAGTTGCAAATGGCGTCTGTGGTTTCTCGACAATATGCCATCCTATGGGAGTTGTCCATAGAGGATGTCCATAACAGGTGACATCTGTCCAGACATTCAGGTGCAAGGTGTATGATTTTTCAGAATTGGTGAATAAATTCAAAATTACTGTGACAACAAACACTGACATTGTTACACTTCATCTTATGTCATTGGCAAATGCATTTTCATGCTGTCATATGTAGACATTGTAGTTGAAAGTTCCACAAATCCTCTGCCAAAGTCCACTCTATTCTTCATCAATGGCTTAGAGCCTGGTGTTGGCTCAGTGGTTAGGGTGGTGGCTTGGGATCCAAGTGTCCTGAGTTAAAGCCCCGTCGGCCGCTGAATTAATACACCAGGGGGTTGACTCAACCTGTCATCCTTCCGAGGTTGGCAAAATGAGTACCACTTCCAGTGTGTGTACTGGTAGAGGGGCACTGCATCAGCGACACAGTCGCGCTTCAAGAAATGATAGCGACCCTGGCAGCTAAGCTGTCATACGACCACCACCATCGATGGCTTCTCCGATTACAGCTAGCTCTGTGTTGGAACACCTTTCATAATCAATCACAGCCACACAACTGAGGGCAGACCAGATTCTTGCCTTAATGCAAGAGCGAAACACTTGGTTTAACACTTGGTAGCAACACAGTTGCATCTGATAAGCTGCAACAAACAATGAGCTGGTGCAACACGGGATAACACAGGAATCAGCCTGTCATCTTGCTTGCACCATCCAAGTTTCAGACGATCTGGACATACTAGAAGCAGGACTACTTACCTGCACATGAGTTGTCTGTGTTCTGTCCAAGTACCCACAGTTTCTTTACACAGTTGCTTCAACAAATGCTATCTGAGATCTTTGGCTTGTGAAATATGGATCCTCTTGGGACTGAAGAGCTTGCACAGAAATTATTCACAGCACTTGAGCACTTCTGAAGATGGATCATCTCCTTCACAAAGACTAGATATTGCATTCAGCACAGCAGGACATGATGCTAGAAATGTTGGAAAGCAACTCCTTTTCCCTTTCCCATTAATATGTCCAGTTGTATCACATGTTGTCCGAACATACCAGTTGATCAGTGAATCTGCTCTTGCTGTATTTATTTGGTCATAGATAGGCTGCAGCATAACTTTTATTTTGATGATCAATGGTGCCCATGATCATTGCTGCATGCCTGTCAAGCTGTGGCACTCTACAGAACGCAAAGGGGAGCACATCTTTGTCTTGAGATTATTTGTGGATGCTGAATCCTTTATTTGCAGCATCTACAGCATGCCAAATCCTGAGAGTGTCTGCCTCCTCCTGTGGACTGACACCTGCAGTTGACAGGACATTTGAAGTTTGTCATAACAATCTTCCTTGTTGCTGTCATCATATTTATGGCAGGACCAGTGTCGATGAGTTTTTGCTCCAGGTTCAAGGTGAGTCTGTGAGGTCCTTGAACATAATGGTGCCATCAAGTTGTGTTGCAGCTTTTATGTTACTTGATGTCTCTTGAAAGAAGGTCTCCAAAAGCAAGAATGTGTGCCAGGTTCAGTTTTCACAGTTTATTGTTACTGCAATCTCCTATATCTTCAATGGAGAATCCAATGTCTGAACTGCTGCAAACTTGAAGATTTTCTGGCTTACCCAGTGTGTGACATTTGACATCTTGACAAAAGTAGCAGTGGTCTCTTCGGAATGAAGGAACACAGGATCGAGTGAGTGTTTCAGTAGATGGCGTCGAGTGGACATGATTCTCAGACACATTTGATGCAGTTGTTGGTGAGGGATGGCCATGACCCCGTATCATGCTGCAGAATAATCTGCTAGAGTCATTTACATAAAACATTCTTTCATACCTGACTGTCTCTTTCAGTGTGGTGTGTGTTTGTGTGTTGTGTGTCACCTCACTGCAACATGTTCTGTGCCAAACAGCATGGTTGCATTCCTTGACATTTGCTAACAAGTAATACTCTTTATGCAAATTAACATAATCAGGATTTCGATAGTTAGCTCTTTGGTTTACACTGTCGATAAATTTCTTTGTTCTGCTAAGTCCAGGGTGACATGTCGGAGGTTCAAGGACATTGCCTTTTCCTCTGATTTTACTGAACTTTTCCCTTTCACACTTTACACAGAGTCTAAAATCAATGGACCTTTATATTATCCTCTTCTTCATTGGGGGTTCACTGCAGACCAACATTCTTATCTGAAAAAAACAGCACATAGATTAAAACAACCAAGATTGCAATCCTCTTTTCCTATTGATTTTAAGGCGAAATAATATTTTAGGTTCTCACATAAGGCCATACGAGTGAAAATTCCACGATATGAAAGATTTTATTTGCCTTTACCCACAGAGAATAAGAAGAAACATTTTGGTGGAAATGCCAACCCATATACACAGGCTTTACTCACCTGTATGCAGTGGATTCTATCAAACTTGATCCAAATCACATCATATTGATAATGTTGTTTATAACTTCACTGGTCAGAAAAGGCACTACTTGCACAACAACAACTACAACCGATATGCAATAATGTAAACGAGACACCAATCCAGCAACTTTCTAAAATATATTTCATTTACTTTAATTAATCATATTATTGTGACAACTTATTTTTAAATCAAGAAATTGCGAATCTGGCAAAAATTTTAAACAACAAACAATTTTAACTTCAAGGTGTACACCAGAAATTATTATTCAAATGATAACTTTCCCCCTAATTAATTGACAATAACAAACATTAGAGGGTTGCAAATCTTGTTACCTCCACCATCGTAGGTGAAGGAGGTTATGTTTTCACCTCTTTCTGTCTGTTTGTTTGTTTGTTTGTTTGTGTACAGGATATCTCAAAAAGTTGTGGATGTATCTGGATGAAATTTTGTGGACAGGTTCGGTGTGTGACAAGGACGAACTGATTAGATTTTAGTGAAGATCCAAATCCGGATACGACTACGAGAATTTTAAGTGATTCTTCTCCATTGAGAAATAGGACCAAAAAGGATACATAACACGATGTCTCAAAAATGTATTGGACCCAATATGTTCTCATGGATCAGGCATTACGGGACAGAGGTATGCGCTTTACCGAGTGCCCTTTTAGTTTTATTTGTTAAAAGAGCTTTCATTTGATGTGCAACATGAATAGGTCAAACAAACTCTGTCGCATTTAGATTTTGTAATTATAATTGACAAGGGACACAAAACGGTGGCCATTTTGAACTCGAAGATGGCCGCTGTCGATATTCAGAGAAAAACTGGCAATATAATTTTTATTAATAACTGATGAATTTGGATGGTTTTATAGATTAAATTTTTATCCCCCCTAAAAAAATTAATAAACTAATTAATGAATGTTACAAACCCCAAAATGACAAAAATGAAATTCCATACTTTAACAGATAATGCAAGCAGAATCTGCACACCATTTTGTAAGAGTTGGTTTCCAGAGTTTAAGGAGGATTCAAGAATGAGATGGAAGGATGTGGCTTTGGGTCCGGCAATATCGATACAAATTTTTCATATCGACATACCGAGATTGGGATTCTGAATATACCGGTATACCCAAAAAAATCGGAATGAAAAAAAAAATCCGGCATACCAACAGTAAATCGAAGAAAGGAGTCGACAATCCTTAAATACTGTACATAATTTAAAAAGCTTCGATGCACTCGGAGTCTCGGCTAAACAAGGAACAGGAACAGCACCATACAGGCAGTCACATTTTTCTTTGCCCTCACGCTTGGTTTTAAAGTAATTACCAATTGATTATTTATTTGAATCAGGTGTGTTTTAGAAAGCCTCTGCTGAGTCAGTGATCCGTGATAGCTGTATGAAAGCAATAGTGGTACGAACTATGAACTAGTAGTTCCCATTCCCAAAATAAGATAGGTCTTCAATCTGCATGTAGAATAGACTTCCAGTTTCTGGCCCACCTCATACACTGACAAACACAAAGACCAACTACAATAGCCTCTCCCGTCCCTTCAGGAACTGACGAGGATAACTTTTGAAAACAGGTGTCTTGTTTCACCTTAGTTTAGTTTTGTAAACTGGTTTACCCTTAAAAAACAAACTTGAAGGTTGTATTTTCATGACCTGTGCATCGTGCAATACCATTCATGAAACCCATTGGTGCAGTACATGTAAAGCTCAAATTAAACCTTGCAGTTAGAAAGTGGTTCAAATTTGACCCCAAATTTTGTACATAAAAGTCAGTCATGTATTTACGTCCATAACTTACGAGGCAATTTGTCTTTTTAGTGTCTGTAAAGAAAACGCACAATCACCGGTTTCCTGCTTTGTGATGCATTAGCGAAGGGACCTGGCGAAATGGCAAATAGTAAATTGGAATGTGATTTTTGTTGATACTACCAAGTTTTTCATGTTGGCAAATTACTCATCCTATTGTGCTTCAAAGTCAGGATGGAAGTTGGGGTTTATTAGACGCGGTTTTGTAATCGCTCGTGTCTGTCTGTCCGTCCAGGCCATAGCGTTTTTATAATTCGAGTTTTTATCATCAAATTTTCAACAAACTTTCATTATGAGAAGATGGAGAACACCAATTAATAAATTTACTTTATGTTTTTGGGCTGTTCTTTTTGTCAAGTTTAGTTCGAGTACAAAGTGGATGTTGATGGGCTTTTCATTTTGAGATGCTTTCTCGTTAATGTTGTGACGAGATCAATGTTGATGTAGACGTGGCCTTTAGAAGATGTAATTGTTGTCCGATTCCTGTGAAAATCCTGAAGCTGGAGTTGTTTTTTAGTTGTTGTCATGATACAGGTGTGCTGCTGGGAGGACGATCTTTTTGGCAAATGTATGATATTGTGGATCGCCATCATAACTGATGCCCTGAAATCCTGTTGCACGTGAAAAAACGACAGTCAGTTGGCCATGGGAAAACACATGCTTTTCCAGGTGAAAAACTCTTTGTAATGTTTGTCCTTTGACCCTATTTATCATCATGGCGAATTTTCATCGAAATGAGAGCCAGCTCGATGTAGCTGAATCGGAGTAGTCGTAATTTTTAGAAACACTAAATGATTCTTCGTAATAAATTTACAAAAAATACACTTGCTAAATGAATGCACATTGTATGGTTGAAAGTGATGAATTATGTTGTTGTTGTTTTTAATTTGAATATTTGTCAGAAGTCAGCACTCGGGCAGTTATTCTGAATCATTTATTCGCGTGAGTAAAACGGATGTTGACGGAGCTAGATGGCAAGGCACAGGGTCACTCTATTTTTTATGAATAAGAACAGTAATAGGAATATAGGAGATAGAAAGTTGGGAGGCCAATCATAAATAAGAAAAGTCATAAATACATGTATATGTTTGAAAAAATAGTTGTGCAGAATTTGCGTGATGGGTTTACATCGGTGATGGATTTACATCAGGACTTCTGTGGTCCACATGACGTGTGCGTCATGTGTCACGGTACTTGCTCAGCTCGTTGAAAGTGGACGGATTTAATTTTTCATGTTAACCTGATGAATAATTGCATGTTTTTATGTTGATGTTGACCTTCCTCGAGTGAAAATAATTTTGCACAAAAAAATTGCGGCAAATGTGCATGTGCAGTCTCAGCTTTCTGGCAGCCTGGTGTTGGCTTTGTGATTAGGGCGGTGGCTTGGGATCCTAGGTTCCTGAGTTCAAGCCCCGTTGGGCCACTGAATTAATACACCAGGAGGTTGACTCAGCCTGTTATGTCATCCTTCCGAGGTCGGCAAAATGAGTACCAGTGCACTGGTAAGGGGGACACTGCATCAGCAGCATAGCCATGTCCCAACCAATGATGCAACCAGCAGCTACAGGCTGCACTGGATAAAGAGAGAGAGCTTTCTGGCAAGCTGCTGTGGTGGAGGAACTGTCAATCATTTTTTCATTCTCGATGTGATGAAAATCAAGAAGGCAGCAAGTGTTGTAACAAAGACGATGGAAGAATGATTATGAAATTTTGGGTCAACGAAAGTGTAAAATCTGTTGAAAGTTACCAACAGTACACACACTTTGGTGAAGATTACCTGTCAGGGCGACAAGCAAGAAAGTTGTAAACATAATCCACGTTCCTTTCGAACTACCCTGGTAGAAACGGTGAGAGAGAAAGTTGGCAGTGGGAAGGGCAGCCATTTAAAGTGTGGCTGCTGGAAATGCCCTTTAGCATAAAATGAAACATACTATGGCTGGAGGCTCAATTCCATCCATCATGATGAGCCATACCATAATGTTACTAACTTAACCAGACTCAGTGATGTAATGGTTATAGAGCACCTGCTCTGATTCTGAGAGGTCAGCAGTTCAAACTCCATTCGAGTCACACCAAAAACTTTTTTAAATGCCATGTGCTGCTTCTGCGATTGATGCTCAGCATCTAAAAAGGGATAAAAAAAAACATGAAGAAACAACCATAGGTTGGCAATCATAGTGCAGGCTTTGATGGGCCTAATGGCTTCCTCTGACGTTGAAGTTCCAGACAGACAGGCAGCTGACTCAGAAGGAATCCACGAAACAGCAACCTTCCAACTACTTGACCGCTGGGTGTGGGCCTGTGCACACCTTCTTCAAGACACAGACCTGCTTGCTTGCCAGACTCAGTGCAGGCGACATGGTGGCACTGGAAGCAAAGTAATATGCTTAGTGCTTGGCAGGCTTGTACAATCGAGCCAGGCAGACCAAGGCTGCCAAATCCACTTTCACTGACCACGAGAGGGAAGGATCCACTACTGCCTTCACCTAATTGGTTCTCTATATCGAGGAAACATGTCTGGATGAGATGTCAGCACCCATCTTCAAACTTGTTGATCTTGCTCGCTTCTACACTTCCAGGTTTGAGCAGCTTTGAGTCAAATTCTATGTCAGAATTAATTTGGTTGACAGGCTTTCCCACCTCGGCATGAGCATCTCCTATGCCTGTGTTCTCCAGCTCTCGGCACAGATGAGGGACACCATCTGCCAGAATTCCCACCAAGACCAAGTAGTCTGCCCTCGCAAGATGTGTGGCAATGTGTTCACAACTGTTGCTGTCAACAACATTGATCACAACCCCAGTGCAACAACAGCCAAGGAGTCCTTCCATGATACTGCTATCTCCCTGCCCTTGCATCCATCCTTCTCTGCCGAAGGGGTTGATCGGAGCATCGTTATCATCAGAGGATCAGGACAGGCATGTGGAAAGAAAACCATCAGCCGCTTGCTGCACTACTTCACTGACGTTCCCCCCATCACCAGCAGCATGTATAATTCATCTATCCCACCTGTTGGTGCGGTGTCACTGAGCAGAGTTGACAACAGAACAACAAACAGAAAGACAACAGAAAGAGGAAACAACAGAAAGAGGAAACCACCTACTTCCTCTTACTTGATCAATTCCACAAAGTAATTATATCGTGCTGTGGCCATTTTGTAAAATGGCTGCCATTGGCCGAATTCACGATGCCTCAATATCCAAATCTGTTCACAATATGTTGGTCTATCTCTGTGACAAATTTGATGCTTGTATCACTAAATGCATAAGTGTATCTTTTTCAGTTCTGCCATCCCACTATATGAGCATCAGCAACAAGGTGAAACTTTCTATTTTTAAATTTACCACAAAGCAAAAACAATATTTCAATCTAACAAAAATATCACTTTATATTATTTTTAATATACAGTATAACGTTTCTTTAATCCACATAATCTTGCAGTGCCGATATAAAACATCCACAAGAAATATAAGACCGATAACCAATAAATAATCAATCGCCAATTCTTTCTCAGATACCTGCTCAGTGGCTGCAGGTACAGCACCACTCTTTGAATGAAGAGTGCAAACCTAACACCAACTACTGAGCTCTCAGGACGTGTTGTCATACGATTTACGATAGAAATGCAGTAAAAGTAAAATTCTGAACTGAAATGCAAGCATTTCCTGCACCCCTGAGAAAACACACCACATCATTAAAGATTATGGGCTGGCAAGATGGCTTAGAGGAATGCACTCTTGCCTTTCAGCTGTCGAGCCTGGGTTCAAATCTTGGTCCAGCTATAAACAGTCATCTGGCTGTTTCACCTGCACGGTGATCCATCAACGTGTGTGCTGTCCCTTGGATGGACGTTAAACTGGGTGTCCCATCTGCTAGCATTAGTTGGTGGATGTTAAAGATCCCATGGTGTCCTTCATGAAGAGTGGGTGAGCTATTGCTGGCACCCTGAAACAAATTACAAATTCAGTTCCTGCCATAACCGACAGGGGTCACTGCATCAGTGGCACAGTTGCATGCACCCTCACCTAATGATGCCACCCTGCAGCCTTGTGCTGCATATGAAAGAGCATTCCATATTCTCATGTAAATATTAGTAAATATCATAAGACTATCTGTTACAACATTGTGGTGATTTTATATTTAAAAATTTGGACTTTGTATTTTGAGCTACGAAGGCATGGGAGCTTCGCTCATCAACTATCCAAAGTATTTAGTTACTGGGTTATCATTCAAAGGTTATGCCTGGTGTTGGCTTAATAGTTAGCTTGGTGGGCTTGGGAATTGAGGATTCTGAGTTCAAATCCTGCTTGTCTGTTGAATTAACACCAGGTGGGATTGACGCCTGTCACCTTTCTGGGGTTGGTAAAATGAGTGATGGCTTGCTGGTATCTTGTGTCGGAGTGGTGATCTATCCAGGATTGTGCCCAATCGCCCAGGAGACTGCTTAAGCAGCACTGACGCTCTGCACAGAGTATGGTCCTGATGGATAGATGGATGGATTCCCAGGTTTATCAATGTCCATTAATGGACATTCCACAGGCAAAGCTTTTGCAAAGAAACAACTTTTTTTGCTCCAATGTCCTGTCTTCAGATGAATTCAAATTTGAATGACTTCAATCAATAGAAACATAGAGCACAGCGCAACAATTCAGCAGTGTGGAGGAGCTGAACAAAGCCTGCCACCCTGCTGTGAGCTTCCAATTAAGCAAAAAAACCCCAAAAACTCAACTAAACCAGAATCAAAAGGATCACAACAAAGATGAAAGGAGAATGGAAAAAGCTTTGGCAGGGTGATTTCAGCAAATGGCAAGAAAATAGTGATAGAAGCAGCTGGAATCTCTTACCACAAATCCAGGCTGTGACGGTCATGACGTCCAACTGTATACCTGTCACCCCTTCGATCCGAAAATGTTCAGTGACATCCGTGGAACCTGTGACCTACCAGAAGCTCGACCTACCTATCTGGCCACGTGAACTGTGTGCACATTCACCACGATGCAGTGGAAGCTTTTGGCAGGAACATATCATGCTGCTTTGAAATCACGCACACGATGATGCTCTTCATCGGTTTTTATATGTACGAACACATAGAGACCTCACAGACACAGAGAACTGCCATTGTCGGTCCACTAATATGACATAATACAACAAATCACATTCCACTTGTCACATTTACTGCATAACAAAGAACTACTGCACGATATGCCTTTGGAGGAAAGCAGGAGCTCCACCCCGAACATCATTACATCATATTAATTATCCAGCTTTTAAGCAGAGCATCCGCTTATGAATGTCATAATGTATTTTTCATAATGATGTTAATCTCACAAACAGCTCGGTTTTGTATAAGTAAAGGCATAGTTCCAGTTCTACATGGTGATGTCACAGTAAGTGCACCATCATGGCATGATGAGTTGGTTGGTGTGTAGCATCAGATTGGGAATGAGGTGGGACATGATTTCATAAGGAGAATAAAAGCAATGTTTCACATTTTTGCGACTGGCAAAAAAGCCCTGAATGGAGTTATAAGTTTATTACCCCGCTCATGCGAAGCAAAAAGCCGGGTTAAACAATTGGTTCACTTTGTCCGTCTGTCTGGAAACGTCACTTTATGATCGCGGAACAACTTTATTTCAATTGAACGTTTTAGTTTGAACACAAATTCAAAAACGAACCTGTAGTTCAACAGTACTTTGGCTCTAAATTTGTTCCGCTCACACATTCGCAGAGAGGAGTGAGGGAATATTTCTACTCTGGCTGCCTGTCTGGCAGCCAAACAAAATAGAAAATCGTTCCAAACAGAAAACTCACTGTTTTTAGCGATGTTATAAAGTACACAGACGACAGGCACAAAATAAATTGAAATATAATAAAAATTTTAAAGGTCAGAAAATATAAAAAATCAGACGTTTACCACTGTTGATGCATCGTCTTTTACACCAACTTATTGAACACGTTACATTAGTGTTAAATAAGCTGCTGATACGTGTTAAATGAGATGGGGTAACAGATGGTGCATCAATGGCGGTAAACTCCCGAATTTTATATTTATTTTCTGACCCTTAAAATCTTTATTTTATTTCAGTTGATTTATATAGTTGAATACTACAGGACACAAATCACCTTTTTAGCACTTTCAAAACTTTTCCGTTCAGCAGTACTTGGACAGAATATCACGGCATTTTATGTCATGACGTCCTTGTTTCTCAAGACTGCACGGGGTAAAGTGGTTGATGAATTGTTTAGTTATTTAAGGTTTTTGCACTGTCCAGATGTCACCAAGTGAGACCTGCTTTCACTTGACTTACCAGATATATGAGGTTAGTGGATCCATGTGCTGCATGTACAACTTTCAATGCAAAGACGAGATTGATTCGCATGTGTACACGACCGGTCAAAAGTTTTAGAACACCCCCATTTTTCCTGAAAGTTAAGCAGTTGAATGTTTCAATCTACTCTGAAATTTAAGCATAGAACAAATAAACAATTACAGATAAAAAAATAAATCATGGAATAGTTTTGTTGAACAAAATGTAATCTAAATTTTTGACTCATCAAAGTAGCCACCTTTTGCAGATAAAACAGCCGAACATACTTGTGGCATTCTTTCGACAATGGAAATCAAATATTGTTCGGAAAGTTCTTCGCAACACTGTTGCAGACGTTCCCACAAATGTGTTGCACTTGTAGGTTGCTTTGCTTTCACCCTTCTTTCCAGTTCATTCCAAACCTACGCGATGGAGTTTAAATCTGGAGACTGTGCTGGCCATTCCATGATTTTAAGCCTACCGTCTTGTTCTTTTCTTCTAAGGTAGTTCTGATATAGTCTGGAGGTATGTTTTTGGTCGTTATCTTGCTGTAGGATGAACCCCTGACCAACTAGGCATAGACCAGAGGGTATTGCATGGCGCTGCAAAATGCTGTGGTGGCCCTTTTGGTTCATGGTGCCAGTCACTCTGTGCAAGTCGCCGACTCTGGATCCAGCAAAAGAGCCCCAGATCATCACGCTTCCTCCTCCATATTTGACAGTTGGTGTCACACACTGATGAACCATCCTTTCACCTACTCGACGGCGTACACAACCCTATGTGATGAACCGAAGATTTCAAATTTTGATTCATCGGTCAATGGCCCAGGCAAGCCTCTTTTCCTTATTTTTCCATCTGAGCAATGGCTTTCTTACTGCCACTCGACCTTGAAGCTGCTGTCCTGTGAGCCGCCTATCACGCAAGCTGTTGACTCTCAGAAACTTGTCTTCTGATTGTGTTGTGGCTTTGGGTCTGCCAGACCTCTTCCTGTGAGAGTCTCCTCCAGTTTCCAATTACCTTTTAATGGTGTAGGAAACTGTACTCACTGACATCTTGGTTTTTCTTTGCAATTTTTCTAAAGGAAAGACCTACACTTTTAACGATTATAATGGTCTGTCTGTCCTCCTTTGTTCATTGTCTTTTTCTCGCTATTATGACCACAATATAGTACTTCCTGCAGTGCAATATTGTCCATATAATGCTTCAGAGGGTGTAGCAACACAGTCTTTTCCAACACTGCTTTTATACAGACAGAGGGTTTGTAATTAATCAACAAAAGTTGGGACACCTGTCGGAATTGTTTGCATCAACTTTCAAGGCTTAATTTACTTCCATTGCTGCAGAACAGGTGCAGTTACTAACCCATTACTTGTTCCCTGAAAAGGGCATTTTTTAACAACTCTGAAATTTACATTATTTTTCAGTTTTTGGTAACTTAACCTTTTGTTTTTCAAACCTCTGGCAGTTTGCTGCTTTGCTTTGTACCATTTCAGGTTATTCACTAGACTTGAACTGCTTAAATTTCAGTAAATACTGGAAAAATGGGGGTTTGTTAGGGTTAGGGTTCTAAAACTTTTGACCAGTTGTGTATCTCAAACCCCAAACATGTGCTATCACATCAATGTCTGTCATTTGGCTACCTGTGATGTCTGTCACTCTTACCCCCAAGCAAGGTATTCAATATAATCGAGGCAATGTCAAGGTTGGCACAAGGTGACTTTCATTACACCAGTCTGCTTGTCTGATTCAAGTGGTGAATCAGATGGAAGAATCTGCCAAGAGTGTCCCTTTGGGGAGTGGAACATAACCAGATACTCTGTGCAAGGCTGCTTATGATTTCTTCCCCTCTAACCCAAAAAGCAATATAAAATTGGATGCAGTAATTGCACAAAGCATTGCTATTTGCTTTCATTTGAAGTGGGACCTTGCATAATAAGTGGGACCTTGGAACGCAGGTTTTAGCATACTGCAAGGGATGATATTTTGGTCAGTTAAATCTGACTGTGATTTGTACTGAATAACTAACACAAGGCTAGATTTGTGCATCAATCTGTGGATGCATCATCAGGGAAAGAAGAAGAGAAAACAGCCACTAATTGCACCAGAATAACTCCACCGTGCTTGACAGTTCGTCATTAAGGGAAACGGATGGATGTATGGAATGCATGCAGGCTTTGGTGTGGTGAAAGGGTGCGATTAACAGTGTGATTAGCTCAAAGGACCTTCCAATCCCATTTGAACAAAATCCTGATTCAAAATGACACCAGCATCCTGATTATAAGGCCAAAGTGATTGCTTGGGCCTTAATACAGCATGCTGGGGCAGGATTGAGGGAAGAACAGGCTCAGAGCATAAACCCATTAAAAGAGAACATGAGAGCAACAGATTGAAAGATGATTTGTAAAAGAAGTCAAACGAAGAATGAAAGAGTGACACCAAAATAAATCTTCCTGGGACAGTACAACCACTCAAGAGGCAGTATACAAATATATACTTCAGCTTCGACAGAAGCCTAATGGAATTGGTCTGAAAAAGGTCTACCCAAAGAATGCACAAGTGCTAACACTGGGGGAATGCACATTTTGCCAGTCGGTCAGAAAGAGGCAGGGTCTGAAAATGTATTTCTCTTAACCTGACAATGACATAAAAGTAGATATAGCAGAGATTAGAGGGGAAAACAAATTACTACAGCGCAAGTAAAGTCAAATTGACCATTCATAAAGTAAAATCAAGCTGGCTGAGGAATTCAGATTCAGAGCAGATCACTCTATCTTGGACATGTTCTTCTTCTACTCTCCGAACAGTAGATGGAGGCCATCAATATCAGACATGAGATCAGGTCCATCACTCTAGACTTATCTCAAGCTTTTGATACAGTCTGGAATTCCGCATTGCTCACCAAACTCTCTGCCTATGGCATCAGAGGCCAACTCCACACATTGCTTACAGACTTTCTCTACTCTTGTAGTCAAGGTGTGGTTCTCAACATAATCCTTTCATCTCTTTCCCCTCTGTCAAGGATGGTGTTCTCCAAGGCAGTGTAATTGGCCCAGTCCTTTTCTGAATCTTCATCAATGATCTCTCTGACTCTCTGGAAAATCCTTTTTATTTATTTGCTGATGACTCGACCCTCTGCAGTGACATCTCTCATCCTCCACACAGGCAGGCAGCAGGAAGATTCTCTGTAGTGAGGGCAAGGGCAGAATGAATGGAGTCTGTGTGGTTTTGATTCGGGAGTTGGCACAGCAGGTGGTGTATGTTATCAAGGTGATTGAGAGAATGATATTTACAAAGCTGATCGTTCATGGATATGTCCAGGTATGCACCTCAGTTGGGATACCAGGAGCTGGAAAAGGAAGGGATCTGCAATAAGGACTTGATGAGAGCGGGATAGGTTTTCGGAAGTGATTTGAATGGACATACAGGTCTTGAAGTAGACAGTCATGAAGGGCTATGGAACCAAAAATGATGGAGGAGAATGGACTTTGGAGAAAGCAAATATCCAGTTCTGGGTTACTCAATCTACAGTTCTGGTTGGCTCCACAAAGTCATGTAGGTCAAATCTCTGCAATTGCTGCTTCCACCTCAATCAACACGAAATTTTCTGAACCAGATCTGTCATGGTTTTCTTTTATATATTCATTGCTATATTGCTGTTTTTGTTTTTTTCCAATTTTCTGTATTGAATCGTACCTGGTAGTGCTGTGTTGTCTAATTCATGTCCATGTAACTCAGGCATTCTCAGATAGCCAGCAAGCAAAATCTGTCTCGGTGTTGAGGTTGTGTTTCTCAGTTCACTTCCTTTCTGCCTCTTCAACATTATCCTATTTCCTTCCTTGCTTCAAAATATTTTTTTTTTAAATCTTTGTTTTTCACTCCAAAACACGCTCCAACCTAACTTCTACCTGTACTTCCTGTACCTCATTCTTTATCTCTCCCTTTTCTCAATAAATCCAAAGTGAAGCTTCATTGAAGGAAACTTTTTCATTTAAAACCTGTTACACTGAATCCTATGGTGAGGCAGTTCCTCTGCAACAACAAACCTTCGCTTCCTGGAAAGAAAACCCAACCGAAAGCAATCTCAGATCATTCCACAAAGCCCGCAACAAGTGTTTCCACTCTCATGAGAGCCAGAAAACGACATATGTCCAACCTCAAGAATGAACTTTCAAACTTGTCGCCTCATCGAAAAACTGGTGGTACCTTGTTCAGTCTGTCTCTGGAGTATGCTTCCCTTCCATCACTCCTTCTCTTCAAATGGCACCACAGCTGACTCCACTCATGAGAAGGCCGAATGTCTCAATTCTGTGTGTGCTTCCAAATAATGTGTCCTAACCCCTCACTCTCTGTATCGATACTACCCAGTCATTAGAACTGCTCCTGGACTCTGAGTCTTTTTGCAGCTGGGAGGTGAAGAAATTTCTGGCAACCCTCGACTGCGGCATCAGCTCACGCATCTAAAAATTTGCTCTGCTCCATTTACACATCCTCTCTCTCTTTCTGCACTTTTCACCCTATCATTTGCCCAAGAGCATCTTCCATCTGCTTGGAGAACTGCCAACATCACAGCATTACATAAATAAGGTGCAAAAACCGATCCCCTTCACTACAAACCTTTCATCGTACTTTGAATCATCAGCAAGGTCATGGATTCGCATTTGATATAAAATCCTTCCTTTTCTACAACGGCCTCATCTCAAATCACCAATTTAGATTCAGACCAGATCACTCTACCTTGGACACGTTTCTTGCAACTGTCCCAATAATGGATTGAGGCCTTCAATGTCAGACATGAGATCAGGGCCATCTCTCTAGACTTATCTCAAGCTTTCAATGCAGTCTGGCATCCTGCCTTGCTTTCTAAACTCTACCTGTTTCATCCAAGGCCTACTCCACACATGGCTTTCTGACCTCCTCGACTCTCATTGCCAATGTGTGTCACTCAACAGAATCCTTTCATCTCCTTTCCCTGTTAAGGCTGGAGTGCACCAAGGCAGTGTTCTGGGCCCAGTTATATTCCTGATTTTCATTAATGATCTCACTGACTCTCTGGCAAATCCTCTTTATCTCTTTGCTGATGACTCCACTCTGCCATGGCATCTCTCATCCTTCAGATTGCCAGACTGCAGCTGCTTCCCTCTCTTCAGACCTTGACAAAATCACAAGCTGGTCAAACACTTAGAATATGTCTAACAATTTTGATAAATCTCACACTCTCACTCTCTTTGGGCATAGAGAAGAGGCAGAAAAGGATGATATAGCAAACTTCCTGAATTACTTTCTGAACAATCCTCTTGAGGAAGTTCAGTCACTCGTACTACTGGGTCTCACTCAACAATGATTTTCTTGGGAAAATCACATTTCAAAGATTTTCCGCCAAACTCATTCACTGATTGGGCATTCTCCATGGTAAAAATTATTCCTTAGCACACCTGAATTCATATATATTGTGTCGTGGAATGTGAAGGAAGCTGATGTCATCAATGTGAAGGAAGGTGATGTCATCAGGAGAAGGTGTGCATGTGTGAATAAAGCAACGTGGTTATGTTTTCCATACTTCCGAGTCACGCTTGATCTACTCATTAATGTTGACTGGAATATTCAGCGTATTCATTTGTCCACGATATAACAAATTGGTGATGAGGATAGTTGATTGTTTTGGAACCCAAAGAAACAACAGAGAAAAATATGGCTGTGTTTGGAAGCATTGGAGCTTTTGATGACGACGCGGAAAGATGCGATGCATTCATGGTGGCGAATGCAATCAACGACAAAAAAATGACCAACCTGTTCCTGTCTTTAGTGTGAGCAGACACATTCATAATGGTAAAAAAATCTTATGTAGTCTGGATGCTCCAAAAACAGTCTTACAACGATTTGAAGAGACAATTGGCAGAACATTTCACCCTGGAACCCATTGTTATTGCTGAGCGGCACAGATTTTGGATGACAGCCAAGGTGAGCACGAGTCTGTGGCTGATTTTGTCATGCAGTTGAAGCTGCTTGCTTCAACATGTTTGTTTGGATGAATCCCTCAGAGACAGACTTGTGTCAGGACTTCACCCAAAAATATCCGGAACATAAACAAATTTGTTGTCGAAGGCAATTTTATCTTTTGCAGATGCCAGAGTGGAATGTTTGTCAGACAAATTCGTTGGCAAGGCTAACAAAGAGCATCCCTTATTTGTCGAAGTCTCCCTCTTTTTTGTCCTTCAACCCTGCTGTCGGTGTCCGTCACTCCCCCACCACTCTTTCTCCTGTTCCTTTTGTCTGTTGCACCCTGATCCGTTCAGTGTTCTAGCTCTTCCACAAGCCTTGACTTGGTATCCATTAAAATAAAGGTTTGGAATTTTGTATAGCAAACTCATGTTTTGTGAGATAAAGAACATATGGTCACCTTTAAAAGTGGGCCCTACACTAACCGGATCAATTATTTCCTTGTGAGACAGAAGGATAGGTGAAGGATGCTTGATGGTAAGGTGAGCTAAGGGAGGCAGTAAGTCAAAAATGTTGGAATGGAAGCTCATGTTGAAGAATGGGGGACATCAAAAAGGGAGGAGATGGAATTGTCAGCAGATTAAAGGACTTGGATGATAAAGACCACAAGTCAGGAAGAAGAAGGAGGAGATATAGAATAATAAAATGAAGGAGACTTTGTTTGAGGTAACATCTAGGGAATGGGGTAAAACTAGAGGAAGGAGAAAAAGGGAGGAGTGGTGGTGGAATTCAAAGGTTCAGTCGACACTCAGACAGAAGAAAAAGGTCTTTTAGGAATTGCACAGTAACATAAAGGAGAATAGCAGAAGGTACCAGCCGAAAAGAATAAACATGGGTAAAAAAGAAAAAGTGGCAAAAGTTTGACAATACGTATGGAGAGGGAGATGTGTGAAGTTAGACTAGGAAGATGGTGAAAGTATTATTTATGGATTTTACGGTATGGCTCAGAGCAGGGAAAGAGATAGAAGGGATATGGGAGACAGTGAATTGATGGTGAGGAGTGGAGAGGAAATTGTTATTAATGAGGACATTCACAGTTTAGAGATGGAATATTTTAAGGAACTTCTAAATGTGGAGAATGTGTGGGAGGGGGAGTGGTTGTGTAATGCGAGAGGTCAGGCAGATGCAAGAACAAACAAGAGACATCGAGTGGGAGGAGACTGGGGTAGCTCTTGATAAAACTAACATCCAGGAAATGAGTGGGGCGGTGGTTGGAGTTTGAATGAGTGTGTACGTGAGAGTGAGAGAGACTTTTGTGAAAACTTTCCCAGGGAAAAGCAATCCTTTTGCGAGGGGAGAGAGAATGCAGTCTCTGCCAAAAGATCTGAGCAAACAGCCAGAGAGATTTGGAGTATCGCACGAACATCATCAGAGGAGCTAAGTTCGGTAAAGGAAGAATAGGAGAAGCTGGATGGAATATTCGTCCCGTGTCCATGAAGGATGAAGACGATGTGGGATGGAAAGTTAACATTTGATGAGACCTGCACAATTATAGCAGGTTTTAGCTCCAATACCATGGCTGTTTTTTGTAGTGCTAACTTCCAGTAAAATAGCATGATGGAAGTTGAAATTGGCATGGATTAGGAAGGCAGTTGGGATTGGTGATTCCCACTTGGTCCGTGTTTGCTGAAATAGATTAAATGGAGTCATCATTTCGAAGTGGATAAATCACGCAAATGTTAGATTGTTTACCATTTTATAAGACATGCCAATTCATTTTTTGAGGGTTATTTCAAAAGTTTGAGTACGACGAGTGAAAACAGAACTTACAATCCATACAAAGATGACTACTGCTGGAGGTTAAAGCAGTACCCCTCCATTATTCCACATATATCCACCCTGAGGTTCAATAGATTTTTGCCAGCAGGGTGACAAATGAAGGATGGCCCTCCTGCGGGGTAATCGATCAGAGGATGTACAGATGCAGGCATCGCCTTGTTTCTCACTGTCCACAGTCCCATAACGATATCCTTGCGATGGTTCCTTCATCGTCGTATTCTGGAGGCAATCAAATGGTGACAGATCAGGACAATAAGGAGGGTGTGTAAGAATAAAAACATGAGAATAAAATGGTTGAAGTTATCCACCGAAAAAGATCACAATTAGTGCTGAAGGTTTGGCCTTTAGCCCCTGTCGGAGCCTCTTTAGCTCTGACTGATGGTGAACCTAAAACGTCTGCGCTTTATTTTCTTTAAGAGGAGATAGCCTCAACCATTTTATTATCACGACGAACACCCACTACTCCCTTTGGGAGCAATATATGGTGTCAGTTAATCAGTTGCACCAATCCATGTCCGCAGGTGAAAATCACAAGTACTATAAAGCAGAGGAGAGGAAATCAGAAGTCTGCACATGTTTTATATCGACAAATGCATCAAACACGTAGAGAGAATTGGCATCTTTCCCAACGAAGTGTGATAATTTTCACTGGCAATTAGCATGACTGCATGACGTAGTTATAGACAGAAGTGATGGTTTTTAAAAAGGTAGCGCAGTAGTTATAGCATGAAATGGTCTCCCTGGAAGGGTTGTGGCAGCAGAAGCGGTAAATGTAGTGATGTAAGTTTAAAGTGGAATGTAGTAACATATATATATATATATATATATATATATATATATATATATATATATATATATATATATATATATATATATATATATATACACACAGAAGTGCACGACCATGATGGCCATGATGGCCTCTTCCTGTGTTGAACTAGTGTGTGTGTGTGTGTGTGTGTGTGTGTGTGTGTGTGTGTGTGTGTGTGTGTGTGTGTGTGTGTGTGTGTGTGTGTGTGTGTGTGTGTGTGTGTGTGTGTGTGTGTGTTGAATCCAAGGACAACTTGTCTTGTCGCCTGACAGCACGTTGGTGTGGATAAGCATTTGGACGTTTGGCCCACGTATTTGGTTTCACAATGTTCACACGGGATGCTTTAGCTGAAGTCATTTTCTGTCAAATTTGTTCACGTGGTCCTTCAGCTTTGATAGCTGTGCTTGTCGGGATGATTGTGGTTTGTGGGTCATGTTTACATTGTACTCACGTAGTATGCTACCGCG
This sequence comes from Eptatretus burgeri, assembly GCF_056783735.1. Taxonomy (NCBI): domain Eukaryota; kingdom Metazoa; phylum Chordata; class Myxini; order Myxiniformes; family Myxinidae; genus Eptatretus; species Eptatretus burgeri. Next base: position 33,672,194 of record NC_140977.1, on the reverse strand, counting down.
TTTGTTGGTGCGGTAGGATTGTTGCTGTTATAGTTGGGTTTCCGGTGACAGGATTTGATGAATGAATTAGGGTTGTGGTGGTTTTCTCGCAGTAGTTGAGTGACATGCAGTATCTCCATCCGCCGACGTGGTTCAAGGCCACTGCAGTGTGTTTTTGCACGGTCAACTAATCTGCGAACACAACTTCTCTTGTGACAGGTGGGATGGCCACCTGATTATACTCCCAACTCTGTCTTTACATATCAAACCTCCTTCAGTAGTTGCGAGGAGACAATAAAGCCAGTAAAAAAAAAACCTTTATAAATACTGTTTGAATATTTCAAGAACAGTTTGATTCAGAGGTGAGTGGGGTGGTCGTGCTGGTTGGTGGACGTGTTGTATTTAAGGTACGATTTGCATGATTTAATATCTTATATTGTAGAATGTGTAATGGGAGTTGTAACTATGTAATGATACATTAAATACTGTAACGGTGAAGTTTGATTAGCGATGTTGTATTGATAGGTTAACTGACTGCCTGGACACATCTGAGGTTGTGGATCTACTGATGTGGATCCATGACCGAGTTTATGGATCCGCCGTTTGGAGAGGTTCTAGGCTGAAAGGACTGAAACTTCGAGGAAGAACGGTGCCCAGCCGATGATCCGTGCATTCGGAAAGCCAGTCATTTGCTTTCAGATTAAGTTTCTCACTTAGATCAGGAAACTATGTTTTGAGGTTAACATAATTATTTACAACAATCCTTTAAATTATATTATATTTCAGGAATAGCCGATACTGAACAAGTGTGTGTGTGTGTGTGTGTGTGTGTGTGTGTGTGTGTGTGTGTGTGTGTGTGTGTGTGTGTGTGTGTGTGTGTGTGTGTGTGTGTGTGTGTGTGTGTGTGTGTGTGTGTGTGTGTGTGTGTGAGATTTGAGTTGTAGCAACGCCATTTTGCCTTTTGTTTTGTAATATGTGAATTCACTTTATCTCTGGTTTAAAAGCACGCATTTCCGGTAGTGAAGAAGAAGATTCATAAATATAAGTTGAATGTCACGGTAGTTTTCAGAGGGAATGTGTATTTACTGGTGAACATAAATATGAGTTCCCTTGTCGTCATAGCAATTCCACGACGAAGTTCTTTGAATGAGCTGGTCTACTCACCACTCAGGACTTTATTCACAACCGCTTCTTTCCCCTGGCACGCTGTTGGCGACTGATAAGCACTAGTGCCAAAGCAGTAGTGCTCAAAACTTTCACCCTTCTCATGCTCTCTCTCTGCATTTCTTCTTCATCGCCATTTTGTTGAATGAAAATCGTGTAAAGTCGGTAATGTTTTTTATCAGAAACATGGCTTTATTCAACTGAACGATGCAGTGCTGAAAGAAAAGAAACAAAAGAACGAAATTACTAAACGAAGGCAAGGAGCAAGATGAACAGTTATAAATGAGAAGCAAGAGATATGTGTTATAACAAGCACTCATTGAATATCTCATCAGAGTTCGTATGGAAGATGTACCAAATTCGCTACTTAGTGCAAGTACAATAGTTACGAGCTAGTTATTATTATTGAATAGAAAATGCTGCTGAACAGCGGTTATTTGAATGGACGGGTTTCCTTTGAGTCACTTCTGTTGGTTTTTGGTGCAGAGAGGAAGCGGAAGAGCGGCCATTGTGGTTCTTCTTCCGCTTGGTGTGTGTTGCGCCCACTGTCCCACTTCTTGGAATGTCCCACTTTTTTGGGAAGTGTGTTCACATGAGAGGAGGAAACAACAATACCAATCATGAAAGGAGTACTGTGGCATCTGATCAAACTAAGATTGATTTCACTGTCTATGAGATGGACAACCTCCTGGCTAAACCTGACATCAACAAATCTCCTGTCCCAGATGGTATACATTTGTAAGTATTGAGAGAAATTGTTGATCAGCATCTCAAGGAGATGGGGATGGGCCTGGCATCTGCCTGGGGGAAGGACAGACGGAGGCCCCTGGAGTACCGGCGGAAAGTGGACGCAGCGACGCGCTGTTCTGGCACATGCTCCCATACCTGACATGACCTGAGAGAAATTCACCAATAAATCTGAAAGCCAATACAAGTTATTTTCACCAAATTTCTGAAGGAGGGAAGTGGTCACAACAATGACTGCATGAACACCATCATAAAGCATTTGACAGTGTGTCACATCAACGTCTCTTGTGTAAGCTCAAATCGTGTCGAGGAAATGGTCATATACCGATTATGGATAGACCCATACTTGATAGAACGAACACAGAGTTATTGTCAATAGTAGCATGTCAGAATTCAGACCAGTGATCACACATATGAATACCACAGGAAGTGTTCTGGGTCCAGTACTATTTATCAATGGCCTTCTGGCAAAGGTTCCTGCTGATCACTCTGAGCTGAAACTGCTTCCAGGTGACACAAAGCGATATCTAGCTTTCTATACCCAAGCTGAAGCAGAAACTCTGCACAGATGTAAAAGCAGTCATGGACTGGTCTCATAAATAGCAGCTTCCATTCAACAAAAATCAGTGAAAAGTGGTCTACTATGGAAGGAGCAACCAAATGACTGAAGTGAAACCGAGAATGAAGAAAGAGACTTGGGTGTTCAGTTTGATACATCATTATCATTCAGTTCTCATGTTGCAGACATCTCCAAGAGAGCAAATGACAAACTTGCAATCAAGAGGTCATTCTCAACACTGGGGAGGAAAGGGCGACTCTGACTTTACAAAACCATAGTATGGCCAATATTGGAATCCTGCAACTCAGTGTGATGCTCCATATACTGTATACAAAGAATGAAGATCTACTTGAAAAAGTTCAACAGAGAGCAACCAGACTGTAACCTGACCTGATACACTTCTAAGATTCAGATCATCTAAGAGCATTTAAGTTGCTTATATGAGTCTAAAGGAGACAATGGGCTGAACTCATCCAGACTTTCAAAGTCGTACAGGGAAATGGACCAAATTGATGTCCAGAAATTATTTGTTTTGGATGAGGGCTCAAAAACTAGAGGCAACGACATGAGGATAAGGAAACAGGACTGCAGATCCCAATGAAGACAAAAATGCTTTCTCTATCAGAAGCATCAACAAATGGGATGCACTACCAGGAATCTTTAACAATGTGATGACTATAATCTAGTTCACATCCACACTGAATAAATATTGGGCTGACCATCCACTGAATAACGATCCTTACCAATGAGGACCATGATCATCCACTGAATACGAAATAAGCAATGTTTCACATCTCAACATCCAGTAAATCCAGTAAATGACTCAGCCAGGGTCGGAATTGAATTGCCGACTTTCCAGACTCAGAGCAGACATGCTTTCCGTTATGCCACAGAAACTGGTTTCCTTTTTTCCCAGTTTTTCGTTCAATATGCAGAACACACTTGCAGGGGAAGTGCCTGCTTCCTATTCAATTCCAGTACCGGTAATGCTGCAGAATGGTGTCAATTTCTGAACGTTCATTATCAGCAGTCACAGTGGCTGGTCAGCCTTCACGAATGGTGTGTTCTAATGATCAGCCTCAATGGCATTCACGCATCTTATGATTCCATACAAAGTGGAATGGTTCTAAAACGCTTCCTTCAAAAGCTGATGAATGTCCAGTGGAGGTTTTCCCAACAGAATCTGGAATTATACAATCACACATATGTTGTTAATAGGTGACATTTTGTTGGGATTGTGCCTTGATGCATTGCTCAGCTGTAACTGGTAGAACATGACGAAGATCCAGAAAGGAAGAGTGGGTATCACTGCAGCGCACGGCGACGTTTTAAAAGCTACCAGCTGTTTGAGCATGGCAAAGCGAGACAAAGCTTTTGGAATGGCCCTCAAATTTACAAATAGGAAGGTTATTTTTTTTCCTTCTTAGTTTATAAAATGAAAAGGTAGTTCCTGCAGTGAGACAACTGGTAGACCGGGATAAAATGAGACCCATATTTTTTGGCAAGCGTATTTTATTGTTCATTGCAATTCTTGGAGACTGAACACTTTTGAATTACTGTGACTGACACTGTCAAAATGGCAAATGATAGTGCAATTGATAATTCCTTGACGGTACACCGAAGATACGAGTTGTTAGAATCAACATCATCTCAGGTGGTGTATCTCAACATGGTGATCTTCCAACCGACAAGCTGTGACCTTCTGCTCTCATTGTCTTCATGAACCTCCTTACTCCACATGAATTGACACTTAGCATGGTAACAGTCGCAATACACAGCTTCCATTACAAAAATATTTTTCTTTTTGTCATCCCTTTGCTGCAGCCTTCACCTTCGGCGAGCAGACACTGCGTGAAAGATGTTTCACGTCATGACTTCCAGCTGATTAGGCTTGATGGTCCCCATCACTAATAGCTCGCCCACCTCGTTTGCTACGCTTTGGTCACACCGAGGGGAAAGAGCTCCCGCAGCTCATAAAAACATCACACCAGGATAAGAGGAAGATGGTGCGTCCCACTTGTGAAGGAATACCCATCCGTTATTTAGTCGTGACCTGATAATGAATATTACCTGTTTACCGTACGGGTGGGTATAGAATGTAAATTTGAAATGGAGTTCAACTTATTTGGTGAAAGCAAAGATTGCATCGTATGGAAGTGATAAATTTAATAAACTAGGTTCTACAGGGCGGCTACAATGTCTTGTCACTGCTTGCAAAAATTGTGAGATTACCCTTGTTTGCAGAATGTGAATTCGTTTCCTTTTTCCATTTTTTTCTTTCAGATTGAGTGATTACGTCACAAATGCTCCACAAAATGTCCCACAGAAAGAACATGGCTCAAAATGATTCTCTGTAATGACGATGGTTGAGCACAAATTGATCCACTGGACACTTAAAGCTTGTGTCATATGCTGTAAAATGTGTAAGAGTGTAAGAGTACTGCAAATGTGTGTGGTATAACTTGTAGAACCCTTCGGTGATGTCAGCTAATATGATCAAAGGCAAGGTCACAATTTTTACACGGGGTGACAAGACATTGTGGCCAAGCTGTAGTGCGCACTTATAGACGTGCTCATGTCTTGCTGAGAAGAGGGCGGAGCTTGGACTGTACACACACACACATTTGCCCAAATTGTATTTCTGCTCCATCCCCTTTAGCTGAGAGGAGCAGAGCTTTCCAGACCCTCAGACTGGAAGAGAGTTGTGGAGTTCGCATCAAGCAATTCGTAATGGATCTCCATTCACCGTTCCTGATAGGTTTCCGTTCCACGTTCTGAAACTCATCCCCCGTGTGGAGATAGTAGTCAACAACAGCAACTTGCACGCACATACACATACACACAAGGACACAGTCACATATACAGGATACACGCACACACAAACATGGATACTTTGACCCCAGGCAGGGCTCCGTTCGCTCTTCTGAAACCTGCATATGGAGATAACAACCAACACACACACATGGAGGTGGATACTTTAAGACCTGGGAGACCTCGGTAGTGGTTCATTCACTGGTCGGGTCATACCAAAGACTTTAAAAATGGTACGTACTGCTTCTTTGCTTGACGTTCAGCTTTAAAAAGACAGAACAAGGCCAAAAAAACGCTGGGCAGGCAATAGCAAACCATCAAGTACAACCCTTGACAAAAAAATTGCTTTGGCAGCAAAAACACTCTGTAAAGTGTATGGTACATCAATATATATATATATATATATATATATATATATATATATATATATATATATATATATATATATATATATATATATATATATATATATATATATATATATATATATATATATATATATATATATATATATATATATATATATATATATATCAGACGACCCGTGAACCCGTTGGGTTCCCTTTGTGACAGTGGTTGATAAACAAATCATTTTAAAAAAATAAAATAAAATAAAAAGATATCTCCAGCGAACTATACCGCTGAGGTTGTTTGCATTGATCAAATAATCCCAAAGAGTACTTGACTGAATCGGGAATAGATTTTTAAATAATTTTTTCGTTGCCCAATTTGAACGAAACTTGAGACTCCACACCGTAGGAGAATGGAGAGTAAGGGGGGGGGGCGAACATTTTTGCGCTATTGTGTACTGTTTTGGCTGTATTTCGGGAGCATACATACATGCATACATATATACAAAATGAGTTTTAGTAATATAATACCGTAATTATATATATATATATATATATATATATATATATATATATATATATATATATATATATATATATATATATATATATATATTGCATTAAACCATTCATTTATAATGTAACGTGTGACGAAGGTGATAAAAAGGATAACTAAGGGTTAATTGTGTCGAGGATAGGTATATCCTGAAATACGTTTTGATAGATAGTTCTTGTATTTGTGTCAATCGGAAATTTGGCAGGGCCAGGTGTGCATAATAGGGCCCGGTTTGGAGTCCCTATGTTCAGTATTATATGAAGCGACATGGCGCGTCCCTGAAATTTCTGGTCACATTGGGAGGATTGAGGTGTTGGGGGGACACAGGTGGTGGATAGGATAGATACAGAAGCAAACTCTCAGCAAGGAAAAATTTGAAATTTGGAAGCAGGTAGTCTTGAGGGTGGGGGTTAATGGGGTTAGAAAAGATCATGGTTTTTGGATTGGTGATGATCTGAAGTGGTGGTTAACAGGTGTCTTAAAAACTTGGAGGGAAGAATAATATTAAAGAGAATGTGGAAGTTTGTTCCACAGACAGGGAAAAAAAAAACAGCAACAAATGATTGGAGTTGAGAAGTGATTCTGGATTTTTGGAGTTTCACCAGAAGGGGGTTGATGGTGGACCGTGTGTGCCCTGCAGAAACCTGGGGGAGGGGTGGACAAAGCACCGAAAGAGCAGAGGGTGTAGCTCTACTTCTGATAGTTTTGAGAAAATGAATGGGGCGAAACGGGGCGGTGTCTTAGCTCCCACTCTGTTTAGTATATTTTTCTCTGTGCTGTTGAGCTACAGCTTCCTTGCAGACATGGAAGGAGTTTACCTCCATCTACGGGAAGACGGAAAGCTCTTTAATCTGTCTTGGTCGAAAGCTAAGACGAACATGCGGCACATCCTCGTCAGAGAATTCCTCAATCCTGATGATGTTGGATAAGTTGCCCAGACAGAGGATCAGCTTCATTGGCTTATGAATCATCTCTCCCATACCTGTGCCATGTTCTCCCTCACTATCAACATTGAGACAACTGTCATTATGAGACAAGCTGTCATGTCTCCACCCATGATTACACTGAACAACATTCCACTGGAAACCGACAGAAAATTCTGCTATCTTTGGTCCATGGTAACAGACAACTAACTTGTCTTTTGACGAAGAACTCAACATGAGCATTGGCAGCCACTACTTTTGGCCAACTAACAAAATGGGTTTGGAAAAATTATAAACTGACCATTATGGCTAAGATGCTCATCTACAAGGCCTGCACTATTGACATATTGCTGTTTGAAAATATATTGCCATCAAGGAAAATGGCTCAATAACTTCCACCTTTGATGCCTGTGACGCATCACTATCATCTCATGGAAGGACAAAGTCAGAGATGCAACAGTTCTCTCAGAGGCAAACATGCCAAGCATCCTCGCAGTTAGCAAGTAAAGAAGACTGTTGGCAAGGGTATGAGTATAGAAGGAAAGATGGCCGCATCCCCAAGGATATGCAATATGGTGAGGTAGCCCGAGCCAGAAGACCAGTAGGGCGCCTGAAGCTCTATTTTAAGGATACCAGTGAAAGTGATACAAAAGCCTTCAACATTGATCATGACAAGTGGGAAACAATTACAGCTGATGACAGAAGCGAAAGGCAAATTGGCTGTGGGTAGCGGCGCACCACCACGATTACCAGTGGTTTCAACAGCTCCATAGCAGACGCCAGTGCCATAAGCAAGACCACAGCATAGATCACTCCACATTACCAGCAAATGACGATATCAGATGCAACACTTGTGGCAAACTCAGTCTTTCAAGAATTGGCCTGTTCAACCATCGATGAAAGTGCAGTCGATGATCTGATCTTGCCCAAATTGATGCTGCATGCCCATCATCTCATATAGATGGATGGCTGCTGATGACTGCTAATGCAGAGAAGATTCCTCACAACATTCTTTGAATCGATCATTGAAATGAGAGGAACATAACAGAGAATTTAGCAGTTTATATTGATAAGGGGCAAAAAATTTATTCTTCAAGGAAGCATGACACAATTGTTGGCTCTCTCTCCCCAACATTATCCGACTCCCATTCCCCTCCTGCTATGTGCCATACATGCCCCTTCTACTTCCTCCCTGACTTATTTCCCTTCTTTACAAACTACTCTAACACACATGTGCTGGGAATAGTGGTATGTGCCTGTAATCTGGCTAATCGGAGTATGAGGTTGGGGGATCGCTTGAGGATGGGAGCTCAGCATTGTGCCATACAAAGCAGCCTGCCTGATACTGTGGCACCCAACCCTGGTTGTCAGGTCAGGCCAAATCAGATCTGTGACTTGCATATGGGTATCATGTGCTAACCTGAACAACTCATGGTCGAGTGTTAGTGACTAAACCAGCTCCCCCAACAAGTCCCCCTGGTGTGGAGGGTGTATGGACATGGACACCCAGCAGAATTAAATGCAAAACCTGTCAAAGGGTGGAGGAGCTCCTTGTGAGCCAATGGCCATCCATATCTGAAGCTAACTGCATCTGCGGATGCCATCCTGCAGTTGGTTACCTTCCATAGGATATTGGTGGCAGCATTTTCACTCTGGCCACCACACAAAACTTAATTCTGCAAAAAACACTGTGTAGTGTGTGTCGGTATGGTGCTGAGGTGTTGTCCACCAGACGGTGGTCTCCTTGGGTTAACCTGAAGTGGTCCCTTTGGGTGGGTGCCTGGAATGTCCTATCCCGAAGAGATGGGGATTGTCCAGGCATCTGCCTGGGGGATGGCGAGATGGAGGCCCCTGGAGTACTGGCAGAAAGTGGATGCAGTGATATGGTGTAGCACATGCTACCAATGTATGTATGGATATGCTCTACCACTCTTTTCTGCTTATGTCTATCTCATCAACTTCCCTTCTATCTGATCCTTGTCACAATTGTAATAAATACCTACATCAATATGTAAGCATATCTGTGATAAATAAATGGCCTTATGGGCAGAAAGGGAGATGAGGAGTGAATGTGGCAAGGCTCACCCTAATACCCAACTTCTCATTTGATCACTGGTTCAAGAGATGCCTCTTCACTCTCCCCTTTGACCAAAGTAAGAGGCTATAAAGGCCAAAGCAAAATCGACTCAAACAATTGTTCTTCCATCCAAGCCACCCCACCCAGTGGAAAGATCGATGGATCAGGTATTTCTTCCGTTCTCTGGCCTGAGGTGCACAGGGCTGTAAATTCCAAATTGGTCCCAACCAGCCCAAAAGCCTCTTCCAAAAATTCATTTTTTTCCCCTCATCTTCTTGGACATGACATGAGGTTTTGACATCTCCAGCTTCAGGATGTGATTTTCAATGGTTTAGCAGTGATACCATTTTGATGATCATTGCCATTTTGATGCCCCCCCCCCAAAAAAAAATAGATGGGAAGTGGCGTCTTTTCTTCGACTTTCATGGAGGTTAAAATAAATCAGACACCATTCTTCTATCCAGATAGCAATATATTTCTTAATTTCCTCTATTGAGATGACCTCCCACCGCCAGTCACTATTGTTCAGGAAAACTGCAGCCAAATAAGAGTGATGGGAGTGATAATACCTAACTTTGTTCAAATTTGTGAAAGTCATGCCAATAGCTCACTGAAGACTTTGAGCAGTGGCCATGTTCAAGGCATGAAATTACAGCATCGAAACCCCATATAATATCTCCCACCAAAGCTCTGCTTCGAATGTTTTAATGTAATCGTAATTACCTAGCTTATATAGACCACCCACTTCTGAATTTGTCATATAATGGCATGCAGGCCTTAAGGACGAGTTGTTGCATAATTCTTCATGACAACATAAAACGTTTGTCAATCTTCATCTGCTTTACACCCAGCAAGAGCTAAACCGTGTGAACGAGGAATATTGGACATGCTGGGCTGGGTGATTAATGTCATGAAATAGGGCAGCACTGCCAGCAGTTTTGGCAGAGCATTGGACCAAGCAGTCGCCTTCAGTGAATCATCTGCCCAGGAAGTTTTAGCTTCAAGAGGTAAGGTGCTAAGGTGCCTATCTCTGCAGGTCGATTTTGTGTCAACCTTTGCGCTCTCACCTGGGCATGCAGATCCAATGCAGAGCACATGTAAAGTGAACATGCATTCCATTTTTATAGGATCTTTGACACTCAAATATTATCCATTTTTGAAAGAATTACAAACATCTTCACATGCTTTCTGACCTTGTGTAGAGGTATCTGTGGGACACGTAAGCATTAGCAGAAATATTTTTCCGACATTCTTTCCAATTTAGCACATTGTAAAATGAGCGGCAAATTTGATTGGTCATGATGATGTATTTTGTCCAAATACTGCAAAGGGGTTAAAGTATATAATTCAATCTAAATTTAATTAAGATTTTAAAAGTCGTAGAAAAAAAATTAATTGCAGAAGTTTACCGCCGTTGAAGCAGCGTCTCTTAGACCACCTTATCTAACATGTTACATGAGTTCTTCACTTTGTGCCTTTTGTTTGTGTCCTTTATAAGGTCCTTAAAAATCTAAGTTTACTTTGTTTAACTGTCAGATAGGCAAACAGAGTAAAATAATTATCTCACTCCTCTCTCCGCATGCGCAATTGGGACAAATCCAGAGCCAAAATACTGCTAACATACAGGTTTGCATTCGTGTTCAAAATATACCGTGATTCTGCAATTGAAACTAAAGAGCAGGTTGCAGGTCACCAAACATGTTCTGAAAATTTATCAATATGATTATATGTGCATTAAATAGTTTGATGCAAGTTATTGTGGTTGCCTAACGACTGGGGAAATTAATGAAATTTAACTCCGAAGTTGTTATTTCTCGAGGCCGTTGAAAAAACAGCCGTGTGCCCATATATGGATGGTGACGTCACGTTCTCCATACCAAAAGAAAGCGGACGCTCACTCGCTCATTGAAGAAGTGTCCAGTTGAGCGGGCCATTCTTTCACTTATTTTGAGCTTGCAACTGTCTATATTATCCTTTTTTATTTTGAATTATTGTAGAACAAAGTTATTTGGATATTTGTACATCATGCCTCGTACGTGTGTCGTCATGTTTTGCGAAAATGGCTGGAAAACGGGTAATCGCTCCCACCGATTCCCGAAGGAATCAAACATTCGCCGGCAGTGGATAAGATTTGTACAAACAAAACGGGCGAATTTTCCCCCAAAGAAAACGGGTAAAGAGGACCCTTTGGATGGACTTGTCATTTGTGGTGACCATTTCACAGCCGAGGATTACGAAGGCAACGCAATGAGTGAGCTCGGTTTCAAAACAAGTGTGGCGCTGTGCCCACCATTCAGCCTTCTCCTCCTCAGCTGGCTCCTGCTTTATCTTCTCACATTGTGTCACCTCTCAAGGATTGGGGCATTGTGGTTATCTATAAAATTATTAGAATAGAGTAAGTCATCACTATCCGGAAGTCCATACGTTGTAACCCCTAATGGGTGAACGCGGCTGAGAATCTCTTCCCCATCGGCCACGCCATCATCACTTTCGCTGGGGTCAAGCTCAGCTGTCAGAAAGACTTCAACACCAAGGGTCCATTGTATTTTGGTCCATTATTGATTCATTCTATTTCTGACTCTTGAGTGACTAGAGGGTTGGTGGTGGTCTTATGGCAGCTTAGCTGCTGGGGTAGCTATCATTTCTTGAAGCACGACTGTGTCGCTGATGCAGTGCCCCTCTACCAGTACACACACTGGAACTGGTACTCATTTTGCCGACCTCAGAAGGATGACAGGCTGAGTCAGTCAACCCCCTGGTGTATTAATTCAGCGGCCGACGGGGCTTGAACTCAGGACCGGAAGTTCTGAGGGATTTTAACTCGGTGTTCGCTTAATGGTAAGGGTGGTGTGCTTGGGATCCTAAGATCCTGAGTTCAAATCCCACTCAGCTGTTGAATTAATACCTGGTGGGGTTGACTCTGCCTGTCATACTTTCAAGGTTGGCAAAATGAGTGCCAGCTTGCTGCTATCCTGTTTTAGAGTGGTGACCCATCCAGGATTGTGCCCAATAGCCAAGGAGACTGCTTAAGCAGCACTAACGCTCTGCACAGAGTATGGTCCCGATGTATGGATATACTGACATCAGTAGACAGGACAAACAGAAAGGAGTGAACTAATTGCTTAACCCTGATTTTTGCTCCGTGTGCATGGGGTAATTATGATTCCAAGCTGAAAAGGTACCACTGAGACTTTTTATTTTAAAGAGTAGTTCAAAAAAATACTGCCTTTCCAGTTGAAAAATTTTGCCACGGCAGCGTACTGCAACAATTGGTTGCTGAGCTTGAACTATCCTGAAATATGTGCATTGTTTTCATGCATCCTTTAAAAGATGCCATGAAGCAATACTCGAGGTAGGAAACATGTACACAAGCTGATGTACCGTGACAGAGATATGACTGTGTTAACATTTGAAAAAAGGCCGTCCTTTGTGTCGTAGGTTTGCTCATTGTGCATGGAAATCCACCGTCTGCAATAGAATGTGCTTTAAAAGTGGATTAGTCGACACCAACCTGAAAGCTCTCAGTAAATGTTTTGAAGATTTAGGAGTATGGTAAGTGCAACTGCCAAATAATCATACTTTAACAATTTTAGAGTACCTGTTATATTGTAGTGTATTTCGGAAATGAATGAGCCTGGAGTTAGTTGGCACACAATGTTTGGTGTAATGGCATGCACCACGAGCTTTACTCTCCAAAGCTTAAATAAACAAAATAAAAAGATGGCGATTGCATTCGTTGAAAGTATTTGGGATTTAAAAATTAAAAAAAAGTTACAGGACGGTGCTCTGTCTTTAAAGAACGAGGCATGTGAGGCCTCAGTTGGAACAGTTTTGGGGGGGTCTATACAAGTCACTAAAGCCATGAGATATGTTCACCAATTGATTAATTTCACAAATATTCAGGCACATTCCTTGAGTCTGGTGCAAAAAGAAATGCCATTCAGCAAACCAGTCTGCATTCCATACTTATATTCCCCATTCCAGTCTAAATTCTGGTAAATTGTCATAACACACAACAGGAAGGTCTACCGTGACCAATATACAGTATATTTTAACTGTACCTTTCCAGGCCTGGAAAAGCTGCCATAAACCTATGTCAAATGAAATAAACCATGATAATATCGAATGGTTGGGTTTCCGGTTTTCGATGCTCCATTTGGTAGAATGTGATAAGTGCACATTATGTCTTGTAGTTTTACATATTTGTTATCGTGATTTTTTTGTGTAAGATGTGGTGTATTTAATATTGATTAAGGTTGCATTAGTGTTAGTTGTAGATTTGCAATTAATTGTATTATTAAGAAATATACATTTAAGGCCTACTCATTTTAGAGATGAGTTTAGCAACACACCAAAGAGGCTTTGGCTTTACACCAAAGAGGTCAACGATTCACCGTATCCTCGCTCGTTGGGTCCTCAGCGAATGCAGACGAGAGTTTTGGCATGGGCTGCTTGCAGCTTATGTTGGTCTCTGTAAAGCATTCGATTCAGTGAATCGGGATGCCCTCTGAAGGATTCTTGGCCTTCGTGGGGTGCCACCAAAACTGATCGATCTGATGTCTGAACTCTACTCTGGTACTGAGAGTGCTGTGAGATGTGATGGTACCATCTCTGACTTATTTCCAGTTGTTACTGGAGTTCGTCAGGGGTGTGTACTGGCCCCCACACTTTTCAGCGCTTGTATGGATTGGATTCTAGGGAGGATGTCGGAGAGATCAAGCTGCGGTGCATCGTTTGGGAATGTCAAGATTTCTGACATTGATTTCGCAGATGATGCAGTCATCTTTACGGAGACTTTAGATATCCTTTTGGGGGCCCTCGAAGGTGCTGAATGAGGAGTCCGAGCTGCTGCGATTGCGGGTTTCCTGGGTCAAATCTAAGATCCAGGCTTTCAATGACATTTTGGATGCTGCTGTCCTGTCTGTGCATGTTTGTGGTGAGGATGTTGAGGTCGTGGAGAGATTCACTTGCCTCAGCAGTGATATTCATGTCTTTGCTGGCTGTGAGCCAAAGGGCAACAGACGTCTGGGTCGAACCTGGGGAGTCATGGATTCACTGGATAATGGGGTGTGGCACTGTCGGTTCCTGTGCGGGAGGACGAAAGTCCTAGTCTTCAGGTTGTTGGTGCTTCCAGTCTTGCTCTTTGGATGTGAGACTTGGACTCTGACCAAGGATCTGAGATGGAGACTTAATTCCTTTGGTACCAGGTCTCTTTGGACAATGCTTGGCTTTCGCTGGTCGGACTTTGTGTCCAACGAGCGGTTGCTGAGAGAGACTCAAATGAGATTTGGTACCTGCATAGTCTGTGAGAGTCAGCTGCGGCTGTATGGACATGTGGCTTGTTTTCCTGATGCTGATCCTGCTCACCAGTTTCTCTCAGCGAGGGAGTCTCGTGAGTGGAGGAGGCCAATGGGCCGGCCACGTGCCTCATGGTGCAGCAGGTTGATCAGCATCTCAAGGAGATGGGGATGGGCCAGGCATCTGCCTGGGGGATGACCAGACGGAAGCCCATGGAGTACCGGCGGAATGTGGACGCAGCGACGCGCTGCTCTGGCGCCTGCTCCCATACCTGACCTGACCTTAGCAACACGTAGTGCAGTTAGTGGTTAGGCAGTAGTTCCTTTTTTCTGAGTATGTAAGGAAGTGGAAATATGGTTGGGAAGTGAGTTAAGAGAGTGCTTGCCAATAGGAGAATAAGGAAGACTTTAAACAATGTGATAAATGTTTGATGTTGGCAGTATCATGAATAGTGGTGGAAAAGGGTCATCTGTTCATGCTCTAGAAATTGTGTAGAGTTGCTACACCTCATTCTTGTAATAAATCCTTTAACGTAATGGATAAGTCAAAACAAATTGCAGAAGGAAATGGAGTGTGAAAAATTTGTAGATGAAAGTTGTTTACGTTTGTGGACTGTCTACAGAAGAGATTACAGTGTTGAGGTTGTTAGTGAGTGTAGACAGTGGTGATTGTGCAGTGAGTGCAGGCTGTAGTGAGTGCAGGCAGTGGTGAGGTTGTTGTGAGTGTAGACAGTGGTGATTGTGCAGTGAATGCAGGCAGTGGTGGAGCTATAGTGAGTGCAAGCAATGGTGATGGTGTAGTGAGTGCAGGCAGTGGTCAGGGTATAGTGAGTGCAGGCAGTCATGAGGTTGTAGTGATTGTAGACAGTTGTGATTCTGTAGTGAGTGCAGGCAGTGGTGAGGGTGAAGTGAGTACAGGCAGGGGTGTTATTTTGAAGGAATGTGAATAAGGGATAAAGATAATAATAAAGGGCACAGACCAAATACGTGCAGTATTTTTTTTTCAGCAGAATGGACAGTGACAGGACCAGGGGCCACGGTTTCAGCGTAAAGGAGAATAGAGTTAGGGTGGAAGTAAGGCTTTTCACTGAGAGAGTATATGCATAGAATGGTCGCTGTGGAAAGGTCGTGGCAGCAGAAATAGTAGATATATTTTAATTGGAGTTGGATAAGTATCCAGAAGCATTTCAGGATAGAGGATACATGCACATTGGCAAAAATGGTATATAGCTGAGGTATTGATCGGTGATTGTATACCTGTGTCATGATTATGATAAGCGTGAGATGGACCTTTCAAAAGGTAAATGTGCTTTCTATATAAGGAGAGCTACTCGACAGTGATTCAGTTCACTTTTTATAATCCTGCAGAGGCGCAACCTATGTCTTTATGTAGCTGCTTTCTTGTGGTACTCTTTACCATCATGGTACTCTTTCTTGTGGCAATGTTTTTATGGCCTGATGCCCTTCCTGACACCAACCCTTGAGTCACCTGCAGGGATAATTACCAGTATACTGGTGCTCATTTTGCCGACCTTCGGAAGGATGACATGCTGAGTCGACCCCCTGATGCTAACTCAGCAGCCAGCGGGGCTCAAACTCAGAACCCCAAGGATCCCAAGCCACCGCCTTAACCACTGAGCCACACCAGGCTCATGCAAAATAATATATATTAAAAGAAATGAAAAAAACTGTTTGTTCATTCCTCACCTTACAACTGTGTTCTCCACTCCCCAAATCCCTCCTCCACAAAAATGTGTTCTATAATTTTAAATAATTCGGCCGAAGCCGAGTGAAGTAAGGTCGACGCCATTTATTGCTGATATGTGAAACACCCCGCAGCCCACAACTACAGAAAGCAAACTTTTTGGAACGCTGGCCACATTTTCCATCCAGTCATCATGTAACTTTGTTGAAAAATTCGCCATGTGTAGGCACTCTTATGCTGAAAGTTTTGTGTCAGTCGCTCAAGTGTTTGTGGACAACTTTGATTTAAAAGCGAATAAAGGTGAAAAAGTGAGGGTGGAAGAAAAAAAAAAGTGAGACCTCGGTCGACTTTCCACAACACTGTCAAGGATGGTTGTGGACACCTATTACGAGTAAATATATTGTTATGGTTTAAGGAGACCCTGGGGAGACACATACCAACACATAAGGGATCCCTAATATAGTTATATCTGTAGTAGTTTTGTCGAGTTAAATTACCTCTCCCCTCGTTTCAGTGGAAACTGAATTGTGTTTTGTTTGTGTAGAAGATTCAAAACCCTTTGTGATTCTCCTCCATCTAAATCCTTTCTGCCTTTCCCTCTCTTCTGATTCTCTCTCTCTCTCTCTCTCTCTCTCTCTCTCTCTCTCTCTCTCTCTCTCTCTCTCTCTCTCTCTCTCTCTCTCTCTCTCTCTCTCTCTCTCTCTCTCTCTCTCTCTCTCTCTCTCTCTCTGTGCACCTCTGCAGCACACCCATGCATGCTTTGCAACATTCAACAGTACACTCGAATCACACTCAACATTGCAACCAACTCTGGAAAACAAACATTACAAACCACCATTGCAAATCAAATCCACCAATAACATTATATGGTTGCGGTGCTGCAACTGTAAATCTCAAAATCAAGCACCCGATAGCACAGTGCAGGCCCGCAGCAGCAGCAGATGGGCTGGCTTCCAGAGAGTAAGTCAGTGGCCGATGCTGTGCCTTTGTCATTGGTGCCACTGCAGAAGCTGGGCTCAGCCAATGGGCGTCGCGTGGAAATAGGAATGGACCAGAAAGGAGGCAGTACTTACGAAGCTCAAGCAGCAGTCAGAATACACCTCGGAGCTGAGGCTGAGCCTGTGAGGACGAAGGGGATGATGACGCAGTGCAGCGGAGAGCTGACAAGCTGCGGAGTTTCCCTGGATGTGCCAGCCAAACCCATTGATTTACACTACCAATCTTTGCATTTTCCTACTTATAATCCATTCACTTTGAACATACAAGAGTATTCAACAATAAGCCCTCGTCCATCGCATTTAGGGCTGGGTTACTGATCCACATCTCACACTTTTCTCTGAAGCACTATAGGTATGTACTGCACCTTTCACTGAACTGTACAAAACATCTTCTACCCTCCTCCTCTTTCTCCCCCCCCCAGCCCCCACCTTCCCTCCTTTCTTACATTGGGACCAATGTAAGCCCACTGGCTTGTGTCGGGTGAGCGAGAAGCTGACCCTATGCCTCGACCAAATTTCTTCCTCTGTCTATCACTCTTTCTTATCCCATTTCCCTGGAATGACTGAGGTGCCTGTGTGTGTATAAATTGTGACAAGTTCACTGACTAAGTGGGCTTATGTGCTGAGGGGTAAGAACTTTAAATCTTTGTCCTTGTTTGCCTTGTAAATGCGTGCCATTTGCTCATCCTTTAAAAACTGCTTTCCTTTTGTCTCTTTCCATTGGTTAGACTATGTTATGTAATAGTGTCAGGGAGTTCCGTCCCTCCGCTATATTACAGTTAAACAGCAGCCAACATTCCACTTACAGTATTGCTCAGCTATTTTGATTGTCAGCAGTGTTTTGTGATTGTAAAATAAATTGTAGTGTGGACTTGCTAAACAATATCGATATGTGTTAACATGAGGATTTACACAAATTATATTATGATTATTGTTGCATTTGTATTCATGAAACGTACTTATTATTCCACTTGCTTTCTCCTCTAATCTAACATCATCCTCCAAAAATTGGTAATAGTCCTATCCAGTTAAACATCAGGGAAAACATATTTTTAATTGATCCATTATGTCACAGTGCTTTCTTTCCTTGAGATCGAGCATTCCCTTTGCACTGTATTTATCACCACTCACAAGGTGGTATGTTTTTTGTCAGAAGAGTGAAACCCACCCTCGGAGGGGAAGTCTCGAAATATTGTGACCCACGATCGGTCATGTGGGGCCCCATTCTATCTGGGAGCCCCATGAAATCGCATGGGCTACATGGTGCTCACCCTGCCTCTTCCTGGGACTCACATTGAGCTTGGGGCCCTGAGACACGGGCTCTGCATACCCATGTATTAATCGGCCACTGCACACAGACATGGAGCAAATTATTACTCTCGCCAAAGAAGAGGGTACTGCATTTGGATCCGTTTGTTTGTTTGTCTGCACAGAACTTTCGTGTTTTTCTCTGCAACTGCTTGTCGGATTGAGACAACATTTTCACCAAAGGACTGACAACTCATGTAGAATGTTTAAGTGATAATTATGACATCTTAGATCACATGGTGTGGCAGCCATATTAGAAAACGGAAAATCTTTCGACCTCTGTTTCTCTAAAACCGCAGGAAGGAAATAATTGAAACTTGGCACCAGTGTGACCACTCCTCATTTTCATAAATGTCAAGGTGAGCCAATGAAAAAAGCCAAGAATTCACAAGGTTTCGGAAAAGCGATGATAATAGAAAACCTATACGCCAAGAAAACCTGTAGAAAACCAAGACGCCAAGGTGAACAACGAATAGCCAAGATCTTGTGAAAAAAGTCAAGGAGTAGTCACACTGCTTGACACGTGGCAAGTACTCATCAAACGGAATGAGTTTGATTTTTTTTATGACATCCTAGGTGCCCTCATTTTGACGTCATAATTGTATATGTAGAATGCCACATCCAATCAGTATGAAAATTTTTGAGGGTCATCTAGGTATAAGACAATCCACAGAAAAGAAAATTCATGACGTCATCTGTCACGTGAAACGGTAGCCATATTGTTTCTTAAAAAAATAACCTTCAAAAATCCACTTCTCTGAATTAGCTGAACAAATCGAGGCAAAACTACACGTCTGTCCGTCTGTCCATGATTAACAAAAGGTTTACACATATGATATTGTTTCGGCTGTGGAAATTTGCAATGCACCAGAAAGGTCCTCAGGTTAGATATATCGATAAGTTCATGTGTAGTTATTCCACACCCGTTGTTTAGAGGGAATGTGTGTGATTCATCTGGGCTGCGACGCTTTGAGTTAGCCATTTTTCTTTACCTGTCGTTATTTTGGAACAACCACACCATCTCAACAACGACGCCATCTCAACAACCACGCCATCCACACAACGCCACTAAAGGAGCAACGAAACCAGCCCCACCCCAATTTCTCCTCCGATAAACAAGTTTGACGGTTGGAAACCAGCCCCGCCCCAATTTCTCCTCCGGTAAACAAGTTTGACGGTTGGAAACCAGCCCCACCCCAATTTCTCCTCCGGTAAACAAGTTTGACGGTTGGAAACCAGCCCCACCCCAATTTCTCCTCCGGTAAACAAGTTTGATGGTTGGAAACCAGCCCCACCCCAATTTCTCCGCCAGTAAACAACTGTGACGGTTGGAAACCAACTCTCGCCCCAATTTCTCTGGAATGTTCCTCCCCTCACCCACGCGCCGCGAAGGGCGGGGCGGGCGCAGGAGAAATAAAAGGGCAAGAGGAGCACCTGAAAGAGAGCGCGGATAGCAGAGACTTGGGGCAGTCGTGTGGAAGTCTTGGTCGTCGTGGTCTTGGTCCAAGTCTTCGTCGTAGACAGACTTGGGGCAGTCGGGTGGAAGTCTTTTCCTAGTGGTCATGGGGAGAAGGCATCACGACCTGCCCACCGTTGCAAGGCCCGAGAGCAGGCGCGGCTACGCTAGTTGCCGTGGGGACGAGACGTCGTGACCTGCCCACCGTCGCACCACGAGGGTGCGGGTAAGACCCTTCGGTCTCATGAGCCTTTTCGGTCATCCACGGCCCATGACCATAAGGGTCTACGGACCCCGTCTACCCCCTTGCCTGTGAGGGAGGTCTTTCTTTGTTTTTGTATGCATGCTGTGGTGCCGTGTCCTGCCAAGTAGAAACTGTGTAAGTGCTTGTAAATAATAATTATAGTCTGTCGTATTGCTCTTGCATTCTTTTTTGTTGCTTGTATATTGCATGATTCCTTGCTTGTGTTGTGTGTGCAATATGTGCTTTGTAATAAATGTGCTTGTGTGAAATGTATCCCGTTGGTCGTCTCTTTCCCCATTGAAAGTGCCATCTTGCATCACGTAAGGGATTGGTAGTGGGTTTAGACACCCAGTAAATAATCTGAACCGCCGAGGTCGGCGATAACTCTGCTCGGTTATCCCTGCAGCACGGAACGAGCCGCTTAAGCGGTTCGTGTCCGGAGTCGACCTGCGGCGTGGTACAACTCCTCGGTACGCTACCCGCACGGGTACTTAGGTATATCGACATTCGGCGATTCACCCTATTTCGCGCAGGTAGAATGCGGACTGGGTTGTGGTGAGGTTAAACCCCCCACCCATGGCTAGGTCCTTTGTGGTAGTTCCAAGAGGGTCATGACTGAATTGTCCGTTCCGGTGGGCGACACGTCGCGAATTGAGTTACGTGGCCGATCGCACGCCGGGCGGGCGAAATTCGTTACAATATGATAGGTCACATGGTTACCAGCCATATTAGATTTACCCTAAAACCTATAAAAATACACCACTCAAAAAAAGTCTTGGCGAGAGTTTGCAATCTCTGAGTGTTCTTTTTCTTGTTGGTTATTGTGAAGGACATATGGTTTTCCTGAGTTTGCCTCCTTTTCTGCATTATCACACTGATGGGGTGTTTCCATGTTTTTTTTTCACATAATGTGACTTTTCTGGAAGCTGCATTTTAAATTTAATACCTTCTTTCTAAGCTACATTTCAAAAACTTCATTAATCGTGCAATTGATGACAAAACAGCCTGTAAGTGTGACAGGCACACCATGCTGATGGTAACCATTGCAGCAAGTGTTGTTGTGGCACATGGGTTTATTGATCTGTAAAATATGAGAGGTGGACATTTGATAACCAAACTACATGGGACAGCTTGCCAGCTCGAAGATTGGGATGAATCCACTTGGTACTGATGATGGCCAACAAACCAGCAATGCATCCAAATATTGATTCCTTTCCTAAGAGGGGGGAGGGGGGTGGGGAGGAGGTTGACCCTGTTACAACGACTTTCAGGCTGACATGGTGGTGAGCAGTATGTATTTGTTTTATCACAGACAGTGTGTTAATTTTCATCAATGTAGGAAGAACTACAAGAATATGACGAAATCAGAAGTTGCATTTCAACACACACAAATGCACACATCTCATCTTTTCATTTATGTTCCTCATAATTATATCTCACACACACACACACACACACACACACACACACACACACACACACACACACACACACACACACACACACACACACACACACACACACACACACACACCTAATAGATTTAAATTGCAAAATCATCGCACAAAGATTTATCATAATTTTAAAAGGATTCACACATGCATTGGTATTTGTAGTGCAGACGAAGGGGACACAAGCAGAACATAGGTCAAGATGCTCTGTTCCTCCAAACTATTATGAAGAGCTATTAGCACAGTGTGTGTGCTTATGAAAGGGAGAGAATTTCAATTTTTTTTGTGTTCTGCCTCCTCATTGCACTCGCTGGAAGCAAGATGAGAAGAAGCAATGTGTCAGCCTATTGCCCACACTTTCTGAATCAAGCACATTGTGCTAAAGTGTGTGCGACGGAGCACTCAGTTCTGCGTCCACACATTATTTATTAGGGCCTGCTCTGTCTGCTGTCTCGAGCGAGCTGCTGGTCGAGTTTGAATGGTGTGTGACACAAATATAGTCTGGCAGAGAATATCCAAACATTAACAAAAATACAATAATATTGGTTTCAACTTTTTCCAAATCACAGAGGTTGGATCAGTTTTAAAACATATTTGCAAAGAATAAAATATGAAGAGCAACCATTTGTATGCTGACCATTATTTATTGGATGCCATAAGCAGAGTTTGGAGATCAAGGCAGGGTGCTGGACTGTATCAAATAGCTTGTTTGCTTTTCGCATGGCCCAATCTGGTGCTTCTCTTGCGTGACCCAACTTGGTGATTTGTCTCTTTCATGACCCATGACATTACAGTCATTATTTATATCTGCATGTTGGATTCCTTTTATATTTTCCCTTGTTTTCATTCTGCAGGACACTTATGCCTATTTTGTTTTTTCTCCAATTCCTGTCTTCTAATTTCCCTTTTATTTATTCTTTATGTTGTGCAAGGCTGCCAATACCTGTGCATTAGTGATTGGCAGTTGTGTCCTCCAGGTGTATTAATCCGTTATCCAATTGTGCAACAACAACAAAAAAATCACCTGCCTGAAACATCACTTTTCACTTGATTGAAAGAATAACATTAAAAGAGATTTAGGATTTTTTTTTGTATACCTTGTCGAGGCTCGCATTAGAGCTAATACACAATGCACAGTGAGGGGGGGGGGGCATGAGACAAGAGGGGCGGGAGTGGGAAGGACAAAACAGTGGGGAACAGAGACATTAGGAGATCAGTGGAAGGGAGAGAGATGTGGCAGAGAACATGAGGTATACAAGATTGATATTACAGGAACTTTCAGGAAGGAAAGCAGGGAATTTGAAGGGGTGGGTTTGGGGTGGATCATGAGTTCAATCGTTTATCTCATCATCACACAGTTCAATATAAAGCCTGGTGTTGGCGCAGTGGTTAGGACGGCGGCTTGGGATCCAAAAGGTCCTGAGTTCAAGCCCCAGTGGGCCACTGAATTAAGACACCAGGAGGTTGACTCAGCCTGTCATCCTTCCGAGGTCGGCGAAATGAGTACCAGTGTAGTGGGCTGGTGTATATCCCAGTTAAAATAGGTGTACCAGATCCCTGTGTCGCAAGAGGCGACCAGGGTTGCGTCAGGAAGGGCATCCGGTGTAAAACATGTGCCAAATCACTATGCGGATCATATTGATGATCCGCTGTGGCGACCCCTAAAGGGAGCAGCCGAAAGAAGAAGAAGAAGAAGAGGGTTTGGGGTGGATTAACGGGGGTAGAAAAGATCGAGGATTTGGATGGGGGACGATAAGAGGTGGTGGTGAACAGCTGTTTTGAAAGCCTGGAGGGAAGAATGGGATTGAACACAATGAAGGAGTTTATTTCAATGGCAAGCTAAAAGAGGAATGAAAGAGTGAAGGTGAGCAGTGATTCGTGATTTTGCTAGTTTTACCAGAAGGGGTTGTTGGTAGACCTTGAGCACCCTGCGGAAATATGGTCGGGACAAATTGCATACAGAGCGGCAGGGGGGGGGGGCGAGACCGGAGCGGAGATGGTAGAAGACAGAAAGACCACTGAACTGCCTGTGGTGAGAGAGTGAGAGGCCCAAAGACTCGGCTTCATCGCGGCAGATGCCAATGATCTGAAATGCCTTGGTTTCCACAGCGTGAAGCCGAGAAAGGTGGGAGGCAGGAGCACCAGCCCAGAGGGGAGAGCAGTACTCCATCCGGCTGTGGACGAAAGCTTTGAATGTGGTCAGGAGCTCAGGTGGGCCGAGGAAAGACTTTGCACGATGGAGGATTTCCAGTCGGTGACTGGCTTTGGAGGCCCAGGACAGGTGGAAATGTGGGTTTCCCAGGAATGATCATGGTAGATAGTGAGACCCAGAAGCTTGAAACAAAGGACTTCTTCCAGAGAATTGTTGAGAATGGGGGGGGGTTCTAAATGGTCTTTTCAGAGAGACATTGTGAGAGTGTGAGATTTGTCCGGATTGAAAGACATGTTCCACGTGTTGGACCAGTTTGTGATTTACACTGATCTGCAGTGAGCAAAGAAGCTGCTGCTTGCCGATCTGAGGGATGAGAGATGGTACGGCAGAGGGTGGAGTCATCAGCAAAGAGATAAAGACAATTTTCCAGAGAGTCAGAGAGATCATTGATGAAAACTAGAAAAAGAACAGGACCCAGGACGCTGCCTTGAGGAACTCCATCCTGGACTGGAAGAAGGGATGAAAGAACTCCATCATGGGCCACACGTTGACTGCGACAGAAGAGGTAGTTTGTGAGCCATGAGTGGAGATGGCCTTGGATACCATAGGAAGAGAGTTTGGTGAGCAGGGCAGGGTGCCAGACCATGTTAAAAGCACGCGATATGTCGAGGGATATGGCTCTGATTTCATATCCGGCATTGAGGACCTCCATCCATTGTTGTGAGAGCAGAAGCAGCATATCCAGGGTAGAGTGACCTGGTCTGAAACCAAGATGATGATCAGAAATCAAGCCATTGGAGAAGAGGAAGGATTTGATGTCTGAAGCGATGATGGATTCCATAACCTTGCTGATGATTGGGAGAAGGCTGATTGATCTGTAGTTGCAGGGATCTGTTTTTGCACCTTTTATACAGGGCAGTGATGTTTGCTGCTTTCCACGCAGATGTCAGATGACCTTGAGCAATAAGCATTTTTTTATTGCAATAAGGATGAACGTTTTCAAATGAGAATAAATATAAGGTGTAAACATCCTGAAAGTAAATATCCATGACAATTATCATATAAATATTCTCACGTCAGAATGTCCGTTAACACAGAGCGACTGAGTCAAAGGTCTGATGATGGTCTCCGTGAATGCTAAAACAGTGTTTAAGGTTAATGCATTCTTATAATGACTGACAAGTTTACAATGCCCCTAAGGATTGTTCAAATACAGCCAAATTTAGCGGTAGATCACACACGAAGGCAAAAAGCCAGAAGACGTTATAATTAAAAGGGGTTTATTTACATTGGCATTTCACATACAGGGGATAATGATGAGCAGGGCAATCATTGAATAACTGAACAGATCTGGTAGTCAACTGACATATTGGAATGAAAGGAGACAAGAAATACAATCATATATGCAATGAGAACTAAATATAACCCACTAATGGTGCCAAAATACTGGACTCAAACAACAAAGCAGGGAACAAAACAGGTGAAGACTTGTGTAGGCATGAGCTGGTTGTGGCTGCAGGATGATGTGGAAAAGAGCGAAATGTGGCTCATGGTGGGATGGCAAAGATTAGGCCAGGAGACAAGGAAATGGTGATGAAGCAAGGTCTTCCGCGATTCTCCAACCAAACCAGTCTTTTGTTTGGAGCAGTGAAACAGAGAAAGTGTGTGAGAGAGAAATATTACTTTCGGAAAGTCCAAGGTTCAACTCACATGTGAATGTGTTGTCATGGCCTTCTTCAAATCTGGGACCAGCATCCCAGCATGTGGCTCGGCCCACCATTGGCTGCCCACTGCCAGTGGGTGGTGGTGCCTTTTTGGCTGTTCTGGCCTCAACCAAAAGCTTTTATCCACAGCCTGCTGGAGTACTGCTCTCCCGTCTGGGCTGGTGCTCCTGCCTTTCACCTTTCTCAGCTTCTTCACGCTGTGGAACCCAAGGCATTTAGGATCTTTGGTATCCCCCGTGATGAGGCTGAGCCATTGGGCACTGAGCTCTCACTCTCTCACCGCAGGCAGGTCGGTGGTCTGTCTGTGTCGTCTACCATCTCCTCTCTGGCCTTACCCCCCCCCCCCCACCGCTCTGTCTGAGATTTATCCCCACCATATTTCCGCAGGGTGCCCAAGGTCCTCTTGCAACCCCCTTGGAGAAGAGGAAGGATTTAATGTCTGAAGCGATGATGGATTCCATAACCTTGCTGATGATTGGGAGAAGGCTGATTGGTCTGTAGTTGCAGGGATCAGTTTTTGCACCTTTTTATGCAGGGTAGTAATGTTTGCTGCTTTACTATCTATCAGTAGTAAAACTATCAAAATCAAGAATCACTGTTTATCTTCAATCTTTCAATACTCCTTTTTCCCACCTTTGGACCAAACTCCCACACTCTCTTCAGTCCCATTCTTCCCTCCAGGCCTTCAAAACAGCTGTTTACCACCACCTCTTATCTTCCACCATTCAAAACCATGATCTTTTCTACTCCCGCTCATCCATCCCAAACTCACCTCCTTCAAATTCCCTACTTTCCTTCCTGAAAGTTCCAGTCGTGTAAGGACCTGAAAGACCCTGTGGTGTCCATCTTGTTTACACTGTGTACCCCGCCCCATCTCTCTCCCTTCCACAGATCTCCTCGTGTCTGTTCCCCCACTTTTTTCCTTCCCTCTCCTGCTCCTCTTCTCTCCTGCTCCCCTTGTTGTTCATTCTCTGTGTTAACTCTCATACGAGCCTCAACAATGCATTCAACAAAAACAAAAAAACACAATGATAGTAATATAATTTGACAATAATAATAACGAACGTATAATGCAGGCCCTGGCCCAAACTCATCTGGATTTGGTGAAAGGCAAGCTAATGCTCCAGCAGTACAGCAGGCAGGTATGTTACAACGCGGTGAAGACCAATGTAAGTTTGGTTCAATGGATCAACGGGCCTACTAGTTTATGTGAAACACCAAGTTTATTGTTAGGTTCCACAAACAAATGCAAGCACACAAGACAATTAGCTCGGTGTATGATCGTCTGAAGCATGGCATGCTCTGTGATGCAGTATCCTCCTGGCACCCGATTTAGTCAGACCCAATTACATCCAGAGATAAATATTTAGCAACTGTTGTGGCCTTCCATCACACATGTTCTTTGAAAACATTTAGTGCATAATTAGTTTTATCTGTTTTGCGAATGTTTTTCTGTCTTCTATCCAACCATATTATTACTCTTCACATCATGAAATATCCAAATACCCAACAGTATATTTTTGATCTCATTAAACATTTGCTTAATTCAAACTGATAACACCCTTCCACCATCCACTCCCCCAAATATATATATATATATATATATATATATATATATATATATATATATATATACATATACATATACATATATATATATATATATCAGGTCAGGTCAGGTATGGGAGCATGTGCCAGAACAGCGCGTCGCTGCGTCCACTTTCCGCCGGTACTCCAGGGGCCTCCGTCTGGCCATCCCCCAGGCAGATGCCAGGCCCATCCCCATCTCCTTGAGATGATGGTCAACCTGCTGCAACCATGAGGCACGTGGTCGGCCCACTGGCCTCCTCCACTCATGAGACTCCCTCGCTGAGAGAATCTGGTGAGCAGGATCAGCGTCAGGAAAACGAGCCACATGTCCATACAGCCGCAGCTGACGCTCACGGACTATGCAGGTAACAAATCTCATCCGAGTCTCTCTCAGCAACCGCTCGTTGGACACAAAATCCGACCAGCGATAGCCAAGGATTCTCCGAAGAGACCTGGTACCAAAGGAATTAAGTCTCCGTCTCAGATCCTTGGTCAAAGTCCAAGTCTCGCACCCATAGAGCAAGACTGGAAGTACCAAGGACCTGAAGACTCGGACTTTCGTCCTCCCGCACAGGTACCGGCAGCGCCACACCCCATGATCCAGTGAATCCATGACTCCCCAGGCCCGACCCAGACGTCTATTGACCTCCGGCTCACAACCTGCGGAGACATGAATATCACTGCCAAGGTAAGTGAATCTATCCACGACCTCAACATCCTCACCACAAACAGACACAGACAGGACAGCAGCATCCAAGATGTCACCGAAAGCCTGGATCTTTGTTTTGACCCAAGAAATCCGTAATCCCAACGGCTCCGACTCCTCATTCAGCACCTCGAGGGCCCCCAAGAGGATGTCTAAAGTCTCCGCAAAGATGACTGCATCATCTGCAAAATCAAGGTCCGAGATCTTGACATTGCCAAACGATGCACCGCAACTTGATCTCTCCGACATCCTCCCAAAAATCCAGTCCATACAAGTGCTGAAAAGTGTGGGGGCAAGTACACATCCCTGACGAACTCCAGTAACAACTGGAAATAAGTCAGAGGCGGTACCACCACACTTCACAGCACTCTCAGTACTAGAGTAGAGTTCAGACATCAGATCGATCAGTTTCGGTGGCACCCCACGAAGACCAAGAATCCTCCAGAGGACATCCCGATTCACTGAATCGAACGCTTTACAGAGATCAACATAGGCTGCAAGCAGCCCCTGCCGAAACTCTCGTCTGCGTTCAGTGAGGACACGAAGAGCAAGGATACGGTCAATCGTTGACCTCTTTGGTGTAAAGCCTGACTGCTCTGGACGCTGGTGCTCAAGCAGATGGTGGCGAACCCTATCAAGAATTATCCGAGCAAAGACCTTGCCCGGCACTGAGAGCAGCGTCACCCCTCGGTAGTTGTTGCAGTCTTGGCGATCACCCTTCCCTTTCCAGAGAGGGACAACAAGGCCCCTCTTCCAGTCAGTTGGGATGATGCCTGTGTTCCAGGCAGAGCACAAAACTGCATGCAACGACGCGAGTGCAGCATTTCCACCAGCCTTGAGAAGTTCAGCATGGATGCCACAGATCCCTGGAGCTTTGCCCCATTTCAACTGGTTCACCGCAGCCCGTGTTTCCACAAGCGATGGTGGACCACAGTTGATTCGAGGGTCAGCAACAGGGATTGTAACACCCTTGACGTCCAACTCGACAGCTGGGGGATCAGCCTGGTACATCCGCTCAAAGTAACCGGCCCAGCGGGCCTTCACTTCAGACTCCTCTGTCAAGAGCCTACCACTCTCTGCTCGAACTGCAGTGCTCCGAGGGATGGGCTTGGATGAACGTAATGCGCGAATTCCCCTGTAAGCGGGACGAGAATCACCTGTCCACAGGTGATGCTCTACCCCCTCACAGATTCCTCGCACATAGGCCTCCTTGTCCACCCTCAGTGCACGTACAGTTTTACGCCTCAGCTCCCTGAACAGCTCAGCTCTGCCATTCAGCCTGGCCCTGCGACTCTGGTCAATGGTATCCAGTGTCCCTTGAGAGACAAAATTCTTCTTTGCCCTGCGGTGAACTCCAAGGCATCCACCGGCAACATCAAGGACGGTGGTCTTGAAGGTGCTCCACAACTCTTCAGGACCCCCAAAGCACCCAGACCCCCCAAGTGTCCACTCAGCCTGTTCGCAAACTCCTCAGCTACTCTCTCATCCCTGAGCTTGGCAACATCCAGCCTAGGCTGGGATGGTACCATTCTCCAGGATTTAAG
Organism: Eptatretus burgeri; assembly: GCF_056783735.1. Taxonomy (NCBI): domain Eukaryota; kingdom Metazoa; phylum Chordata; class Myxini; order Myxiniformes; family Myxinidae; genus Eptatretus; species Eptatretus burgeri. The sequence continues at coordinate 33,642,853 of NC_140977.1, read as the reverse complement.
GTGCAGCTTTAGAGTTGCTACAACAAGCCTGTGGTCAGTATTGAGGAACTGAGCACTCCGGTAGACCCTGCAGTTCTGGATCATCCTCCAACGACCGTCAATGAGGACATGGTCAATCTCCTTTGCCACACCGCCAGCGTTGGAATACCAAGTCCAGCGATGAGCTTGTGGGCGCTGAAACCATGAACCAGCCACCCTAAGTCCATGACTTCTTGCAAAGTCAAGGAACTTAGTGCTATTCTGGTTCATAGTTCCTGACCCATGGGGACCAACACACACCTCATAACCATCCCTATCAGTTCCAGTCGATGCATTGAAATCCCCCAAGACTAGAAGTGTATCTCGTCTGGGGCACTGATCAACCACAGACTCGAGTGTGGCGTAGAATGCATCCTTCACGGTAAGATCACTCGCCTCAGTCGGAGCATAAATAGAGACCAGGGAAATGACACCTAAGGAGTGACGAATATATATATATATATATATATATATATATATATATATATATATATATATATATATATATATATATATATATATATATCATGGCATTATAACTGTTATATTTACACGGCAGAAAAAATGTACTCGAAACACAAATCATAAGACTGGTCAGCTGACACTTTCTTTGCATTATAATGGCATTTATTAACAATACTTAATGATACCATGTCATAAGTGTTATGACTCTTCACTCGGCCGAGTAATGACAGAGTCGAATGAGGGTTTTCGAATGATACGATTTATTTCAGAAGATGGCACTACGCATGCGGAATGCAGCCCAAAGGCCCTTCAGTCAGGTGCCCCCAGACCACATTGAGATTCTTACTTCAAAACAGTTGTATATATAATCACACAAAAGCAGAAATGGGTGTGGACTACAAGTGTGTGCTTAAGGGATAAAGAAATAAAGAAATAAATGCGGCAGTGGGCTTCTTTCCCCCCTCCCTAGGGGCCCTCAGGGAAGTTGGATCAGTCAATCCTCAGATTCGCAACCCAACAGTTCATCTTGCAAACTAATAACTTTCTAAGACTCCTACACCCCTACACTGGCACCTGCTGATAGCAAAGGCGAAACTCTGGTGATGACTAAGAACAGGAATGTGTGGGATATCAGCATACACAGTTTTCCCAAGGACATGCTGCTGTGCAGCTGCAGAGCCATAAAGAGTTATCAAAGACATAGTGAAAACAGCATGATACATTTAAAGCAACATTTTAAAGCAAGGTTTGAATAATACACAATTACAAGCAAGGTTAGAATCCCGACAGCTGATTAACACACAGCTAATGGTCCAAAATATGACCACCTAGCATATCATCATAACAGTTTCGCTCCTTGGTCATATTTTGACCATACCCAGCCACACCTGATACTCACCAACCGAGTGGACCCCTATTTGGTTCCTGTAGCAGCTACCCCTAGGCCCCCGTGCCTGCCAAACGGGATTTGCAAATGCCGTGGATAGCCATCAACATTCCCCAAATGAGAAGTCCCCAACTGCCGGTGGTTCAGGTTAGCTTCTGTTGCCTTTTATCTTGCCCACTGCCACAAGTCTCCCATTAAGTTGTCATATACAAATTTGATGTTAAGTCCACACAATATTAAAGGCACTACAAGTCTATACAATATTAACAGCAACATTATTATTTAGGCAATTATACTCAACACTAATTACAACAATAATATTTACAATATGCAAATGTATTAATGGGTGAGCAGCACTGTGAGCGCTCAAGGCATGGTGTAAGCTCCTTTCTCAACTTGCGCTTAGAAGACAAAAGAGTCTCATGAGATGCATATTTACATATAAGGGTCATACAAGTATTTTCCATACATTCCTTCACTATCTGGTATTGTCCATTTTCCATGATTATGCATATGCTAGTCAAAACACTGCCACATCTATCATAAACCTCCATCAGCATTTTACTTGTAGATTTCCTTTCTTTCTTGTTACAACTTCCTGTATCTTCGTGTGTAGTGAGATGTATGAGTCCATGTTTGGCTTACCTTTTCACTTGAAAGTTCGTTGAGTAATCAGTAATACCTGGAAGAGTCTTCCCCAGGGCGCCCTCCGCCAGAACACCTTGTTGGCTCCTCAGCTGGTGGGGGTCGGGTCTGGTTGTGGCCCCATACAGAGGTCCTCGGGGTCTTCCTCCATGAGTTCGCTGTTAATTATTATGATGGCCTGGGTGAGGGGTGAGGCTTCACAGCATTTCTTTAGACAAATGGAAATGAGACGTTTGATCAGAAATACTCCAAAAATGATTCCCATGATGATTAGGATTGCTGCCCCTACCAGGCACAGTAACCAGTCTCCCCAGTCATGAAATATAAATCTCCACCCTGCGTAACCCTCCTTGCGTTCCACTCGATCGCTCGTGAGAGCTTCAAGCCTTATAGGTGAAAACACCTATAAGTGAAATGTGTTCTTCTCTGGGAGGTTACTGTATTTTCACAAGATTTCACAACTGTACTCCAAAAGGGTTCTTTCGGGGCCCATGGAACTTGGGTAATTAGAGATGCGTGTTGACCCCATATGAATCCTATTTGTGCAAAGTGCCCCCACTGGGTTTTGTCTTATGCTTTGTTCTGCCAAGCCACTTCTGTGTTTTCTGCATTTTCTGACGTCCCCCTTTGCCACGGAGGTGTATACGGTTTCTTTGGCTTGAGTGTGTTGCCTAGTGATAGGTCCCCCCACAAAGGAGTAGTGTCAGTACCAGGAGTTGCATATTGTGTCGTCAAAGGTTCTGTCACTGTCTCCGTTACTACAAGGTTTACAGCATGCCACTGCACTGAACACTGCAGTCAACTGCAACATAATGACAAGTATTTGTGTAAAAGATTATTTTTAAATGATACCTCCGTACGAGGCTCCCACCATGACTAGAGCTTGCAGGACTGGAAGTTGCTCTGGGTGCGTGGTGAGTGGACGTGAAGGCCAGAGACCTTACTGTACACTACTGTGGATTTTGATCAGGCAAGCATACCTTCCATCCATCTCCTTGTCTGACGGCCAGTAAAGTGTTCTGGTGTTCGTTGCCCCATCCTGTGGTTCTGGGGCGCATCTCAATCTGTTCACCATTCTTCCTAACTCCCCTGCACTATGTCCGTTACTAACTGCCATTGAGATGTACGGTGTTAGTCCTTCTCTGTGCTTCATTAGTTCGCGCTCTCTGGCGGCTTGTTTCACCTCCACCGCCGCTCCTTCCTTCCCGATCCATCGGTTGGTTGTCATCAGAGAGCGTTTGACGGTGTAATCTCTATGTGCTTTGGCCACGTATTCATAATCCTGCCCTGTTTCATCGTAGTCAACAGTGAGTGCAGTGCAAAGCCAATTCCATTCCTTCCAGATCGATGTCGTTGCTCAGCAACCATTCCTCTACATCCCTTTAATTCCGCTTATACTTCCCAAATCCAATGAATTTATCCTGACAGATAGAGGCTCATATAAAGACAACAGACATGCTTTTCTGTCCGCTTCCAAACAAACATCTCGACCCCGACAGGCAGAGAATCGAAACGCTCCCTCGTCAAGGCCCACGATGGCTGCGTGTTCAAACAGCACGAGCCCCGCCCGTAATTTTTCCCAAAAACACCGCCATCCTCATAAGTGCGTAGCCTACCAAACGTCCTTGTTCTTGGATGTCTGACATGCAAACAAGGACAAATGTGTCCAAGAGCCACGTCCTAAAGGTTTTGTCTTCACCAGAATAATAATAAGAACAACGCGGAACTCTTAGAGCCGGCGTTTACTACGCGAGACGCGGCTAAAAGATAAACCCACATTAAATAAAATCCGTTCCTTGTTCAAAGCATTTAAAATCCCCCTTTCCATCTGTTGTAGTAATCAACAATAAACCTTTTCGATCGGCTTTATTCTCACAAAACCCATACGCATATCTACAACAACATAAATATACATAGGGTAAGAATAACAAAATACAATAACTTGTACACATAATACTGAAGGCAAACTCCATACTCTAATCCCAATTACATTCCTCAGAGTACACCATTCCTAATACAGTATACTACATACCATTACTGTTCCAGCACGACCCTCCACGGAGCACGCGGCATACGAGTCATCACCAGCCACCGACCCCATACACAGTGCTGCCACATCCGCCCAATCTCCGTTGCCGCTTAATCACAGTACGGCACTTCATTACCACAACACCATCCATCCTAAATCCCTCGGTCCTGCGCCTCTTCCGCGTCTCTTTTTTTTTTTCTCTTTTCCTCTTCCGGTCACGAAGCCCAATCAACAACAACAACAACAACAACAACAACAACAACAACAACAACAACAACAACAACCGGAACAAACATATATATATATATTACAGCCTTGTTTCAAAGCATTGTCGCTTCCATGTTCCGATAGCGCGTGCACTCGCCTCGAAACACAAAATCGAGCTGATCCTTTGAAACGTCAATGTCCTTATTAATTAATTTTACCACAAAGCTATCTCTTTAAAATCTAGTTTGTCCACCATATTCAAAATCAGCCGCCTCGAGAAATTCTTGTACATTGCTCCGACAAGCAGGCACATTCACAGCAGGGTGTTAATTGCACTTTCAAGTTTGACAAAGCGCGCTGGGCCCATGCGTGATTACGTCATCACGCACTCACATGAGCAATACGTCTTATCAGCGCGTTGGTTTTTACCATCAAACTCACGGAACAAATATTTGACGACATCTCAAATACGTTCGTTTTAAATCGGAATTTTACAGAATCCTATGAAGGGCGTCCCCATTTTGTAAAATGTGCTAATCTATTTCGTAAACCCTCACGATAAGCTGTCCTTCGACGGGACGATTTCGTGCTTTCGGCGCCTGTTAAATCCTATGGCACGTCACGTGACTCGCAAAACCCCATAAAATAAGTTTTTTCCCAGATTTACGAAAGTCAAGCATAAAACATGCTTAATGACCCCAACAATGAAACCAGAATTGAAACTGACGTTAAAACGAACCCGTAACGTCGATCAGCCTTACGAAACATGCAAAGTGGAAACAGAACTGAATTTCAATTTGAAATCAAAATGATGCTCCGTGGAGACCATCCATTTATCACGTACAGTGTTCAAAGCCAAAACAGCATACAGAGTTTATCGGACCATGAGAAAATCCGAACGTTGGTCCATTTGACATCCCATTTGACAAACTGTCTGCTGAAGTGGTTTTAATTATTCAATTCCCCATCCAGTTCACACACACACACACACACACACACACACACACACACACACACACACACACACACACACACACACACACACACACTCTCTCAATGACATTTTCCCATCACTGAATTAACAACACGTGCAGAATCGGTCATCATGGTCCTTCCTCCAGATTTGGTGTGCGCAATTCACCTCGTCCAAAGTCTTCACATTGACGATGACGACCCATCATTATCTCCATACAAACATACAAGTTGTTCCACACATACAAGTTCCAGGTTGGAACACTCAACTTACGTCTAACACAAAACTCAACCTTCCCCACCACATTGTATTCACAAATACATCCAAACAGGTAACTTCTACAAACAGCCCTTCTCCTGGCTCATTAACCTTGTGTTCTTTTCCCCGTTGGTTCAAGATTCCCTCTGAATCGAATCGCCACGTCCTGTCTCACTTTGTGACTCCGTTAGCCACGCTGCAAACGCTCTCCAGTGTTTTCCACTTTCACCGATAACTTTAAGTGTTGTTCCTTTGGGTAACTCTATGTTCTTTGCAGAGTTATTCCCCATCTTTGTTCTTATCTTACCAACCGCCTAATAGCTGTAAATCGTTTCTCCTTTACGTCGGGACCGAAATCCCTTTCAATCAGCCGCCTAATAGCTGTAAATCGTTTCTCCTTTTACACCGGGACCGAGATCCCTTTCGACCCGCCGCCTAATAGCCTCAAACCCAATGAAGGCCTCTAACCTTCCCTCTCTTGGTACAGGATTCCAACCTGTTTCCTCCTTATTTCACACGGATACCTTTATCCTCGACCCTTACCGGTTCTAACATACGGCCTGCCAGCCCTCTTTGTGCCCTTCAAACAAACCGCATTCGAATCACCTCATATGTTTTACCGTTACAGTTCTTGATCCGAGCAGATCCTGGAGCTGCGTCCAGCGGGGCACTGCCCACCAAGTGTACAGTTTTCACCTAACTAGGCTCCCTGTCTTAGGTGCCCTATACGTGCAATTTCCACGTACCTTTAGCTGAACCCTTGTGATCGCTGTACACCAAGTGGAGTCCCGCCGTCCACACCGCCAGCATCAGTCGCATCGCATCCTCGTCGCCAATTGTTATGACTCTTCACTCGGCCGAGTAATGACAGAGTCGAATGAGGGTTTTCGAATGATACGATTTATTTCAGAAGATGGCACTACGCATGCGGAATGCAGCCCAAAGAAGGCCCTTCAGTCAGGTGCCCCCAGACCACATTGAGATTCTTACTTCAAAACAGTTGTATATATAATCACACAAAAGCAGAAATGGGTGTGGACTACAAGTGTGTGCTTAAGGGATAAAGAAATAAAGAAATAAATGCGGCAGTGGGCTTCTTTCCCCTCCCTAGGGGCCCTCAGTGAAGTTGGATCAGTCAATCCTCAGATTCGCAACCCAACAGTTCATCTTGCAAACTAATAACTTTCTAAGACTCCTACACCCCTACACTGGCACCTGCTGATAGCAAAGGCGAAACTCTGGTGATGACTAAGAACAGGAATGTGTGGGATATCAGCATACACAGTTTTCCCAAGGACATGCTGTTGTGCAGCTGCAGAGCCATAAAGAGTTATCAAAGACATAGTGAAAACAGCATGATACATTTAAAGCAACATTTTAAAGCAAGGTTTGAATAATACACAATTACAAGCAAGGTTAGAATCCCGACAGCTGATTAACACACAGCTAATGGTCCAAAATATGACCACCTAGCATATCATCATAACAATAAGTAGAGGTGAAAATACTTGAATTTTGAAACTGGCACAATGATTGGAAGAAAACTCTTTTCACCAAACAGCTGGACTTTGTTTTTTCCAAACCCTATTATACACAATGGAATATGCTCAGAACAAATTTTGTATGATTACGGTTGTTACTCCAGTCATTATGCCATAGGATTTTAGCCAAGTACTGAGAATATAAAGTTACTAAATATAAAGTTTTATTGCAATTTTTCCCTGGGTTTCCTTCACAACAAAAATGTCGTATGCAATCCCTACGATGTGACAATCTCAAACGAGAGTGAAGCCGATGGCATGCTATCACAATTCCCCACGCTTCCCAACTAAAGCAAATTTCAAAGATGGCAAATAGTTCCACCAATAATGACCCAATATCAAATTTTGAGTTTAAAAAATCTTGTTTTTTATATACACTGTCGAGGCTTGGAAGAAGAAATGTGGCTTTCCCAGGAATGATCATGGTAGATAGTGAGACCCAGAAGCTTGAAACAAAGGACTTCTTCCAGAGAATTGTTGAGAATGGGGGGGGGGGTTCTAAATGGTCTTTTCAGAGAGACATTGTGAGAGTGTGAGATTTGTCCGGATTGAAAGACATGTTCCACGTGTTGGACCAGTTTGTGATTTACACTGATCTGCAGTGAGCAAAGAAGCTGCTGCTTGCCGATCTGAGGGATGAGAGATGATACGGCAGAGGGTGGAGTCATCAGCAAAGAGATAAGACAATTTTCCAGAGAGTCAGAGAGATCATTGATGAAAACTAGAAAAAGAACAGGACCCAGGACGCTGCCTTGAGGAACTCCATCCTGGACTGGAAGAAGGGATGAAAGAACTCCATCATGGGCCACACGTTGACTGCGACAGAAGAGGTAGTTTGTGAGCCATGAGTGGAGATGGCCTTGGATACCATAGGAAGAGAGTTTGGTGAGCAGGGCAGGGTGCCAGACCATGTTAAAAGCACGCGATATGTCGAGGGATATGGCTCTGATTTCATATCCGGCATTGAGGACCTCCATCCATTGTTGTGAGAGCAGAAGCAGCATATCCAGGGTAGAGTGACCTGGTCTGAAACCAAGATGATGATCAGAAATCAAGCCATTGGAGAAGAGGAAGGATTTGATGTCTGAAGCGATGATGGATTCCATAACCTTGCTGATGATTGGGAGAAGGCTGATTGATCTGTAGTTGCAGGGATCTGTTTTTGCACCTTTTTATACAGGGCAGTGATGTTTGCTGCTTTCCACGCAGATGTCAGATGACCTTGAGCAATAAGCATTTTTTTATTGCAATAAGGATGAACGTTTTCAAATGAGAATAAATATAAGGTGTAAACATCCTGAAAGTAAATATCCATGACAATTATCATATAAATATTCTCACGTCAGAATGTCCGTTAACACAGAGCGACTGAGTCAAAGGTCTGATGATGGTCTCCGTGAATGCTAAAACAGTGTTTAAGGTTAATGCATTCTTATAATGACTGACAAGTTTACAATGCCCCTAAGGATTGTTCAAATACAGCCAAATTTAGCGGTAGATCACACACGAAGGCAAAAAGCCAGAAGACGTTATAATTAAAAGGGGTTTATTTACATTGGCATTTCACATACAGGGGATAATGATGAGCAGGGCAATCATTGAATAACTGAACAGATCTGGTAGTCAACTGACATATTGGAATGAAAGGAGACAAGAAACACAATCATATATGCAATGAGAACTAAATATAACCCACTAATGGTGCCAAAATACTGGACTCAAACAACAAAGCTGGGAACAAAACAGGTGAAGACTTGTGTAGGCATGAGCTGGTTGTGGCTGCAGGATGATGTGGAAAAGAGCGAAATGTGGCTCATGGTGGGATGGCAAAGATTAGGCCAGGAGACAAGGAAATGGTGATGAAGCAAGGTCTTCCGCGATTCTCCAACCAAACCAGTCTTTTGTTTGGAGCAGTGAAACAGAGAAAGTGTGTGAGAGAGAAATATTACTTTCGGAAAGTCCAAGGTTCAACTCACATGTGAATGTGTTGTCATGGCCTTCTTCAAATCTGGGACCAGCATCCCAGCATGTGGCTTGGCCCACCATTGGCTGCCCACTGCCAGTGGGTGGTGGTGCCTTTTTGGCTGTTCTGGCCTCAACCAAAAGCTTTCATCCACAGCCTGCTGGAGTACTGCTCTCCCGTCTGGGCTGGTGCTCCTGCCTTTCACCTTTCTCAGCTTCTTCACGCTGTGGAACCCAAGGCATTTAGGATCTTTGGTATCTCCCGTGATGAGGCTGAGCCATTGGGCTCTCACTGAGCCCAATGGCTCGTATCTCCCGTGATATCTCCCGTGATGAGGCTGAGCCATTGGGCACTGAGCTCTCACTCTCTCACCGCAGGCAGGTCAGTGGTCTGTCTGTGTCGTCTACCATCTCCTCTCTGGCCTTACCCCCCCCCCCCGCTCTGTCTGAGATTTATCCCCACCATATTTCCGCAGGGTGCCCAAGGTCCTCTTGCAACCCCCTTGGAGAAGAGGAAGGATTTAATGTCTGAAGCGATGATGGATTCCATAACCTTGCTGATGATTGGGAGAAGGCTGATTGGTCTGTAGTTGCAGGGATCAGTTTTTGCACCTTTTTATGCAGGGTAGTAATGTTTGCTGCTTTACTATCTATCAGTAGTAAAACTATAAAAATGAAGAATCACTGTTTATCTTCAATCTTTCAATACTCCTTTTTCCCACCTTTGGACCAAACTCCCATACTCTCTTCAGTCCCATTCTTCCCTCCAGGCCTTCAAAACAGCTGTTTACCACCACCTCTTATCTTCCACCATTCAAAACAATGATCTTTTCTACTCCCGCTCATCCATCCCAAACTCACCTCCTTCAAATTCCCTACTTTCCTTCCTGAAAGTCCCAGTCGTGTAAGGACCTGAAAGACCCTGTGGTGTCCATCTTGTTTACCCTGTGTACCCCGCCCCATCTCTCTCCCTTCCACAGATCTCCTCGTGTCTGTTCCCCCACTTTTTTCCTTCCCTCTCCTGCCCCTCTTCTCTCCTGCTCCCCTTGTTGTTCATTCTCTGTGTTAACTCTCATACGAGCCTCAACAATGCATTCAACAAAAACAAAAAAACACAATGATAGTAATATCATTTGACAATAATAATAACGAACGTATAATGCAGGCCCTGGCCCAAACTCACCTGGATTTGGTGAAAGGCAAGCTAATGCTCCAGCAGTACAGCAGGCAGGTATGTTACAACGCGGTGAAGACCAATGTAAGTTTGGTTCAATGGATCAACGGGCCTACTAGTTTATGTGAAACACCAAGTTTATTGTTAGGTTCCACAAACAAATGCAAGCACACAAGACAATTAGCTCGGTGTATGATCGTCTGAAGCATGGCATGCTCTGTGATGCAGTATCCTCCTGGCACCCGATTTAGTCAGACCCAATTACATCCAGAGATAAATATTTAGCAACTGTTGTGGCCTTCCATCACACATGTTCTTTGAAAACATTTAGTGCATAATTCGTTTTATCTGTTTTGCGAATGTTTTTCTGTCTTCTATCCAACCATATTATTACTCTTCACATCATGAAATATCCAAATACCCAACAGTATATTTTTTGATCTCATTAAACATTTGCTTAATTCAAACTGATAACACCCTTCCACCATCCACTCCCCCAAATATATATATATATATATATATATATATATATATATATATATATATATATATATATATATATATATATATATATATATATATATAATATATCATGGCATTATAACTGTTATATTTACACGGCAGAAAAAATGTACTCGAAACACAAATCATAAGACTGGTCAGCTGACACTTTCTTTGCATTATAATGGCATTTATTAACAATACTTAATGATACCATGTCATAAGTAGAGGTGAAAATACTTGAATTTTGAAACTGGCACAATGATTGGAAGAAAACTCTTTTCACCAAACAGCTGGACTTTGTTTTTTCCAAACCCTATTATATACAGTGGAATATGCTCAGAACAAATTTTGTATGATTACGGTTGTTACTCCAGTCATTATGCCATATGATTTTAGCCAAGTACTGAGAATATAAAGTTACTAAATATAAAGTTTTATTGCAATTTTTCCCTGGGTTTCCTTCACAACAAAAATGTCGTATGCAATCCCTACGATGTGACAATCTCGAACGAGAGTGAAGCCGATGGCATGCTATCACAATTCCCCACGCTTCCCAACTAAAGCAAATTTCAAAGATGGCAAATAGTTCCACCAATAATGACCCAATATCAAATTTTGAGTTTAAAAAATCTTCTGTTTTTTATATACACTGTCGAGGCTCGAAAAAGAGATAACACACATAAATGCACAACAAAGGGATCAGATGACAAAGGGGCGGGAGAGCGAAGAAAAAAACAATGGGGAACAGACACATGAGGAGATCTGTGGAAGGGAGAGGGATGAGGTGGGGTACATCGGGTAAACGAGATGGACACAACAGGGACTTTCAGGAAGGAAAGTAGTGAATTTGAAGGAGGTGGGTTTGGGGTAGATTAGCGGGGGGTAGAAAAGATCGTGGTTTTGGATGGGGGAAGATAAGAGATGGTGGTTTTGATGCCTGTGACCCTAAGTCCCCACCCCCTGGGACATAAACTGGGGGTCAAATCCCAAAACTCTACATATTTCATGCATTCCCCAATGTTGATTTCAGATACAAAGTTTCATTTGAAATATTTATAAAGGTGCCCGTTGTTGCCTTTTTACATGCAACATATCACAGGTCTACAAGACTTTCGCGTTGCTGCTGCTGTTGTTGTTCATGTTGTTGTCATTGGGGTTCTTGTTGGGGTCGATTTTTGAAATTGCATCCATTAGTCTGAAAGGTCATCTGACTCCAGGCGATGTGGGGACCACACCCACATTGGTCGCCTGACTCCACCCACCATGGCACCAAGCCAAAATTATATGGCTGCCATCTTGGTTTTCTGCTGGGCCTAGCACATTAGGGTTTATTATACACTGTCTGGGTTTGTTGCTTAGGATTTCCATTGGCTTTGTTTGGGACGAGTGTTAATCACGATGAGGGACCCCGTTAGAACACATGAAATTTCAACCTGACAGGACGCATGGTCTGGCAGCCAGAATTATTTAAGATTTTAAATTTAGGCTCGAAAAGATTTAAATCAAACTTGGTACAAGTATGTATAATGACGTAATATTGTGGACGGAGGCATATCTGGCGACGTCGCGATGTCGAAGAGTGCCCTTCTAGTTTATTTCCTAATTTGTTTTTCACATCCGAGTGGAAAGGTGTTAGGCTATTGTTCTTTTTTGGATTACTCTCATTCTTCCAATAAATATTTTGTCCTCTGTCACGTGAAAATAAGGGTTTTTGCTCATTACAAAATTTGGTGCACAGATAATTAATTGTCTGAAGTTTATCACGAAATGATTTTCGTGAGAAAGTATGTAGTTTCCTTTCGGATGCAAATCTGGGACCTTGACCACACATGTACACGGTCTTTCCAATAATCTGTCTTTGCGTGTGTCTGTAAAACATTGGAATATTAATAAACATTTTCAGACCATAATTTTTTTTTTTAGAAATGAACAACGATTGGTTCAATATTATCACACTTAATCGGATAAACTGTCATTAAATTCAACATAAATATTAGTTCTCAGACAGCAAATACATGTCAGGACGAAGTAGGCAACGGGCTCGGTTCATTCGGCATACGTCGACATTTGCAAGCAGCCTTCAAGGACTACATATTGACGTCATAAACATGACAAAAAGTACCAGATGTTATTTATTTATGGATTTGACAAATACATATTACATACTGAAAATGACATTTTTCTCGAATGTGAAAAGTAATTAAACAATAACATATTTCCATGAAAAAGAGAAAACACACACACAGACACACACTTCTGCAGTTGCATTGGAAAGACCTCATTATTGTCGTTGAGACAATAATCTCTAATCCTCTTGCAATTTCTTCCATGTCTAATGTATTTGTTGACCCGTTAAACAGCCCCATTAAGAGCAACACATGCTGCATTAATAGTCCTAATAGTATTCAGGGTACAAGTGGCCTCCTGGAAACTGAGAAGAAAGTGTCTGTTCGACAAGACATGCAAATCCTTGGAGCACAAATGGTCAAGTGTTTGGAAAATACCACTATTCATTAAGATAACACGTTTCAATGTTCGTTTGTCTGAAATTTTGAATTATGACATGAGCTCTTTAATTTCCATCATAAGAACAGGTGGAAGCAGTCAGCATAATGTCCTCTCAAAAGATATCAATATATTTGACGAAGCATCAGGGAAAGGAGCGAAAGATCATTTGGTGTCAAGCATGCTGAAACTGAGCTGTTGAGCTGGAGAGGCAATTTCCCAAGTTTATAACCCATTAAACATGGTAGAAGTCATTGGTGAGAACAATTGGCAGCACCTGCCTCTTATGTGTGCAGGCATTGGCACAGTAATGAAGTTTCATTGAAACATTATTTACGATGTACGAAACGACATTCACTTTCAAGATTTCCTGAAAATTACAAAGCACTCTGGAATATTTGCCCATTCATTAACCAGTTTGTTCGAATCCATCCACCTTGGGAATTTTGACCTGACTCCCAAATCTTCATGGCTCGCATACTGTATAACCCAATAACCCCTGAGAATCCAATCTCAAATTTTCAAGCAGTGGCTGAACGTACTGAGTCGAACAAATCAACTGTTTTCTCGGCTCTGTAGTGTCATGTTATACCTTACAGGTTTTTATTTTCCGACAAAGGATATCTTTTACATGTGAGAGTGATTTACTGGGGTGTGTGATGCTTAACCAACAGAAGTAGAACCATTTAAACACAGACTTAAAAATAGGAGTGCGAGTCCTGAAGCTCACCTGGATCGGGAGCATCAGTCACTCAAATCCCTCTTTGTTTGTGTGGACACAATGTGGAGATTGCATAGCTGTGTGCTTGATTTCATACACCTGTCAGCAATGGGTGTGACTGAAATAGCCACATCCACTAATTATAAGGGGTGTCTACATACTTCTGGCCATGCAGTGCAGATATATATATATATATATATATATATATATATATATACACACACATTTGTATATATTGTTACGGATTTCAAAATCCGATCCAACGAATGCATACAAGCATCCAGGTCGTCAGATAGTAATATCCCTAAATTTATGTCCAGGATAAATCAATCCCTATGTCTGGTGGGATTATAAATGTGATGCATTGAGAAGGGTAAAGAAGAGATTCCCTCTCTTATGGAAAGCTCCTATGTCTCTTTATGACAGACAAATTAATGCACGTGAGATAGCCGCTGGCCAACGGAGGCTCAACACCCATCTTTTTCCATCGACGTTGGCAACCGCTATTTTCACCAACGCCGACACCCACCTTTTTCTTTCGACGTTGACACCCGCTTCTTTCACCGACGCGGACACCCGTCTTTTTCTCTCGGCGTTGACACCCGCTTCTTTCACCGACGCTGACACCTGCCTTTTTGATCTCGACGTTGACACCCGCTTCTTTTACCAACACCGACACCCGCCTTTTTCTCTCGACGTTGACACCCGATTCTTTCAACGACGCCGACACCCGCCTTTTTCTATCGACGTTGACACCCGATTCTTTCACCGACGCCGACACCCGCCTTTTTCTCTCGATGTTGACACCCGCTTCTTTCACCGACGCCGACAACCGCCTTTTTCTCTCGATGTTGACACCCGCTTCTTTCACCGACGCCGACACCCGCCTTTTTCTATCGACGTTGACACCCGCTTCTTTCACCGACGCCGACACCCCCCTTTTTCTCTTGACGTTGACACCCGATTCTTTCACCGACGCTGACACCCACCTTTTTCTATCGACGTTGACACCCGCTTCTTTCACCGACGCCGACATCCGCCTTTTTCTCTCGACGTTGACACCCGCTTCTTTCACCGATGCCGACACCCGCCTTTTTCTCTCGACGTTGACACCCGCTTCTTTCACCGACGCCGACACCCGCCTTTTTCTATCGACGTTGACACCCGCTTCTTTCACCGACGCCGACACCCGCCTTTTTCTATCGACGTTGACACCCGCTTCTTTCACCAATGCTGACACCTGCCTTTTTGATCTCGACGTTGACACCCGCTTCTTTCACCAACGCTGACACCCGCCTTTTTCTATCGACGTTGACACCCGCTTCTTTCACCGACGCTGACACCCGCCTTTTTCTCTCGACGTTGACATCCGATTCTTTCACCGACGCCGACACCCGCCTTTTTCTCTCGACGTTGACACCCGCTTCTTTCACCAACGCCGACACCCGCCTTTTTCTCTCGACGTTGACACGCGCTTCTTTCACCAACGCTGACACCCGCCTTTTTCTCTCGACGTTGACACGCGATTCTTTCACCGACGCCGACACCCGTCTTTTTCTCTCGACGTTGACACCCGATTCTTTCACCGACGCCGACACCCGCCTTCTTTCTCTCGACGTTGACACCCGATTCTTTCACCGACGCCGACACCCGCCTTCTTTCTCTCGACGTTGACATCCGCTTCTTTCCCCAACGCCGACACCCGCCTTTTTCTGTCAACGTTGACACCTGCTTCTTTCACCGACGCCGACACCCGCCTTTTTCTATCGACGTTGACACCCGCTTCTTTCACCAACGCCGACAGCCACCTTTTTCTCTCGACGTTGACACCCGCTTCTTTCACCGACGCCGCCACCCGCCTTTTTATTTCGACGATGACACCCGCTTCTTTCACCGACGCCGACACCCCCCTTTTTCTCTTGACGTTGACACCCGATTCTTTCACCGACGCTGACACCCACCTTTTTCTATCGACGTTGACACCCGCTTCTTTCACTGACGCGGACACCCGCCTTTTTCTCTCGACGTTGACACCCGCTTCTTTCACCGATGCCGACACCCGCCTTTTTCTCTCGACGTTGACACCCGCTTCTTTCACCGACGCCGACACCCGCCTTTTTCTATCGACGTTGACACCCGCTTCTTTCACCGACGCCGACACCCGCCTTTTTCTCTCGACGTTGACACCCGCTTCTTTCACCGACGCCGACACCCGCCTTTTTCTCTCGACGTTGACACCCGCTTCTTTCACTGACGCCGACACCCGCCTTTTTCTATCGACATTGACACCCGATTCTTTCACCGATGCTGACACCCGCCTTTTTCTCTCGACGTTGACACCCGCTTCTTTCACCGACGTTTGACACCCGCTTCTTTCACTGACGCCGACACCCGCCTTTTTCTATTGACATTGACACCCGCTTCTTTCACTGACGCCGACACCCGCCTTTTTCTATCGACATTGACACCCGCTTCTTTCACCGAAGCCGACACCCGCCTTTTTCTCTCGACGTTGACACCCGATTCTTTCAGTCGACGTTTGACACCCGCCTTTTTCTCTCGACGTTGACACCCGCTTCTTTCACCAACGTTTGACACCCGCTTCTTTCACTGACGCCGACACCCGCCTTTTTCTATCGACATTGACACCCGCTTCTTTCACCGACGCCGACACCCGCCTTTTTCTATCGACATTGACACCCGCTTCTTTCACCGACGCCGACACCCGCCTTTTTCTCTCGACGTTGACACCCGATTCTTTCAGTCAACGTTTGACACCCCGTTCAGCAGCTCTATGGACACTAACTGGCTCTTTTTCATATCGGGATTAACATTGAGGTGATAATTGTTGTTGACGTTTTATGAGCACTTCACGTTTTCGCTTGGTAATTCTGACAAATGGCTGCTTTCTGCCGTTCGTCCAGCACCAAAGGCATGGCATCATAGGCCAGGAATGGTCACGGGATGGGCTGGTTGTCACGGGCAATGATTCGCAGTTGGGGCGGGGTGGATTTTGCTGGAGTGTTTGCCTGCCCAGATGGGCAGCTTATAAAAAGAGGACGAGAGGTCTGTTCTTACAGCGCCTTACAGCTTCTCTCAGTGCCTCACAGTTCCCCACAGCGCCTCACAGAGCCTCACATTTCCTCACAGCACTTCACAGTCCCTCACAGCTCCTAACAGCTGTCCGTCGGTTGTGGCTCCTGGTGACTCCTGCCGGTGAGTGACGCTCGGACCGTTAATGCTCCGTCTGCTCGAGACCTGCTCTTGGCGGACCTGATTCTTGACGTCCCTGGTTCCTGGGCATTGGCAATGGACAAGGCATGCTCACACATTTCAGGACAACTTCTATTTGGTGAGCGAGATGATTTCTCTTCCCCACTGAATGATCTGCTGGGTACCCTTGTCTGTGTTTAATTGTTAAATAAGTCAATCCCAGATAAGCATCTGCTCTTTGTCCCTTTTTCTCTCAGTGCCTGATTGATTATATTTATTTGCTTACGATTATTTTGATTGATTTTTATTTATTTATTTTCTAATTAATAAATTGTTTTGTTGATGTTCCATACTGTCCGTGCTTTTCCTTTCCTTCCATTGATCTAGCAGTGTCCGAACCGAGACAGACTGGGAGGTAATTGCCACATGAATTTACCTGTAATAGTCAGCACGCACCAGCGGTTAAACGCTTGGCCGTCCTAATTAAGATCTAATCAAGATAAGATTGGTGATTTGCCAAGGGCGCGCTCTCAGTTCAGGAAAACCACATGACCTCAAGTTAAACGGCAAAATTAGATGGTGGACTGGAACTCGTCGTTAACTGATTGGTGTTTGTGGTTCTAAAGTAACCCACCGTATCACGAAGTTAATTGTGAGCGGTGGCCACAGGTCCGGCTCTTCCGAGGACAAACGGGGATTAAACACTCCCTCATAATACACTCGGTACCCCTGGCTGTAACAATGTGTATATATATATATATATATATATATATATATATATATATATATATATATATATATATATATATATATATATATATATATATATATATATATATATATATATATATATATACATACATATACCAGTCCGGTCTCATTGATTATTGGCAAATCATCAGCGACAGCACAGACAGCAATGTACACCAACGAGGCTCCCAAGCAATGAAACCATTCCGGTCGCTGAGGGGATGTGTAGCATGGGATTCTCATCTGTGTACTTTGTGTGAACATCTTATAGTTTTTGAGGAACTCTGGGAAGGGTTCGAAACAGCATAGCGCTAACCTTATGTAGGTCTTCTTGGGTTGCTTTGTGCAGCTTCTTTGGCTGGAGGAGTGTGGGAGGGATCAATTGTTTATCTAACCCAAGCCACCTGCATTTAGTTGATGAGGTGAGAGCTAATTGGCTCTTCCCTCCATTCACAGGTGAGAGATGTGGGTGGGTCTTTATACATATATATATATATATATATATATATATATATATATATATATATATATATATATATATATATATATATATATACATATATATATAAGGTCTGCCTGTTAGGCATGAGCTTAGCAGAGCTACAGCCCCCTACATCTCCATAAGATTGCACTGCAGCTGATACAGGCAAGATCATTTAATTATTTTTATTCAAGATAATTTATAAACCAGCCCATGCCAGAGAAGGAACATTCACTGACACTTCGGGGAGGTGCTATATATATATATATATATATATATATATATATATATATATATATATATATATATATATATATATATATATATATATATATATATATATATATATATATATATATATATATATACATATATATATATATATATATACACATATATATATATATATATATATATATATATACATATATATATATATACATATATATACATATATATATATATATATATATATATATATATATATATATATATATATATATATATATATATATACATATATATATATATATATACATATAAATATATATATATATATATATATATATATATATATATATACATATATATATATATATATATACATATATATATATATATATACATATATATATATATATACATATATATATATATATATATATATATATATATATATATATATATATATATATATATATATATATACATATATATATATATATATATATATATATATATATATATATATATATATATATATATATATACATATATATATATATACATATATATATATATATATATATATATATATATATATATATATATATATATATATATATATATATATATATATATATATATATATATATATATATATATATATATATATATATATATATATCTGAAGACCACAAGGGGAAAACCAGAGATGTCACTTTTTATAAATTTCAGGGTTATTGCACCTGCCAATAGTTGGCAACATAAGGTTTCCTCTCACAATATTACTTTAACAAATAACCAGGGTGTCACATAATTTATATGGTATAAAGTTTAGCCGTGCAATGAAAAAACAAGTGTTGTCAAAGCTGAACAAGTAGAAACCCAGAGTTGTCAGTACTTTACTCCTGGTTATCTCCCTTTCATTCATGTTATCTGTTCCACCATAATATTCAGAGTTGAGAAACGAAAAAATTAAATGTTGTAAAACTTTCACAGCATAAACTCTGAGCACTACAATGGCCTATTTGGTTATATCATGGGCTCCGTAGTTGGTGCATATCATGGTTCAAGCCTAGTCAAACCTTTATTGTGACTTTTATGGGACCCACGCCGTGGCTTAATGTTTAGCACGTCTGAGTACCCATCCTCATTCGATGTACCCACCGCCAAATCAACCTGCTTAGGTATATGAGGGGGTCACATGAGGTGACTTCGGCTATCGCGGGGGTGGTTAAAACTTGGTTTCCTCCCGGTTTTCCATCATATTAAGTAGTACGGAGTAAGAAATGGAGAATCCGTCGTCATATTAGCGAAATACCCTTGAGTATGGCGTTGAACACCAATCAAACAAAAAACAATGACCGTTTAATGTTGAAAAAAATAATCTGTGATCACCAAAGTCATGTAATGTATGCTAATAACCAACAAGCATGAATTTGCTTCACATCCTGGGTTAAAATTGCATGGCAATTATTAAACAAGGGAATAACCAGTGATGTCAGTTTGCAACATTGATTCCTTCATGCTCTTAAATTAAATAACACAGAAGCTTGGCAAATGCTACATGCTTAATTTGATCGGCCAACGATCACTCTTCCTTTTACTGGAAAAGAAATCTATATGACAGTTATTAAACAGTCCACCAAAGTCTTGAAACTTTGTTTTTCAGTTTCTTCAAAATTGACTTATCCTGACATCTCTGGTTTTCCCCTTGTGGTCTTCATATATATATATATATATATATATATATATATATATATATATATATATATATATATATATATATATATATATATATATATATATATATATATATATATATTTCTTTTAAAAGGTTCTTCTGGCTAAACACTTGCATTTCTGAATAAACACCTGCAATAAGGTCTGCCTGTTAGGCATGAGCTTGGCAGAGCTACAGCCCCCTACATCTCCGTAAGATTGCACTGCAGCTGATACAGGCAAGATCATTTAATTCTATTTATTCAAGATCATTTATAAACCAGCCCATGCCAGAGAAGGAACATTCACTGACACTTCGGGGAGGTGCTTTTGCTCAACACTGATGAGGGCCAACAAGCCTAAAATGCATGTCCTTGGATGTTCCCTCTGCGGGGTGAACTGGTCAACAAAATGAAACTATAATTATCTTCCTGGTGTATGTGTGCATACGTATTGGGGATATCCTCTGTCATGCAAAGTCATTCCTTGCCAAATCTTAACTCTTAACAGCTTATAAGTTATAAGGTCCTTCTCCACAGCTCGATGCAGTGCTGCTCTAAGTTTTGGATTGACGCCCCTGCGTCGCATCTTGCACTTATTTATACAGTAGAAATCCATGATGAAGCTGAATCTCTGGACCTGTTACTCTGACATTGCAGACAGGTTGGGAACGACTCTATCTTTTACCAACTGCTTTCTGGTCTCACACCATTTGTCAATTCTTTGCTCTGTTCCCCCTCCCAGTTTTTTGTGGGGTCCACGTGGTATGCCAGTAACCCTCTTCTTCTTAAACTCCCAAAATCCAGGCTCACCTCCACTCATTTTTTTTCCTTTTCTTCTCTCACCTCTGAAACTAACCTGCTCAGTATCTTTAATCCCACTCTTCCATCCATGGCTTCAAAATGGCTGTTCACCACCACCCCACTAGGTAATCTCCAATCCATTGTCATGATTTTTTACCCTCCCCTCAATAACCCTCCCCAAGCACACCCTTTCTTTCTCAAGTTAGTGTTTTCCTCCCTATCCCTCATCCTCTTTTATGTTCCATTTCTGTTTCATCCCCAGTTTTCCCCCTTCTTCTTCTTGCTATTACCTTTTGCTTTCCTCTATTTAGTCTCCTTGAGCTGTCTTTGATCTCATTCTTGCTGTTGTGTCATCCCCCCCTCCCCCAAACCCCTCCCTTTCATCTAATTCTTCCCCCATGCCTATTCTTCCTGAAAGTGTCCCTCTATCTTGCTGTTAGTGTGTTTACCCCCTTTCCACTCTGTTCTTGTTCTGCTATACTATTTTCCATTCTGTGTTCGAGCTCTTCCATGAGCCTCAAATTTGCATACAAAAAACATAAGGTTATAAAGCAACATTTCAAGCCAAACTGAACCTTTGGAAAAATGCAGAACTCACGAATCTCCTCAATGATAGATTCAGATCCAACTTATGAAACAATAGCTCTATACATGATGTCTCAACAGCATTTGTATCCAGTCCGCACTGGCCAAAGAGAAGAACTTTCTAGAATACGTCAGAAGTTTCTTTTTTCTAGTTTCTAATGCTCATTGAAGAATGTCACACACAAATCATGCACTCAGATGCAAACAACGACGGCAGATAAGACGAAACTTGAAATCAGACAAACACGGCTGACTGTTGACCTTTGGGGAAGTTACTTCCCAGAATACGCTGGATGAACATGGCACCATCTAGTGGCAGAGCTTTTCTCTTTGCAGTTGGCAAAGCACTTTGAGGGAGAAATCTCCCTCCTAAAGGGATGCCAACCAACGGGGACTGTGATCCATCCTCCAAATGCCGAACTTCAAGCATAGAAGCAGCATGTACTATCCAGTGTGAATTAAACTATTAAAATGCACTCAAAGCGTGTCTTATGGAATTATTTATTGAAATATTTACAGGATTGTCGTGAAGACCTCACCCACCACAATGCAGTACTCGTGCTGCAAAGAAAACCAATCCATCATTGTGACCTTTGTGATGAATTGTCAAAGTCTGAAAGTGAAGCATATTGCATAAGAGCAGATTCTCCAAAGCATACAATTCAATTCTTTGCTTGTGATTCAAAAGATTTGAATTTCCTTCTTAGAACGAGCCAAAAAAAAACAAGGAAAAGTTGCATTTAAATCACACTGACAAGAAAGGCTTAAAATAACCATTTACCTCTGCAAGGACAAGCTCAATTGTTGAAGATGATTACAACCTGTGTTCAAAAGCAAAAGGTCCTGACTATGCTTCCTGCCCACCAAGTACCTATGCTTTTTACAAAGATGTGCGAAGAGGAATCGGACTCATCTATTACCTCCTCCACCGAAGGTGGAGGGAGGTTATGTTTTCACCCCTGGTTGTCTGTTTTTAGATCCTCGTGGAGGATCTCCAAGTCTTATTCATGTTGTTGTTCTTGTGGACTTTTTTGTTTCACAGCCCACAGTTTTCATCGAAACTTCCTGAAACTTGGCATACATATGTAGAAATACCCTGCGCAGAGAGTAACCATCTCCGATTTTGAAAATTCCTCCTAGAAAAAAAGTTATGACGTCAAAATATCAAAGCTAATTGAAATCGCCTCAAAAATTATCTCAAACTAGGCAAGATTTTTCAATTCTGTTTGCGGCAATCGAACAGGGCATTAGCAGAGATGAATTACCGCACATATGATACATCACTATGACTTCATATCAATTTTTATGACGTCATTCCTATTTTTTGACATTTTTTGTTTCACAACCCAGAGTTTTCATCGGATCTTCGTGAAACTTGCCATGTATATGCAGAGAGCCCACGCGCAGGCAGTAACCATCTCCGATTTTGGAAATTCTTCCTAGAAAAAAAGTTGACGTCATCATATTGCGCTAATGGAAATTGCCTGTACCATCATCTCCGAAACTGGGTGAGCTGTTTGAATTTTATTTGCGGGAATCAAGCCGGGCATTAGCACAGATAATTTATCGCAAACCTGATACATCACAATGAGGTTATATTCGTTTTTATGACGTCATCATTAAGAGGACGAGGATCTTAGCTCATTTGAGCTTGTTTAATCTGTTTGTTACTTGCAAAATCGAAGATTTTTCAAGTATGTTGGTCAGTCGATTTTGCTATTGTCTGTTTGTCTGTCTGTTTATCGCCAACAGGTCACAATTTTAAACTGATCTTCACCACATGGTAGAGTTTGTCATGAGGAAGAAGCCTATTGTTTGAGGTCAAATGGTCAACAACTTTGGTGACATTTCTCCAATCCTCAATTTTCATCAGATTGACTTGAAATTTGAAGAGTATTTATACTTCCGCTCACTGAATTGAACTCGCCAATTATGTTTGAGGTCAACATAGATTAAAAGGTCAACATAGGCCAACGGTCAACAACTTAGGTGGCATTTCTAAAATCCTAAATTTTCATCCAATTGACTTGAAATTTGAAGAGCATACACTGTATATTTCAGGCCACTGAATTCAACCAACCATTATTTTTGAAGTCAACATTGACCAAAAGGTCAACATAGGCCTAAGGTCAATAACTAAGGTGACATTTATAAAAAAAAACCCTCAATTTTCATCCGATTGATTTGAAATTTGAAGAGTATATATATATTTCAAGTCACTGAATTCAACAAGCTAACTGGTTTTGAGATCGACATTGATCAAAAGGTCAACATAGGCCCAAAATCAATAACTAAGGTGGTATTTCTAAAATCCTCAATTTTCATCCGATTGACTTGATATTTGAAGAGAATTTATATTTCAGGTCACTGAATTCAACCAGCGAATTATTTTTGAGGTCAAATAGACCAAAAAGTCAACATAGGCCCAAGGCCAACAACCAAGGTGGTATTTCTAAAAGCCTCAATTTTCATCCCATTGACTTGAAATTTGAAGAGGATTTGCACATCCGGTCAATTAATTAAACCACTAATTATTTTGATGTCATCATAGGCCAAAAGGTCAACACACGCCAAACTGCTAAGATTGTCAATTTTCATCTGATTGACTTGAAATTTGAAGAGGAGTTGCATATTTGGTCATTGAATTGAACCACCAATTATTCTTGAGGTCAAATTTGTTTTATGGATATTGGAAGTATCGTACTCTGCACGACATCTTCTTGTTTGTTTGTTTGTTTGTGTGCAGCCTGCACATGCAGGACATCTCAAAAAGTAGTGGATGGATCCGGATGGTGGGTGTGCAGGTTGGACTGTGACAACAAACTGTTTAGGTGTTGGTGAAGATCCGGATGCGGATCCGGCTACTAGAATTTTTTGAGTGATTCTTCATGATTGAGAGATAGGGTTAAAAACTATACTGTATATAGCACGATATCACAAAAAGTTGTGGACAGATTC
>NC_140977.1:33583231-33613231 GCF_056783735.1 Eptatretus burgeri | reverse complement strand
GTTAAGCTTCACAGGCAAACAAGGTTCCTGTTTGCTTACTTAAATGAACTGTACATCTGTTTCAAGGAGAGAAAAATAAAATATTGGCTTTTACATTGGGGTGCCTAAATTTGGTGGTCTCATGCCAGGTGTAATACTGTTGGAGCCATGGGAACACAGAACTTTGCACAAGAACTGGAAACTCAATTTGATAACTTGACAGCTTTCCATTGTACAGCATGCCAAAACACAGCCTGCTTACCTCTGTGAGAACAGCTGCCAAGAGAAAGAGTGCTTGGTGCTACTCGCTTTTGCCAGGAACGACTCAATTACTAGTTCAGAATGCTGCCCAGGAGTACCACTGCGACAACACCCAAGTAACACTTCACACATCTGCTGTGTATAAGCAAGATGAGCAGATGCGTTGCATCAGCACGTGCATGATGAGTGACAGTTTCAAATCCAATTCCATCAAGGTTCACAGCAGGCCAGCAGGTTGTCTTGCAGGTATGCACACTCGCTTCCGAGGCGTCCTGTCTGGGTTCTAATTTCGGCCCAGATACAAACTGTCATCCTGGTGTCTCGCAAACAGGACGAGGCATCGATTTGTGTGCTGTCCCTCGAAACATTGTTAAGCTGGAAGACCTGTTTGGCGGCATTAATTAGTGGACGTGAAGAACAGTTCACAGCTTCATAAATGCAGCACTTTGGCCAAATACACAGACTATAAGTTTGTCGATTTATTTTGAGGCGTCATCTTCTTTTCTATTTTAGTGGCATTCATATTTGGATGACACAGCAAACTTTTGGGTAATACTCTGAAACAACAAAAATCAGACGAATTAAACCAACAGCATGCGGAACAGCATCTTTACTATAATTCACCGTCTGTCTGTCTGTCTGTCTGTCTGTTCCCAGGTACCGCAAAAACAGCTGAACCGATCACAACAGAATTCATGTCAGGTCAGGTTCGATCTGTGACCTGCTACAGGTACCATGTAAACCTGTACTAACCTGTTCCATGGTCGGGTTGTCGGCGACTAAACCGTCTCCCCCACCAGGTTTTCTGGTGAGGAGGGTGTTTGGATATGGACACCCAGCAGGATTAAAAACAAAACCTGTCAAAGGGCGGAGGAGCTCCTTGTGAGCCAACGGCCATCCATATCTAGTGCCCAACTGTGTCTGCGGACGTCCTCCTGCAGTTGGGTCACTTCTTATTAGGAGGTTGGTGGCAGGATTTGCACTCCAGCCACCATAAAACCCTTCATTCCGCAAAACGCAAAAACGCAAAAAAATCTGAAAACCCACTCCGTGGGAGTACCTCCTGTGCAGCTTCCCTTCGCAGGGCAGCTCACCGGATGATGGGATTGGGGCAAAGCCTTCGGGACCCCCAATCTTTGATAGGAGGGAAACCACGGGGTAACATCCCTGGGTCAGATTGCGGGAGAGTGTGTCGGAGTGGTGCTGAGGTGTCGTCCACCAGACGGCGGTCTCCTTGGGTTAACCTGAGGCGGTCCCTTCGGGTGGGTGCCTGGAATGTCCTATCCCTAAGAGAGGATGATCACCTGTCTCTGTTATCATCTGAGCTCAAGCGTTTGGACATCGGGATTGCAGCTCTCTCTGAGGTTCGGAGACCGGATTGCGGCGAGAAAATGGTGGGTGGTTACACCTACTATTGGTCTGGTCGCTCTGATGGTTACCATACCCAAGGAGTTGCTGTAGCTGTGTCCAATAAGCTGAACCCAATGATAATTGAGGTAACACCGGTCAACGAGCGTATTATGAGATTAAGGATTCGTCACTCCTTAGGTGTCATTTCCCTGGTCTCTGTTTATGCTCCGACTGAGGCGAGTGATCTCACCGTGAAGGATGCATTCTACGCCACACTCGAGTCTGTGGTTGATCAGTGCCCCAGACGAGATACACTTCTAGTCTTGGGGGATTTCAATGCATCGACTGGAACTGATAGGGACGGTTATGAGGTGTGTGTTGGTCCCCATGGGTCAGGAACCATGAACCAGAATGGCACTAAGTTCCTTGACTTTGCAAGAAGTCATGGACTTAGGGTGGCTGGTTCATGGTTTCAGCGCCCACAAGCTCATCGCTGGACTTGGTATTCCAACGCTGGCGGTATGGCAAAGGAGATTGACCATGTCCTCATTGACGGTCGTTGGAGGATGATCCAGAACTGCAGGGTCTACCGGAGTGCTCAGTTCCTCAATACTGACCACAGGCTTGTTGTAGCAACTCTAAAGCTGCACCTTAAATCCTGGAGAATGGTACCATCCCAGCCGAGGCTGGATGTTGCCAAGCTCAGGGATGAGAGAGTAGCTGAGGAGTTTGCGAACAGGCTGAGTGGACACTTGAGGGGTCTGGGTACTTTGGGGGGTCCTGAAGAGTTGTAGAGCGCCTTCAAGACCACCGTCGTTGATGTTGCCGGTGGATGCCTTGGAGCTCACCACAGGGCAAAGAAGAATTTTGTCTCTCAAGGGACACTGGATACCATTGACCAGAGTCACAGGGCCAGGCTGAATGGCAGAGCTGAGCTGTTCAGGGAGCTGAGGCGTAAAACTGTATGTGCACTGAGGGTGGACAAGGAGGCCTATGTGCGAGGAATCTGTGAGGGGGTAGAGCATCACCTGTGGACAGGTGATTCTCGTCCCGCTTACAGGGGAATTCGCGCATTACGTTCATCCAAGCCCATCCCTCGGAGCACTACAGTTCGAGCAGAGAGTGGTAAGCTCTTGACAGAGGAGTCTGAAGTGAAGGCCCGCTGGGCCGGTTACTTTGAGCGGTTGTACCGGGCTGATCCCCCAACTGTCGAGTTGGACGTCAAGGGTGTTACAATCCCTGTTCCTGACCCTCGAATCAACTGTGGTCCACCTACGCTTGTGGAAACACGGGCTGCGGTGAACCAGTTGAAACGGGGCAAAGCTCCAGGGATCTGTGGCATCCATGCCGAACTTCTCAAGGCTGGTGGAAATGCTGCACTCGTGTCGTTGCATGCAGTTTTTTGCTCTGCCTGGAACACAGGCATCATCCCAACTGACTGGAAGAGGGGCCTTGTTGTCCCTCTCTGGAAAGGGAAGGGTGATCGCCAAGACTGCAACAACTACCGAGGGGTGACGCTGCTCTCAGTGCCGGGCAAGGTCTTTGCTCGGATAATTCTCGATAGGGTTCGCCACCATCTGCTTGAGCACCAGTGTCCAGAGCAGTCAGGCTTTACACCAAAGAGGTCAACGATTGACCGTATGCTTGCACTTCGTGTCCTCACCGAACGCAGACGAGAGTTTCGGCAGGGGCTGCTTGCAGCCTATGTTGATCTCTGTAAAGCGTTCGATTCAGTGAATCGGGATGTCCTCTGAAGGATTATTGGTCTTCGTGGGGTGCCACCAAAACTGATCGATCTGATGTCTGAACTCTACTCTGGTACTGAGAGTGCTGTGAAGTGTGGTGGTACCATCTCTGACTTATTTCCAGTTGTTACTGGAGTTCGTCAGGGATGTGTACTGGCCCCCACACTTTTCAGCACTTGTATGGACTGGATTCTAGGGAGGATGTCGGAGAGATCAAGTTGCGGTGCGTCATTTGGGAATGTCAAGATCTCGGACCTTGACTTTGCAGATGATGCAGTCATCTTTGCGGAGACTTTAGACATCCTCTTGGGGGCCCTCGAGGTGCTGAATGAGGAGTCGGAGCCGCTGGGATTACGGGTTTCTTGGGTCAAAACTAAGATCCAGGCTTTCAGTGACATCTTGGATGCTGCTGTCCTGTCTGTGTCTGTTTGTGGTGAGGATGTTGAGGTCGTGGAGAGATTCACTTACCTTGGCAGTGATATTCATGTCTCTGCTGGCTGCGAGTCAGAGGTCAATAAACGTCTGGGTCGGGCCTGGGGAGTCATGGATTCACTGGATCATGGGGTGTGGCGCTGCCGGTACCTGTGCGGGAGGACGAAAGTCCGAGTCTTCAGGTCCTTGTTACTTCCAGTCTTGCTCTATGGGTGCGAGACTTGGACTCTGACCAAGGATCTGAGACGGAGACTTAATTCCTTTGGTACCAGGTCTCTTCGGAGAATCCTTGGCTATCGCTGGTCGGATTTTGTGTCCAACGAGCGGTTGCTGAGAGAGACTCGGATGAGATTTGTTACCTGCATAGTCCGTGAGCGTCAGTTGCGGCTGTATGGACATGTGCCTCGTTTTCCTGACTCTGATCCTGCTCACCAGATTCTCTCAGCGAGGGAGTCTCATGAGTGGAGGAGGCCAGTGGGCCGACCACGTGCCTCATGGTTGCAACAGGTTGACCATCATCTGAAAGAGATGGGGATGGGCCTGGAATCTGCCTGGGGGATGGCCAGACGGAGGCCCCTGGAGTACCGGCGGAAAGTGGATGCAGCGACGTGCTGTTCTGGCACATGCTCCCATACCTGACCTGATCACAACCATTTTTTGGGTGTGTAATCATGTGACCCCTTGCAGTAAAATAGGCATAAATATAAATAGCATGACCCCCTTGACGGCTCCCAGAGGGAGTGAGTGCTTCTAGTATGTGTAATTTTGTAATGAGCAAATAAAGAAACCCTATGGCTCTCAGATGCTAAGGAATACCCGATTCCAAAAAAGTTGTTCCTGCGCTTCATGGAGTAAGCAATCCATTTATTGCCTATTTCTGATCTTTGGGTGAAATATCAACAAACATGCTCAGTTTTTGAAAACATCGTGTGCAATCATCCCATGATTAAGGAAGTACCATGAAAGTGACTATCCATTAGCCTGCAATGATTGATATTGGAATATCTTTCAAAGTCTAACCAAGGCTTATTAGATACTCGTGGGGTATGGTTACACATTGTAAGCAATAACGGACCGTGCTTCCCCATTGTCTTGGGTCGCTCAGCTGCATTTGCTTTTTCATTTTTTTATTTAAATCTATTGATTATTATTCATTTACATTTTCATTGACGAATGCCTTCCGACGGTTCTGTGATTTTTCCCGATGTATCTGCTTCGATATCCATTGGCAAACAAAATTACCGTGCTTCCCCATTGTCTCGGGTTGCTCACCTGCATTTGTTTTCTTTCCTGCACCACCGAAAGTGAAAAAGGTTATGTTTTCATCACTCTCTGTCTGTTTGTTAATTGAAAAATCAAGGATTTTTAAAGTATATTGGTCAGTCAATTTTGTTAATCTGTCTGTCTGTCTGTCTGTTGGGTCGCCGAAATAGGTGACCCTTATTGTCAGTAATTCTGTCTGTTTGTTTGGATGTTTGTTCGTTTGTCATCAGCATAATTGGTAGTAAACGTGGGCGGATTTTCACCAAACTCGGGTGGTAGGTACACCTTATGACCTCGTGCTTTGGAAATTGTGATGGTTGCTAGGGACGCTTTGGTTCCATAGCAACAACCGAAAACCTTCAAAATCGGTACCGTTCACGCGAAATCAATTCCGAAAGCCATTATCCCACATCGGGTTATGAAATTTGGCAAAATGATCTACAGGTAATGCTGTATCAAATATATTCCGGTTTTTGTGATATATGGAATACTTTACCCGCAGCGCCCCCTACAATTAGGGTATGCGCGAAAATTGGCGAAAATTGAAGGCCCCTTAGCGACCAGGTGAGTGTATCGATACGAATGAAACTTTGCAGGCTCATGGTACTCAATGAGTACTACAACTTTGCCTCAGGACATTTTGACCCCTTAGGTCAGGGGTCAAAGGTCAATTAGTGCAAACATCGATAATATGCGAGAGCTGGAGGTGCCTTCGTGCCAAATGCTACTCCTCCTAGGGTTATGGTCGGATGGTCATGGAAATTCACACTAATCGTCTGGAATACATTGTGCACAAATGATGGAGCCGGATTTTCGATTTAGATCTTTGTTCACCCACAGCACCCCCTCGAACTTTGGGGATTTCCGATTTCAAACCGCATTTTCGGTACTTTTCAGTCAAATGGATACCGAGTAGTTATCAGTAGATGGAACTGGATGAGATTTGATATGCATAATCTTAAGGTGATTCTCTATCCGCTATGTGACATCCATTTTGCTCTATATCTTATAGTTTCCATGCTCGGCGACCCATCGCTGCCTACCGGCTCGTCTGTTTGTATGTCTGGCTGTTTATTACCTACAGGTCACAATTTAAAACAGATCTTCACGAAACTTCACCACATGGTCGAGTTTGGCATAAGGAAGATGATTATTGTTTTTGAGGCCAAAAGGTCAACATAGGCCAAAGGTCAACAACTTATGTGAGCTTTCTAAAATCCTCAATATTCATCCAATTTAATTGAAATTTGAAGAGGATTTGCATATCAGGTCACTGAATTCAAGCAGCTAATTATTTGAGGTCAACATGGACAAAAAGTTCAGCTTAGGCCCAAGGTCAACAACTAATTCGGTGTTTGTAATATCCTCAATTTTCATCCGATTGACTTGAAATTTGAAGGGGATTTATATTACAAGTCACTGAATTCAACCAACCAATTATTTTTAAGGTCAACATAGACTAAAAGGTCAACATAGGCCCAAGGTCAACAATTCAGGTGGTATTTCTAAAATCCTCAATTTTCATCCGATTGACTTGAAATTTGAAGTGGATTTACATTACAAGTCACGGAATTCAACCAACCAATTAATTTGGAGGTCGACAAAGGCCAAAAGGTCAACTCAGGTCGCATTTCTAAAATTGTCAATTATCACCCGATTCACTTGTAATTTGAAGAGGAGCTATATATGTGGTCATTGAATTCAACCACCAATTAATTGTGAGGTGAAATTTGTTTTATTGATTTTGCAGGTATCCTACGTACTCTGCACGACGTCTTCTTCGTGTTTGTTTGTCTGTTTGTTTTACTGTCTGTGTGCATGATTATCTCAAAAAGTTGTGGATGGATCCAGATGAAATTTGATGGGCAAGTTGGGTGTGTCACATGGACCAACTGTTTAGATTTTGGTGAAGACCCGGATCAAGATCGAACTACTAGAATTTTTTATGTGATTCTTCACCATTTTATGTGATTCTTCTTCACCATGTATATATATATATATATATATATATATATATATATATATATATATATATATATATATATATATATATATATATATATATATATATATATATATGTATATATGTAAATATATATATATATATATATATGTATATATATATATATATATATATATATATATATATATATATATATATATATATATATGTATATATGTATGTATATATATATGTATATATGTATGTATATATATATGTATATATGTATGTATATATATATATATATATATATATATATGTATATATTTATTTATATATATATATATATATATATATATATATATATATATATATATATATATATATATATATATATATATATATATATATGTATATATATGTATATATATATATATATATATATATATATATATATATATATATATATATATATATATATATATATATATATATATATATATATGTATATATATATATATATATATATATATATATATATATATATATATATATATATATATATATATATATATATATATATATATATATATATATATGTATGTATATATATGTATATATGTATGTATATATATGTATATATGTATGTAAATATATATATATATATATATATATATATATATATATATATATATATATATATATATATATATATATATATATATATATATATATATATATATATATATATATATATATATATATATATATATATATATATATATATATATATATATATATATATATATGTATATATATATATATATATATATATATATATATATATATATATATATATATATATATATATATATATATATGTATATGTATATATATATATATATATATATATATATATATATATATATATATATATATATATATATATATATATATATATATATATATATATATATATATATATATATATATATATATATATATATATATATATATATATATATATATATATATATATATATATATATATATATATATATATATATATATATATACATATATATATATATATATATATATATATATATATATATATATATATATATATATATATATATATATATATATATATATATATATATATATATATATATATATATATATATATATATATGTATATATATATATATATATATATATATATATATATATATATATATATATATATATATATATATATATATATATATGTATATATATATATATATATATATATATATATATATATATATATATATATATATATGTATATATATGTATATATATATATATAGCACAATGTTTCAAAAAGTTTGGATGGATTCGGATGAAACTTGGTGGACTGTTTGGAGGCTTGACCACAACAAATTGGTTCGATTTTGGTGAAAATCCGAATTCAGATCTGGATACGAGAATTATTTAATTTAAATAGTGATTCTTCACCACTGAGAGATCGGGCCAAAAACGATATATAGCATGAAATTTCAAAAATGCATTGGGCTCGTGAATCAGGCATTATGTGGTGGAGGTATGCGCTCTACCGAGTGCCCTTCCAGTTTCATTTTGTTTTCATTTATTTTTTTTCAAAATATTGCTGTTTTCATTTACAGATGCTTTCCAATGGTTCTGTGTTTTTTTCGCGGTGTATCTGCTTCGATGTCCATCAGCACACAAAATCATTGTGATTCCCTATTGTCTCAGGTTGCTCACCTGTCTTTGTTTTTTCATTCATTTGTTTTTCATTTACAGATGCTTTCCGACAGTTCTGTGATTATTCCCAGTGTATCAGCTTCAATGTCCGTTCGCATGCGAAATTTCAGCTTTCTACATCACCCAAAAAGTCCCGAACATTGAAATTAGTCAGTCAGTGAGTGCTGAGAATGAGCTTTATGTATTTGATTATGATTAACCGGGTTATCCCTTTGCCTGCACTCATCTATGTTCAGATTTTAAAACATATGATGAAGGTGCAAAATCCAAATATAAAACCTCTTCTCTTGTAAATCAATAGTACAAAATTGTAGGCTATCTGCAAACGTTGTAGTATTCAGAATCTCTTTTATTTTATGAGATTGGAACAATGTTTACCCAATTTTATAAATAGATGGAATTAACTCAAGATTTTGCTTGTTTTGGTCTTATGAACAGAGCATCTAGTTGCTCAGATGTCATTTTCGTTTCCATGACTGAGAAACTAAGAAATCCCTCACATGGTTCTGTATGTTATATCAGGAATTTGGAATTTGGTCATTGTTCTTGCAAGCAATGGGCTGCTCTTGTAAAAGACACAATTGGATCGTAAATTTCCACCAGTAGCAAATACTGGTATATGGTAGCCTGTGGTGCAACATCCTCCCTGAAATACACTGGGATGACAGTTTAGAATTTAGAAGGCAATGGAACTCGAGCAGACAACTCAAAGGTAAGTAAATACGGTACCTCTGGAATATCCTGTCAGCCCGATACTGGCTTGGGTTGTTTGTTAATCCAACACATGATGAACAAATTGGTAGGCATGCCATTACAATGAATTATTCGACAGCAGGCCATGGTGGAGCGAGCTGTCATTGTTTCTTGTGCAAAGTATAAATCACATAAGGCCCTTATGCTAAACATCACACAAAGCCTAACACTTAATGTCCAACAACACATTATTTTATTGGCATTTTGCAATACAATCATCAGTGTCATTTTTTTTTTTAGTACATTTTCACCTGTTCACTTTGTAAACAAGAGAACGTCCAACAATGAAGAAATAATATTTTTCACCAATAGGTGTCGATGCAGATGGAGCACCAAAGTTTTCTTGCCAGGAAAAAAGTATAACTAGAACGGCACTTGTAGAGCGTATAGTCTCGCCTTGTGTGTTCATTGTTAACTGAACACACGACTATTATGGCCCAGATACCCGTATCATCCATGCACCCTATTATGTCACATCGTTTCGTGTGATGAACAGCTTAGATGAACTGGTTTAAGCACTTTATATCTGACGAATGCAAAGTGTTCTTTTCTGATCACAAAATCTGTAAAAAGAAATGGAGTGGCAATGATTTGCAACAAGAAGATGTCAAGGTCAGTATTGGGACAAGCCGGTAGGCGACATGGGTGGTTGCTACATAATTGCATACTAGTCATACAGTTTTTTGACGGATCGGGCTGAAAATGTTTGACAAAGAGGTTGATTATAGTGCGCATAAAAGCCTGGAAGCCGATTTTTGATTTTTGAAAAAATAATTTTTTTAATGATTTTTCAAAAATTTCAAAGTCCCGTTGCTAGGCAATGGTGGTGTCCATAGTAGCGGTGCTCAAAAGCATACAACTAGATACTGGTATGAACCTACCTGTCAAGTTTCATCAAAATCGGTTGACTCCTCTGGCCTCCAGAGCTGTCCATGACATACAATGGACTCTCGTGACCACCCAATACAACCCAGTCGGATAGGTATGGTGTTCTGGTGTGAAGGAGAGCTGATGAAAGACTAAGGAAGGAATAAGAGAGAGAGAGAGAGACAGAGAGAGAGAGAGAGAGAGAGAGAGAGAGAGAGAGAGAGAGAGAGAGAGAGAGAGAGAGAGAGAGAGAGAGAGAGAGAGAGAGAGAGAGAGAGAGAGAGAGAGAGAGAGAGAGAGAGAGAGAGAGAGAGAGAGAGAGAGAGACAGACAGACAGACAGACAGACAGAGAGATATTTGGGGAGACGATGGCAGAATGGAGTGATGGCTGAGGCAAAGCATGATTAAGCATAACATATCATTCTCTTGAATAACCCCACCTCCACCCCTCACCTTTCTCTCTTTTTTCATATTCTCTCTCTCTCTCTCTCTCTCTCTCTCTCTCTCTCTCTCTCTCTCTCTCTCTCTCTCTCTCTCTCTCTCTCTCTCTCTCTCTCTCTCTCTCTCTCTCTCTCTCACACACACACACACAAACCCTCCTCACAACCCTCCCTCCCGCAGTGTATAGCAACGTTTGAGGCATCGCTCTCCACACCTATCTCCCCCCGCCCCTTTCCTCGCTTTTCCCCCATTCCTAGTCTCCCCTCCCTCCTGCCTCCTCTCTCTCCTCTCTCTTCCTCTCTCTTCCTCCTCTGCCCCCCCCCCATTACCAAACCTCCCCTTAATGCCCACATCAGTAAAGCGAAGGGTTGTATTTTCTAGTTGTAAAATAATCGGCCAAAAACAACATCCCAAGAGCAAGCAGGAAGAAGAAGGTAAATGTCTGTCAGAAGAGGCAATAAATATTGCAGACAAGAAGACAGATGAAAAACAAAGGCGGACCAACAGAGGACATTGAGCGGCTAAATGCTGACTTCCGATGACAAGCTCGGAAAGACAAATAAATATTTCAAAGAAGCATGCATAGAAATGGAAACTGACAAGAGTGGGAGAAACAAAATATCTTTTTAAAAGGATCAGAGATTACAGAATAGTTCAAGTAAAGGATTGTGGTCCTCAAGGGTAGAATGGGAAAGGATCTCATGTAAGAAATATCGAAGGAGTATGCCAGAGCTCTATACAAACGAGATGGCAATATGATGGTAACCTTGGAAGAAAGAGACTATGAAGAAGAACCAATGGTGAGATAATGTGAGGTACATACACCACTGAAAAGCTGACAAATGGAACAGCACCAGGTGCTGACAAAATTCCAATATAACTCTTTAAGGTAGTAAGGGAGAAGGCAATGAAAATTACAGCTATCCATACACAGATCTTGAGCAGGATTGCATGATGACCTAAAACGTGGAAGCAGTCATGCAAGAGATGCAAGAGAATGTTCAAATATAATTATCAAACCATGACCTTGATTTTACATGTGAGCAAGAAATTACTAAAGATCGTTCAACACCGAATAGGAGACATCATTGAATGAACAACCACGTTTCAGAATGGGTACTTTCCAAAAATACAAAAGAAAATTCCAATTTTCAAATACAAAATGCTTCCACAGCCTCAACAACAATATACCTTGTAAAAGTGTCAAAGACTATTAAATAATAAACTAAATGATTGTGTCATGGCGGCCATTTTGAATTTTTGTGTTTCAAGAAAAATGCTCAAGGTTTCTCATCTGTCATTAACTGGATTTGGAATCAGCACCGACAAATTGACCAGAAACCACAAAAAAAAAACATTGTATTTGTCACAAAACAAGGTTGATGTGAATTATCATTGAACCTAGCTTGGACTAATCTATCACATCTCAGTGTTTTGACTGAAGTTGCCAAATTTTAGAAATCACTTGTAATCACAGTGGTAGGACAACCTTAATGATGGACAGTGATAGGACCATGGACCAAAGCTTGAGGGTAAAGAAGATGAGAGTGAGGACAGTTTTAAGGTGGGGTCTTTCACTCAAAGAGCAGCTAATGCATGGTCGAATGGTCACCCTGGAAAGGTAGTGACAGTCGATGGGGTAGACAGGTTCAAATTCGAATTATATAGACACCTGGATGCATTGGAGATATAGGGATATGGGGATGTTGACAGGACTTGGAGGTAGCTTCTGTGTGGATTGGTGTTGAATACTGGAGTTGGTGCAGTGCAGAACATGTACGTAGCTTGTGATGAGTGTTAGATGCTGGGGTTGGTGTAGTTTGTATGTGGATGGGTAATGAATACTGGGGTTGGTGTAGATTGTGTGTGGATGGATGATGGATACTGGTGTTGGTGTAGTTTGTATGTGGATGGGTGATAAATACTGGGGTTTGTGTAGATTGTGTGTGGATGGGTGATGGATACTGGTGTTGGTGTAGTTTGTATGTGGATGGGTGATAAATACTGGGGTTGGTGTAGATTGTGTGTGGATGGGTGATGGATACTGGGGTTGGTGTAGATTGTGTGTGGATGGGTGATGGATACTGGGGTTGGTGTAGATTGTGTGTGGATGGGCGATGGATACTGGGGTTGGTGTAGATTGTGTGTGGATGGGTGATGGATACTGGGGTTGGTGTAGATTGTGTGTGGATGGGCGATGGATACTGGGGTTTGTGTAGATTGTGTGTGGATGGGCCATGGATACTGGGGTTTGTGTAGATTGTGTGTGGATGGGTGATGGATACTGGGGTTTGTGTAGATTGTGTGTGGATGGGCCATGGATACTGGGGTTGGTGTAGATTGTGTGTGGATGGGCGATGGATACTGGGGTTTGTGTAGATTGTGTGTGGATGGGCCATGGATACTGGGGTTGGTGTAGATTGTGTGTGGATGGGCGATGGATACTGGGTTTGGTGTAGATTGTATGTGGATGGATGATGAATACCGGGGTTGGTGTAGATTGTGTGTGGATGGATGATGAATACCAGGGTTGGTGTAGATTGTGTGTGGATGGATGATGGATACTGGGTTTGGTGTAGATTGTATGTGGATGGATGATGAATACCGGGGTTGGTGTAGATTGTGTGTGGATGGGTGATGGATACTGGTGTTGGTGTAGTTTGTATGTGGATGGATGATGAATACCGGGGTTGGTGTAGATTGTGTATGGATTGGTGATGGATACTGGGGTTGATGTAGATTGTGTGTGGATGGGCGATGGATACTGGGGTTGGTGTAGATTGTGTGTGGATGGGTGATGGATACTGGGGTTGGTGTAGATTGGGTGTGGATGGGTGATGGATACTGGTGTTGGTGTAGCTTGTGTGTGGATGGATGATGAATACCGGGGTTGGTGTAGATTGTGTATGGATTGGTGATGGATACTGGGGTTGATGTAGATTGTGTATGGATCAGTGATGGATACTGGGGTTGGTGTCGCTTGTGTGTGGATGGGCGATGGATACTGGGGTTGGTGTAGATTGGGTGTGGATGGATGATGTATATTGGGGTTGGTGTAGCTTGTGTATGGATTGGTGATGGATACTGGGGTTGGTGTAGATCGTGTGTGGATGGGCGATGGATACTGGGGTGGGGTTGATTGTATGTGGATGGATGATCTATATTGGGGTTGGTGTAGTTTGTGTATGGATCGGTGATGGATACTGGGGTTGGTGTAGATTGGGTGTGGATGGATGATGTATATTGGGGTTGGTGTAGCTTGTGTATGGATTGGTGATGGATACTGGGGTTGGTGTAGATCGTGTGTGGATGGGCGATGGATACTGGGGTTGGTGTAGATTGGGTGTGGATGGATGATGTATATTGGGGTTGGTGTAGCTTGTGTATGGATTGGTGATGGATATTGGGGTTGGTGGAGATTGTGTGTGGATGGGCGATGGATACTGGTGTTGGTGTATCTTGTGTGTGGATGGGCGATGGATACTGGTGTATCTTGTGTGTGTATCTTGTGTTGGTTGGTTGGTTGTATCTTGTGTGTGGATGGGCGATGGATACTGGGGTTGGTGTATCTTGTGTGTGGATGGGTGGTGGATACTGTTGTTCGTGCAGTACATGACTGCGGATATTTTGCCAAATGGCCTCCTCCTCGGCCAAAGTTCCTTGTGTGTTTATCCTTGTGTGAATGGATGATAATGCCAACTGTGTTTAATCAATTATTCATAAATTAATTGGGAATTACATTAATGCAATATTAAAATCATCATATGCACGTGAATATATACTCAGGCAATAGGTAATGTGTTTCCAAACCACTTATATTTTGTTATCGTGAAATGGCACCAAAATTTTCACCTCGGTGGATTTCCATAATTCTTTCTTGGTGGTGCATGATGACACTTTTGCAGGTGGGGAGGTTGGGGACTGAGAGAGGGGATGTTATTATCCCCGTGTAAGCTAATAACATTTTCCATTGTTTACTATTCGATTTGAAAAGCTGCTCTAAAGCCACATCACAATAATATCATCATCACAGTTTGGAAACCTCAATATTGAAAACATGCTGCTCAACGTAATATCCACAGGCATGCAATTCTTTACCAATCACACTCAGTTTCATGGATTTTACACAGGTTATTGATGGTTTCTTGTTTAAATATTACAGATCTATCTATTATGTTTGTTTGTTGTTGTTGTTGTTTTTTTACATCTTATGCTCATGGCCCAGCTGATAGTGTGCTCGCTTCTGAGCAAGTACCTGCTGGGTTGAGTTGTCGGTTTGGTGTCAGCAGGGGATGTTGCTACTTCTTGGAGGATGACACATTCTGAAGGGCATTCTGATCTATCTGTAAAATGAACGTTAAAAATTCTGTGGTATCTTTTGCAGTTGTAGGTTATTGTGCCAAGATGGACAAAAGTTTGAGAGGTGATTGGCCCATGACAAGTCATGACAGAATGTAACACCAAGGAGCTCCAAGGACTTTGACCTCTGCCAGAGATTGATCACAGAATAGAGTTGATGGGTTTTTGAAAGTAATGTTTGTGTGTGTAGAGACATACTTAGAATGTGAGACTTTCCTGTGATTAATTTCACATTCCAGGAAATTGACAAATATTTCATCTGCTCCTGATTAACATCCAAGAAATCCACTTGAACAGAAGTTATCTGCGAGCCAAAGAAGAGGAGAACAATTGCCATTTGTACACAAGCTATCTTGCAAACCCCTCCTTTACATCCATTTTCTACCCATCTTTCCTCATATAAAAATAGAGCGGCACTTGGAAGAGTGCATAACTCCATTTGGCTGAACTGTTTACGTTTTGTATCCCATTGATAGGCTGCTGTCCTGTCTGTGACCTCAACATCCTCACCACAACCAGGCACAGAGAGATTCACTTACATTGGCAGTGATATTCATGTCTCTGCTGGCTGCGAGTCAGAGGTCAATAGACGTCTGGGTCGGGCCTGGGGAGTCATGGATTCACTGGATAATGGGGTGTGGTGCTGCCGGTACTTGTGCGGGAGGACGAAAGTCTGAGTCTTCAGGTCCTTGGTGCTTCCAGTCTTGCTCTATGGATGTGAGACTTGAACTCTGACCAAGGATCTGAGAGGGAGACTTAATTCTTTGGTACCAGCTCTCTTCGGAAAATCCTTGGCTATCACTGGTCAGACTTTGTGTCCAACGAGCGGTTGCTGAGAGAGACACAAATGAGATTTGTTACCTGCATGGTCCGTGAACGTCAGCTGCGGCTGTATAGACATGCGGCTCGTTTTCCTGATGCTGATCCTGCTCACCAGATTCTCTCAGCGGGGGAGTCTTGAGAGTGGAGGAGGCCAATGTGCCGACCACGTGCCTCGTGGTTGCAGCAGGTTGATCGGCATCTCAAGGAGATGGGGATGGGCCTGGCACCTGCATGGGGGATGGTCAGACGGAGGCCCCTGGAGTACCGGTGGAAAGTGGACGCAGCGACGCGCTGCTCTGGCGCATGCTCTCATACCTGACCTGACAGGCTGGATCTGCATCCATACCTTAACCAAATTTTAATTGGCTTGTTCTTGGCACCTCACAAACCCATCCACCAAGTTTTGTTATAATCTGTCCATGACGTTTTGCGATATCATGCGATGCTGTATATCATTTTGGCCCCATCTATCAATTGCCAAGAATCACTTTTAAAAAATTTAAAATTGTCGTATCTGGATCTGGATCTTCACCAATATCGAATCGATTCGTTCTTGTCACACACCCA
This sequence comes from Eptatretus burgeri, assembly GCF_056783735.1. Classification (NCBI taxonomy): domain Eukaryota; kingdom Metazoa; phylum Chordata; class Myxini; order Myxiniformes; family Myxinidae; genus Eptatretus; species Eptatretus burgeri. Next base: position 33,596,679 of record NC_140977.1, on the reverse strand, counting down.
ACATGCCCACCAAGTTTCGTCCCAATCCGTCCATAACTTTTTGAAATATCCTGCTCACAGACACACACACTCAGAGAACCAGGGTTGAAAACATAACTTCCGTCAACCTTCAGTTGCGGAGGTAATAAATCATGGACCCTAACTTGGCGAGAAATGACACCATTTGTGTCTGTGTTGTACAAACACGACAGTGAGTCAAACAGTTAATTTAACCCATTTTTCAAACTGATTGATTACGTTCGGTACAATGCGTCTTTTGGTGTGAAATCGTATATGATACAATTTCAGTGATAAGTGACGTGTGAAAATTTTTTGTTTGTGAGTGAAAGTAACAGGAGTTATCATTTATAGGCTTGAGACAAAATTACGTGTTTTTGCAAAGCATAAGTTCCAACTCTCCATGCTTAAATCACAGTAAGTTTCCATCGCAGCACGACTTTCTAGATAGAGCATAATGTCTCATACAGTGCATTTAAATTACTTAAATTACCTTCACCTGTGCGATTTTCCATCCAAACCTGATGCCAAATCATAAGTATGAAAGAGCAAACCTCCGAGTATTGTGCAAAAACATTGCGACATTAAAAACATTACATAGCTTACACCAATTACACACGAGGTGTATCTCCATATCAGCTGCCAAAGTAATGCTGAAAAATGGTCAAAATGGGTCTATTATAATAATAATAGGTCAATAAGAGTTGTTTCGTTGAGCCAAATAAAAACTAGAACGACACTTGATGGAGCACATGCCATCACCAGACTGAACCGTTTACGTTTTCTCTCCCATTAATCGGCCAGATGTTGATCTGGACCTGAACCCAAATCCAATCTGCTTGTTCTTGTCACCTCCCCAACTCATCCACCAAGTTTTCTCATCTCCCGTCCATAAGTTTTTGAGATATCATGCGATATATCGTTTTTTGTCTCCATCTCTCAATGGTTAAGAATCACGTGGATAATTTAAATAAAATTAAAAAAAAACATTTCTCGTATCCAGATCCTGAACTTTACTATTATCTTAGAAATTTGTCCTTGATGGACACCCAACCTTCCACCAAGTTTCGTCCGAATCCGTCCATAACTTTTTGAGATATTGTGTTATATATCATTTTTGGCCCAATCTCTGTATTAGTGGGGCAACTTAGCTAAATATAGCATAACAATTGTGCATTTTGTGAAGAAAGCACCAAATTTGGCACACGAGTAGCCTATCATATTCTGAACAGATTTGGATATTGGGCCATCTCAAATTCAGCCGCTGATGGCTGTGGCAGCCATTTTCCACTGCCATCAAAAATTTTGAGATGGCCCAATATCCAAATCTGTTCATAATATGATAGGCTACTCGTGTGCTAAATTTGGTACTTTCCTCACAAAATGCACAATTGTTATGCTAAGTTGCCCCACTATATGGTGAAGAATCAATCTTAAAATAATCGTATCCAGATCCGGATCTTTACAGGAATGGAATCAATTCGTTCTTGTCACACACCCAACCTGTCCACCAAGTTTCGTCCTAATCTGTCCATAACGTTTGAAGATATCCTGCTCATAGACAGACAAACAGACAAAAAGACAGGGGTGAAAAGCCACTAAAGGAAAACAGAGGTAATAAAAGTTTGTAAAACAAAAGTCTGTGAATTTTTGCAGTAAATTATCTCAAGAGAGCATTGCATATCAGGCGTTGGGGATAAAAGGTAGTTTTAAACCAATGCACTATTTTCAAAGTGCCTGTTATCCGTGAGAATGCAAAGCCGATATTGCATTCTGAAGCATTTGAACTGTGCAGGAAAATAACTATTGTCTTGAAATTCAAACACTGGGTTTGTGAAATAATTGTTAAATGCTGGGTTGGCATTATGCATTGTAAAAGGAAAAAGGCACATCCAGCCAAAAAAAGTAACTAGATCTACCCTGCTAATCTAGAAATAATCAAGCAAGAGCAGATGCAGTACGAGATGACATCAAATTATCAACAAATATTTGGCACAGATCTGGGTTTGCTGGTGTCTGCTGTAGTGGCTAACTTGGTGATGGAGGAATTCGAGTAAAATATGTTCGTCGAATTAGGATTGGCTGTCACAGTAGCGTAACAGGTATGTGGATGACACTTTCACTATTGTGCATCGAGACATAGTAGACCACCTCCTTGGGCACCTTGGCTGAGTATTTCCTAGCATAACTTCACAAATGAAATTGAAAAAGAAAGCAAATTGGCCTTTTTGAATACGGAGGTTCACCAAAGGCCTGTTGGCTACCTAAGGATGTTGAAATACAGAAAACCAACGCACACCCACAGGTTATTAGATTTGAACTCCTGGAACACGATCACCCACAAAACCATTGCAGCATGGAACTTGGCAGCTCAAGCATGGATAGTGTCATCTTCCAAAGTTGATGTAATTCAAGAAATTAGATTTGTTAGAGGTGTCCTGCTCAATAATGAGTATCTTAAAGGGATACTCCCTACCCTAAAGTAACCAAAACTACCATCGGTTGTCTCTCTCTTTTACCACCTCTTTTCCAATATTGTTGCCTCTGCCATCTCAATCCTTCCACCCTTCCCAGCAACCCAGATTACACGTATTCATCCAGTGACCCACTCCTGGTTAAACTCCCAAAATCTAGGATGACTACTCACCTCAACTCCTTCGTTCCTCACTTCTCCTATTTATGGAAATGGTTTCCAGAGGTCCTTCTTTCCCACTCTTTCCTTCAGGGCTTCAAGCAAGCAGTGCACCGACGCCTCATGTTGTCCTCCATCCTGACCCATGATGTTTATTACCCTCATTAACCTCTCCCAACCCAATCCTGTTGCCTACGTGTTTCCGGGTTCCATCGCTCCTCTTTACAGTGTTTCCTCCCATCCTCTATCTCAGATTTTCCTGTTCATTCATTTGCTGGTTGTGCCAAATTGTGGCCATGCTACCCGACTGTCAGTTCAACCTTGCTCTTCCATGTGCCTCGCTCTTGTAGATGGAAAACAACAAAACAGCATACATGCTCGGTGAGAGATGTGAGTGGGTCTTTGTCTTTCATTTATATTGGAGCGGTGATGGATACTGAGACACCAGCTTGTCACTCAGGTGGATTAATCCCCAGTTATCCTCGGTACACCTGGGCCTGGGGCCACCGCTCAAAATTAACGTTATAGTACAGTGGGTTGTTTTAAAACCAGGAACGCCACCCAGTCAACCACGAGTTCCAGTGTCCGCCGTCTAATTATTCTGCTTAACTAGAGGTCACGTGGTTACCTGAGCGGGGAGTGCACCCTCAGCAAAGCACCAATGTTATCTGATTAGGTTTTAATTAGGGCGGCTGAGCGTTTTAACCGCTGGTGTGTGTGGACGATTTTTTTGGTCAAATCTGTGATAATTACCTCCCAGTCTACCTCGGTTCGAACAATCCTAGATCAATAGAAGGAAAGGACAAACATGGACAGGTTTGAAATCGACAAATAATTTATAAATAATAAAATAAATAAATAAAAAGAACCTCTTATTTTCTGAGGTAAATAAAGAATGAATTTCAAAGCAAAATCAATCAAAATACCAGGAAAGAGACAAAGAGCAGATGCTTATCGGGGGTTGACTTACAGCTAAACACAGATAAGGGTACCAAGCAGATCATTCAGGGCGGGGGGGGGGGAATCGTCTCGCTCACCAGAAAGTTGTCCGTGAAGCGAAAACGTCCTGAAAATGCGTGTGTGTGTGTGTGTGTGTGTGTGTGTGTGTGTGTGTGTGTGTGTGTGTGTGTGTCACGTCCGTCGCCAGCACCCAGCTTTGACATGCACCCTCTCGCGGGGCAGCCTTGAATGCCAGTCGACGTCTGGAGGGCACCGAGATCGTCCGTCGCGGGTTTAGACCCTGGTGTTGTTGGTGATCGACCCATGCCTCATTTGTTGGCAGCGCTGCTCACTCCCACACGTGCACCACTCGCTTGCTTGCTGAAGCACTCAGAAGAGCGAATTGTCTCGTCGGCGCTGATCAGACACCCGCTTCTTGGTCGCTTCTCTCGCCCTTTGCTTTTTCCTCTCTCCTTTCGCTTTTCCTCTCCTCGCTTTTTCTCTTCAGAACACTTTTTCCCCTCCTTTCTCTCCTCCCTTTCTCTCTTCCATATCTCTTTCTCTTCAGAATGTCCCTCCTTCGCTTTTTCTCACTTTTTTATATCTCAGAACATCTCTCCTCACAGAACGTCTCTCATGCTTTCTCTCGCTCATTTTTATATCCCCGGGCCATCTCCGCGGGGTGCCGTCCACCCCAAGCTCACCCCGCCCCACTGAAAAACGGTTACCATGATGACCCATGCGCTCTCAAAAAAGGCGGGCATTAAAGCTCATGAAACAATGTTGATGAGGAAGAATGAGGGCGGGCTTCAGAGCTCGTGAAAGAAATGTGTGTGAGCGTGTCTGTCGTAAAGAAAAAGCTTCCCACAAGAGAGGGGATCTATCCTTTACCCTTCTCAACGCATCACATTTAAGATCCCATTAGACATGGGGATGGGGCTAGTCTGGACATGCATTTAAGGAAATAACTGTCTGAGGACCTGGATGTGTGGATGCATTCATCAGACCGGATTCTAAAATCCTTAACACTATGTTGAACGCTTTTGGACATTTTCACATTGTACATGCTTGTGAGCCTTCTTGGTATGCATTTCTGTTCTCGCTGTCACTGATGATTCACCAATGAGCGATGAAACCAATCCCGGCAGATGAGAGGGTGTGCATCATTGGGATTCTCATGTGTGTACTATTTGTGAATGTCTTTGTAGCTGTGGAGGAACTCTGGGAATGGTTTGAAACAGCAAAGGGTTTACCTTGTGTAGTCTTTCATGGTTGCTTTATGCAGCCTTATTGGGCAAGAACAGCATGAGAGGAGTCACATATATATATATATATATATATATATATATATATATATATATATATATATATATATATATATATATATATATATATATATATATATATATATATATGTCTTTTTTTAGTTATAAAAATTAAAGGACAGTATATACGTTTTTGTTTTTTTTTGTCAGTTTATTATATAAATTATTTTCTGCAAAAAATGAGGAAGGAGAACAGGATGGGGGTGGGGGAGAAGAAGAAAGGTCGGAAGCAGGAGACGAGGACTGGAAGTTGGGAGAGAAGGTGTTTACAACTGCTCTGAGACACAAGCTCGGGTGATCAAAAAGGCCCTCATGATAAATTAACATGTAACAATATATCAATAAATGCGACATGCAGGAATCCAAGCATGATGAGAAAGGTAAAAGGACAGACAGGTGTACACCATATACATATGCACCAATAGCAATTCCTTGCTGGGAGACAGAGCAACCCTATCGTAATCCCCCAATATCCCACCACAAAAAAACATGAATTTCTCCAGCAGGAAATACAGCGATCTCTGAAAGTTTGATGTGCTTCGTTGTGTGCACAATGCGCACGTCTCGACCCGGTTGAGTGCGCGGGAGGTTTTAATCAAATCCGTGGGTGTGCTAAATCTGCGCCTTTACATCCCATCTCACACCAGGATTCCGAACGCACATTAATTATGGATCGCTTCATTCACGAGATAGATCTATTTTCGAGCTTCTGTTGTTGAAATTACACAATTCTCATTTTTTGGTTAGTCCATGAAATGTAAACGAACTGTATGCATTTGTTTTGAGAACTTTTACACAACAGCATATTGGTGCAAAATATTTCACTCTTGGAAAGTTAACTTTTTTTATTTATTTTATATTTGACACCAAAGGTCATCATTTGGAGTTGGAGTCCCATGCACGAGGTATGGATTCAAGCTCCTGAGCAGATTACATTCAAGTTTTTTGAGAATGTATCGATTTTTAATGCCTTCATGTACAAATTCAATCAACCTCTTCATAAATCTTTGCATGTGATGACAATCTGAATTCAGGATGCTGCTGATAAACAGAACATCATCTGTTTAACAGAATCCTTCCTCACACAGCATCACCTTGACTTATTTGTGACTTTCCCTGGCTATTGTCTCCTCTGGTTTGATAGGCCTGAACCTCATGCTGATAGTGGAGTCACAACTCCATTTCTCACTGGCCATGTACTGCTCTTACACCTCCGAAAACCCCTGAGTACCTCTGGCTGTGACTTCTCCTCCATTCATACCTATTGAGTGTCTGTGTTGCACCATGCACCAAACAATGATGACGCCATTTACATCTCTCTCTCTCTCTCTCTCTCTCTCTGACAACATGAAACAACTTTTCACCACTCATCCCACCTCTCTCTTCCTCATATGTGGTGATGTCAAATTCCAATTGTCAACAAGCCACTTGCCTGGATGTTGGTACGCCTCTCACCAGTCATGGCACCACAGCAAAGGACGTTGTGACTCTATGGGACTGACTCATTCTGTAAACTTTCCAAACCAGCTTTCTATCAATGGTAAGTCCTCCCTTCTGGATTTGGTTATGTCTGACATCTCCACCAATGTCTTCCATTCTTCACCTGCTCAAAATTGGCTGATCTCATCACGTGCTTGTGAAGGTCAACATCTCTCTAGCTATTCTCAGATAACAGCTTCAGCACCGTTGAGTCTGGTCGTTCACTCAGGCAAACTGTCAGGGACTGCAAGTAGCCATTTCACTTCAGGACTTGTCTCCTATATCTACCACCCCTGGGAATTCTTCCTTATGCACAGATTCTTCCCATCTTGTCTTCAGTTATCATACCCATCCTCCCACTCATGGTACTCTAAATCCATTGGTGAGGCTGTTGTCTTGAAACAACTTGCCTTCTCCTCCTGGAAGTCAAATCTAACCAACGTCAACCTCAGATTATTCAACCAAGCCCAGCAACAAGTGTGTCCACTCTTAGGAGAAGCAGAAAATAACATATTGTTACGGATTTCAGAATCACATCCGACTAATGCATCCAAACATATAGGTCCTCAGACAGTTATTTCCTGAACTGTATGTCCAGGATAGACCCATCCCCATGTCTGGTGGGATTCGAACTTTGATGCATTGAGAAGGGTAAAGAATAGATTCCCTTTCTTATGGGATGGCCTTTTTCTCTTTAATACTGACACATTCATGCACGTGAGGTAGCCGGTAGCCCAATGGAGGCTCGTCTACCCCTTTTCCATCAGGACACATTGGCTTGGAAGTACACAATGTATTTACACCTTGGACTTGCAGTACATTTGATTAATCACACCACGAGTTTTTTGCTGAAGAGTTATTCTGACCGTCAAATGCGGCTGTGGATCATTTATGACACCCACCTCTTTCACCGATGTTCGACACCTACCTTCTTTCACCAACGTTGACACCCACCTCTTTCCATAGACGTTTGGCAGCTCTGTGGATGGTGGTTGTTGTTGACGTTTTATGAGCGCTTCACATTTTTGCTCGGTAATTCTGGCAAATGGCTGCTTTCTGCTATTCGTCCAGTCGCTGTTTGTGCCTTTGCAATGATCATGAGATTGGCAGTTGGTAACGTGCAACGAGGCGCCAATAGGCACGGTGGATTTGGCTGAAGTCTGCTTGAGGCTCCACCCAGACTGGCTCCCTATAAAAAAGATGGGAGGACCATTCTTTGAATCAGTAGGTGACAGCTGGTTGTGGCTCCTTACAGCTTTGAAAGTTTTGCAACAGTTGGAGTCAGTTTTGGTGACAGCTGGTTACGGCTTCCTGCAGCTCTGAGAAGTTTTATTTTTAGAGTTTTTGTGACAGCTGGGTGACAGCTATTTTCAGCTCCACGCAGCTCCAGTAAGCGCCAGTGAGCTCCAATCAGTCGAGTCAGATGGTTGGTGAGCTGAACACAGTTGAGTTTGTAACAGTTGGTGACGGCTATTTTCAGCTTCAGTCAGTTCCAGGCAGGTGGTTGGTGAGCTGGTGACAGTTGAGTTTGTGACAGTTGGTGATGGCCTTGCAGCCTTGCAGCTCTGATCGCTGGTGACAGCCTCACAGAGCTACAGCACCTTACAGTTTCTCACAGTGCTTCACAGTGCCTCGGAGTGCTTTACAGCTCCTTGCAGCTGTCTGTTAGGAAGGGAAGAAGGGAACTTGAAGGAGGTGGGTTTGGCGTGGATTAGCGGGGGTAGAAAAGATCGTGGTCTTCGATGGGGGAAGATAAGAGATGGTGTTGAACAGCTGTTTTGAAGACCAGGAGGGAAGAGTGGGATTGAAGTGAGGGTGGGAGTTTGTTCAAAAGTGTAAAAATAGAGGAATGAAAGAGTGAAGGCGAGCAGTGATTCTTGATTTTGGTAGTTTTACCAGAATGGGGTTGCTGGCAGACCTTCAGCGCCCCGCAGATATATTGGGTGGACATATCTCAGACAGAGCAGAGGATCAAGGCCGGAGAGGAGATGTTAGAAAACAGAAAGACCACTGACCTGCCTGTGGTGAGAGAATGAGAGACCCAAATACTCAGCTTCAAAGACCCCTTTCCAACATTCCTGGTTTCTTTCCTGAGAGTTTGATTCTGCATCCATATTCTTCACCCCATGCATCCTCCCCTACCTCTCATTTCTCCCCACACCCATTGCTTGTCCCAGTCCCCCTCTATGTTGTCCTTCAATCCTGCTGTGTTCCCCCATCTCCTTCTGCTGTTCGTTTTGTTCTGTGGCATCCTAATTCATTGAATGTTCTCACTCTTCCATGAATTTTGACTCTTCATGCAATTTTTTAATCTTAAAAATTAAACTAGAATGAAGTGGAAATGTCTGGGAGCAATAACAGCTCAGCCACGAAGTGGTAGGCCACACAAGCTCACAGAACGGGACTGCAAGGTGCTGAAGTGCATAGCGCGGAAAAAAATCATCTGTCGTTGGTTGCAACACTCACTACCGAGTTCCAAACTAGCAATGTCAGCACCAGCACTGTTCGTCGGAAACTTCATGAAATGGGTTTCTATTGCCAAGCAGCCGCACAAAAGCCTAAGATCACCAGGTGCACTGCCAAGCGTCGGCTGGAGTGGTGAAAATCTCACTGCCATTGGACTCTGGAGCAGTGGAAACATGTTTTTTGGAGTGTTGAATCACACTTCACCATCCCGCAGTCCGACGGACGAATCTGGGTTTGCAGGGTGCCAGGAGAACGCTACCTGCCCGAATGCATAGTTACAACTGCTAAGTTTGGTGGAGGAGGAATTGTGGTCTGGGGCTGTTTTTTATGGTTTGGGCTAGGCCCCTTAGTTCCGGTGAAGGGAAATATTAACGCTTCAGTGTACAATGACATTCCAGACAATTCTGTGCTTCCAACCTTGTGGAAACAGTTTGGGGAAGATCCTTTCCCGTTTCAGCATCACAATGCCCCCATGCACAAATTGAAGTCCATACAGAAATGCTTTGTCAAGATCGGCGTGGAAGAACTTGACTGGCCTGCACAGAACCCTGACCTCAAACCCATCAAACACCTTTGGGATGAACTGGAACGCCGACTGCGAGCCAGACCTAATCACCCAACATCAGTGCCCGACCTCACAAATGCTCTTGTGGCTGAATGGAAGCAAATCCCTGCAGCAATGTTCCAACATCTGGTGGAAAAACTTCCCAGATGAGTGGAGGCTATTATCGCAGCAAATGGGGGACCAACTCCATATTAATGTTCATGATTTTGGAATGAGATGTTGGACGAGCAGGTGTCCACATACTTTTGGCCACGTCGTGTATTTTTCGCCTTTTCTGAACACCCACCTCCCTCATACTCGCTGTTGAACATCTCAGCTTGCATTCTCTAATCTGTCTCATTAACCTTGTGCCATGTCTGTCCTATGTTCCCATGTGAATGAATACAATTACAGATGAGATTCATTATGATTCCAAACAGGGGATTTATTTTATATCTGTTACCTTAGTTTTGTCGTGTGTGTGTGTGTGTGTGTGTGTGTGTGTGTGTGTGTGTGTGTGTGTGTGTGTGTGTGTGTGTGTGTGTGTGTGTGTGTGTGTGTGTGTGTGTGTGTGTGTGTGTGTGTGTGTGTGTGTGTGTGTGTGTGATGGTTGCTGCAGATAAAATAAGAATACATTCCATATAATTGGAAATGTTGTTAAGCTTGAAATGTGGTCAAAAGTAACTGAAATTAAACAAGTTTGTACTATGTATAAAAGACACCGACTCTTGCTGGGCACTAAGGAGTGTAAAGCAATGGAATGTCAGGGTTACTGACAAGAAGAATTAGGTAGGGGTTGATGTCCAACAAATCATACCCAGTCAGAACATGGAACATTGGCAGATCCCGTACTTTCTCTCCTCTCAGGCCAGCTGCCAGTTTATGGGCTTGCAGGTGCCGGCAACTCATGCCAGTTCCGAATGATATCCACAGTTCATCTTATGGTTGTCGTCCATGGGCCACAGACACGGACAACACCACGACATCGGTGTCAACAGTCCGGATCAGTATCTTGTTGTGGCCATGCCCGGCTGCATGGGATGCATGCAGCAACATGCGAGTGTCGGCTTTTTCATGGCTGCATGGAGTGAGTGAGGCCAGATTCTAAAGTGGTTCTGCCAGAATCAAGCAGGAATCTGTTCACTACCATGTTTACAGATGTCGTATTTAGCCTTCAGAGTAATTATCTCTTATTTCTACCATCTTATCCTCAGAGTTCAGCAGGTCTTTGATGTCATTGCCACCACTTGTGGCCATTTTGTAATATGGTTGCCATGTCCATCAGAGGCCAAATCTGTGATGCCCCAATATTCATTGTCGTTGATAATAATATAGTGGTCAATCTCTGTGCCAAATGTGGTGCTTTTATCACAAACTGCACAATTGTTGTGAATATTTTGGCTATAGGGCCCCACTCTGACACTTCACCCAAATGACTCTGGACCTAGCCAAAAACGGATCCCTGCAATCAATTTCCTTCATGTAAACATAAATGCAGCATATCTAAAGGAACTTGTTTTCATAATAATTCATTGAACTTCAACACTGACCTCTCAACGATCTATTCGTGCCAAAGCAAAAGTTGAGGGTGGAGGTTTGCTTCGCGTTTGTGCGGAATTATCCAAGACTTATTCCTGATCAACACAAATCTGACCAATGAGAAAAGCAATATGCATTCCTGATGTAAAATTGCAGAATATTAATTCAACAACGCATCATAAACTTAAGGCTTTTTTTTAGGAAAGCCAAATCAGTTAAGTGTTCAAGTTTACTTTAATCTGCAAGGACCGCTGACGTGACGGAGCAGACAACTGTAATTTATAATGGTGAAAGGATGAAAAAGAAACGAGACGAATTTGAAAAATAAAATAGGGGGAAGAGTAGCAGACAAACAGTCCCAAAAACGAATTAAATATTTATTTACTTTCAAGGGGAAAATAAACCGTAAAATAAAGAAGAAAAAAAAACAAGACAATCACTCTCACTCAATAAGCTTTTCGGTATTTAGTTGTATTGAAGTTGATCAACCACTTGAAGGCCACAAACACACCAATAGGTGAAATAGTTATGGCAATGTTGAAGCAGAGAATTAGAATCGATCGAATCCAAGGGACGATTGCTTGGACTAGAACGCATGTTAAATACAAAATGTGATGTTTGCAGAAAATAATATAAAGGTTAAAAATGAGATGCTTCATCCGAAAAACAAAATGATTTTCCCTGGGGCTGGAAAAAGTTTCACGAAGCTCAGTTTCTCTCATTTTGCTTTATTTTTTTCCCCTTCTTTGTTTTACGGCTGATGTGGGTCAGTGATTTATACAGGTAAAGTTTAGAGATTCTTTTGTGCTATAAGAGCTACCATTAAATTAGGAATAGAGTTGGAGAATCCTGGGATTACCAGGGTTGCCAGTGTGAGAGCATGAAAGTCTGGTTACTCAAGCTGCTGCTGAAGAAGTTGCCTTGGAACTCCCTCATTCCTAATTCTAGTTCAATAACACAACTGGATTAAAGGAGGGCTTTGTGTGTTCGATGCATTTGTAACTCCAAGTTTTTACTCATACAGTCGACCACTTTACCAGATCAATCATCATCAGTCATCATTTGAAGCACCAAATTGTTATTTTATACGGTTATGCTACTTTTTTATACATGGTCTAGGCTCGTTGAACACCTAGGACACAGAACAGACCAGGACACTACATAACAAAAGGAACAGCAGGATAAAGGAGAAATGCCAACAGCAGGCCTGAGGGAGAAGGTATATGGAGACAAACAAACGAAGGATGCAGGTATCGATATGGGGTTAGGGAGAATGCAAGGGGTGGACAAGATGGATACATGAGCAAAATTTTCCGAGCGGTGAGGGGTGATTTAACAGGTGAAGGGTCATGGATTTTGATGTGGGGGAGTGACTTGAGATGGTGGTGAGCAGCTGTCTTGAAGACCTGGAGTGAAGAATGGGATTAAAGAGAGGGTGGAAGGTGGTTCCACAGGCAGGGAAAAAGAGGAATAAATGAGTGGAGGTGAGCATTGGTTCTGGATTCAGGCAGTTTCACTAAGAGGGTGTTGCTTGTGGACTGTGTGTGTTCTGCAGATACAGTACATGGGGGGGGGTGGAGGGAGGAACAAAGCATGGAGAGGGCGGAGGGTGCTAGACCAGAAATGGGGTGCACCGACCTGTCGGCGATGGCGAACTGATTTGGCCCATAGACTCAGCTTCATCATGAGAGATTCCAATGATCTTGAAAGCCTTGGTTTCCACAACGTAAAGCTGAGCAAGATGTGAGGCAGGGGAGCCAGCCCAGAGGAGGGAGCACTACTCCAGCAAACTGCAGATGAAAGCCTTGTAAATGGAATGGAGCTTAGGAGTGCCAACGAAGGACTTTGCAAGACAGAGAATGCCCAGTTGGCATCTGGCTTTGGAGGCCGACTTTGGAGAGATCATGGCTGAGAGTGAGAACCAAGAGTTTGAATGACAACCTTTTAAAGAGGGCTTTTGATGAAGTAGATAGGAGGGTTTGTGAGACAGTCAGACACGTTTCAAGTGTTTGATGGGTTTATGATTGTTGTCGAGGTCTGAGGAGAGGGAAGAGGCTGCTGCCTGGCTGCCAGAAGGATAACAGATGTCACGGCAGAGAGTGCAGTCATCAGCAAAGAGATAAAGAAGATTTTCCAGAGAGTCAGTGAGATCATTGATGAATATTCGGAATAAGGTGGAGCCGAGAACAGTGCCTTGGGGTACTCCAGCCTCGACAGGGAGAGGAAAAGAAAGGGTACCATTAAGAGCCACAGGTTGGCTATGAGAGTGGAGAAAGTCAGCAATCCAAGAGTGGAGTTGGCCTGGGATTACACAAGCAGACAGTGATGAGCATGGCAGCATTCCAGACTGCATCAAAAGCTCGAGATATGTCCACAGAGACATCCCTGATCTCATGTATGATATTGAGGGCCTCCATCCTTTGTTGGGAGAGTAGAAGCAGCATATTCAAGGTAGAGTGACCAGGTCTGGATCCGAATTGATGATCTGAGATGAGGCTGTTGGAGAAAAGGAATGATTTTATGTCAA
>NC_140977.1:33455731-33580731 GCF_056783735.1 Eptatretus burgeri | reverse complement strand
GGCCTACGCAGCCACGTGTCTTGTCATTGGTTTGGTAAATAAATGGCCATAACTTGGGAAACACTTGTCCGATTAATATCAAACCTTGAAATGGCACATCCTCAGGTCCCCAGCAATATAGCTGGCAAGTTTCAATTACATCGGACCAGTGGTTGTCGAGAAACAGCGGTCACAGGCACACACACGCACACACACACACACACACACACACACACACACACACACACACACACACACACACACACACACACACACACACACACACGCACACACACACACACGCGCACACACACACACACACGCACGCACACACACACACACACACACACACACACACACACACACACACACACACACACACACACACACACACACACACACACACACACACACACACACACACACACACACACACACACACACACACACACACACGCGCACACACACACACACTGCTGGAGTTATGGATATATATATATACCAGTCAGGTTCCCCAGAGGTCAGTTATTTCGATAAGTGTGTGTTCTCGGTTAGAATTCCCCACCGAAGTATAAAGGGAATTATTGGTGTGCCGGGCTGTGCATCTTTGAGTTAGCCGTTATTCTTTCTCTATCTTTTATTTTAAAACAAAGACATTGTCACACCAACAACAACGATTTCACCCACGTCCGCGTTTGATCGGCGATTTCACGGCAAAATTGGATCAAAACAGCGTTACCCTCTGAAGGAGCTGGCCAATCAGAAGTGAGAGGGGTGGATCCAGCCTGGGTGAAGGTTCAAAGGTGAAAAGGGGGAAGGCGCTGATTTCGGGTGACGAAGCCCACAGCGGCCCCTCCCCTTGGGCGATAAAAAAAACCCGCGTTCGCTCGCCAACAAAGCAGTTGTGCCGGGTCGCGGTGAAGGAGTTGGTGAGTGCGACATTCGGCTGTTAGCCGAGCAGTTGGTGGTGAAGCTGGTGAGTGGAGTGGAGTGAAGTTCGTTGGTCGGAGGAGTTGAGTTGGTTCATCGGACCAGTGAAGTTCGTTCGCTGGAAGGTTCGCCAGTGCAACCAGGAAGCCGGGGTCGAGACCCGTTCACTCCTCCAGTGCGTCGTTGGCTAGGCCAGGCCGCAGTGAAGGCCGGACGACCGAGGGGAACCGTACAAGCTGCTCGTCAAGCCGCCCAAGCGACTGGCGTGTTCGCGACACACCGGGCCAAACGGAGACACCAGGGGTCGCCGATAATCAAGACCCATAAAGTCACCACAAGGGTGACAAGGTAACCTGCCCGGTCTCTCAGGGCCTATTCCGGTCATCCCGGCCCTGAATGCAATAAAGGCTCACGAGCCCGATTCTTTCTTTCTTGGGTTTTGCAGGAAAGTCTGTGGCGCCTTGTCCTTAAGTAGAATTGTTAAGTGCCTGTATATACTTGCTTTCCTATAGAACTCGGTTGTAGGCTTTTTGCTCGTGCCTGTCCCCATCCCCCCATTGACTGCTTACGTGCTTGGAGGAAAATAAAATACCCATATTGTTTGAATGTCAACCCGCTCGTTGCGTCACTTTCTCCATTGAATGCCATGATGCGTTCGGGAAATTAGCTGGCTGATAAAAAAAGCCGATAGAATAATCTTGTCTGACGGGATCTGGCGAAATAAAACTGCTCGCGATTCGCATTCGGAACGAGCCGCTTAAGCGGCTCGTTTTCGTGCAGGCCCTGTTGAGGTATAAACTCTCGGCATTTCTCTCCGCACGAATAGTTAGGTATATGGATAATTCGGCGAAGACCCTGTAGCACATGGACAGAAGAACTG
The DNA here is from genome assembly GCF_056783735.1 of Eptatretus burgeri. NCBI lineage: Eukaryota > Metazoa > Chordata > Myxini > Myxiniformes > Myxinidae > Eptatretus > Eptatretus burgeri. The sequence continues at coordinate 33,578,942 of NC_140977.1, read as the reverse complement.
GCTGGTTTATGGTGTATTAAAATAAACCCGTACCTGGGTTTCGGTGTTTGTCCGGAAGCTACGACGAGATTGTCGCATTTGGTGGACGCGCGGCCTGGATTGGGCTGAAAAGGTCGTGCACATGCCGAACAGGTGGAAATCTATAAAAAAAATATATATATATATATATATATATATATATATATATATATATATATATATATATATATATATGTATGTACATATTGTTACGAATTTGGAATTCAATTGCACACAACATACAGGTTCCCTTAGTGAGCTATGTCGATAAGTGCATGTTCCCTCGATAGCTCACCTTTCATTGTTTAAATGCTCAGAGATGGATTGATGCGCTGCGGATCGATTTAATAGTTAGGGAACGAAACAATGGTGACGTCCCTCCCCCTCTTCTGCAAAGGGGAAGAAGAACCCTGCTATCCCGTGACGTCAACAACTCCCTCCCACCCGTGGTTGAGCGGGGGGTGGATCATGAGGGCATGAGTCACGCCGGATGCGGGGGAGGGGGTGGGAAGGATAAAGCGGAGATCCTTTTCTGGTTCGTGTGGGAGTCCCGTGGTAGGGCTGAGTTTGTGGGCTGAGTTTGTGGGAGTCCCGTTCTGAGTCCCGTGGGCAGAGTTCGTTTGCTGAGTCCTGTGGGAGGAGTAAGCTTTTTTGTTTCGGAGAGAGCAGTCGTTCAGCCATCGGGTCCTGCTTGGCTTGCTTGGCTTGAGGCCTTCGGAAGCTTTTTGCTTCGGCTGGCTAGTGAGCTTCGGCTGCTGCTTTGTTTTGGAAGGAACTTGAGCTGGTTGTTCGGCTCGAGCTGCGAGTGGAGGCTTCTTCCTCTTCCGCTTGGTTCGTGGAGCTTGTCGTTCTCCATTTTGTTTCCTGGCTTGGTGCGACGCGTCGGCCTCTTCTTGGAGTTGGTTCCTCGGGGAAGCGACGCATCGACAGGAAGATCGGCGCCTCATCTCACCGGCACGTGTTGAGAAGCGCAGGAGGATTCGCGGGAGCTCGGGAAGAATCGCGGCGATTGGATCCAGCTCGCTCTCGCTGGAGCCCGGGTCCGGACAAGTTGAAGACCACACGAGGTGGAGAGGTACGAGTTAAGCTCTGATTTTCAGCTCACCTGTCCTCCGAGCTGGAGCTCGTGATTAAAAGCCTCACCCACCGGTGTGTGTGTGTGTGTGTGTGTGTGTGTGTGTGTGTGTGTACGTACGTAGGTGTGTCCGTGGGCCCGTCTAATAAGTCGGAACTGCTGTTCAGTGTAAATGACTGTACATAATAAGTAGACTGTTGTAGTTCTTTTGTCATGCTTTTGTTGCTTGTATAATTGCATACGTGTTTTGCCTTATTTAATTGCATACGTGTTTCATTATAATAAATGTCCTTGTGTGAATGTAAACCTGCTCGTTGCATCCATTCCTTCATTGACTGAACATTTCGTGTTGAGAGTTAGAAAGCCGTTGGTTTGCTGTAATAGGGGGACCTTTGGACTGACGGTTCTCGGCGATTACGCCGTTCGGCATCGCGCACGGACAAGCTCGCCTCGGTGGTTTGTTCCGTACGAGTTCCGTCGAGGGTGGAATACCCTGGTAGTTGGATCACATGGGTATTTAGGTAAATTGAAGATTGGCAATCGACTCTACCCCACATGATCTGCTGATTGGCGTATTTCGGTGCTTGTACAAGGACCCGTCGCTCGGAGTTATTCGGGCAGCGATCTATATTCCGGGCGATCGGTCGGGCCAACTCGACTTGCGGCTCCGTTCAGAGTGGTCGGTTGGCGGCCGACCCTCCCCCCGGCCCGTAACAATATATATATATATATATATATATATATATATATATATATATATATATACATACATGTTTTTACATATATACATACATGTTTTTACATATATATATATATATATATATATATATATATATATATATATATATATATATATATATATATATATATATATATATACATATATTTTTTTTAACGAATCTGGAAACCATGTGCTCTCAACATGGAGGTCCCAAAGTTAGTTACGCCGGTAAGTACGTGTGTAGTCAGGACCCCGTCCTTTTGTTTAGTGGGAGGATTAAATGTTTGCATTGTGACAGCTAGTTCGGTTATTACATCTCATCTTGCATCTATCATCCCATCTGCACGACCCAACCAGCCCATCATGCTCCGTCACCGCCCGTTAGCTGCTCGTACCTTTATTTGCTGAGGGGTTGGGGTGGGGCTCGCGGTTCCGGTCCTTCGGCCTCACAAACGATAGTTTGTACGGTGGGCCTTTCAGGGCAGACCCTCTTGCTCTGCGTGAGCGAGGCCACATGGATAATGTGGGGTCTCCTTGCAAGGGTCACGGCTCCGCCCTGGTAGGGTGCAGCCATAGGCCAATGAGGGACGGACAGCGAGATGATTCTCGCCAAGGCCCCTCCCCGTGGGGAGAGGAGATATACCTTGGAGACTCGGAGGGTGGGGATGGTTGGCGTTGGCGCTGGGAGAGTTTGTTCGCGGTGGCGGAGCGGCAGAGTTTGGGTCACGGTGGCTGCATGGAAAAGAGGTTTTCTCGGCACATGTAAGGACAGGAGTCTGAAAAGGAGTGGTGGTTGGGACGTTCACAGAGAGGAGCCTACCAAAAGTGATGTTTTGCGATGAGTCGGGTGGTACGAGGAAGGAAGGAGTTGTGGTTGGTACGTGCATGGAGAGGAGATTTGGAGCTCCGACGATTCGTCACGCAAGTTCCGTCATGATCCATGAGCCTGGCAAGAACTCCTGGACCTTGCCCCGACGACCATTAGCCACGTGAGGTGCCACATTACCGAGCACGCTTTCCTGCGACGACAGATACCCATGAACTCTGACCCCCAGCTCGTCTATCCTCACGGCTGCGAGGGATCAAATAAAGACGTGTTTATTTTCATTTTGTGTGTGTGTGTGTCTGCGTGTGGGCCCGTCTTTAAGTAGAATTGTATAAGTGTTTTTGTATCATTGTAAATTCCTGCATCTTCGTTCAAGTCTCGCCTCTTCCGTCTTTTGATTCTGCTGTAAATAAATTTATTAGAAATGAATCCAGTCTGTTTCCTTCCCTCCTTATATTGGTCCAGCATGGTTCCTATCTGAGTTTACACGGGGTTTCGTCCCCGGTAATCGGTACATCGTAGCCAGAATGTCCTGGGCAGGCCCGCTCGACTGCATCCGAGCCAGAGTTGGGAGGTGGAAGTTGATACTCCACCATAGCTGGTAGAGTGATCCGGTTCGGCCAGATGTTCCGAAAGCGTGAATCTCCGGTAGCCAAGACGGTGTGGTTACTTAGGTATATAGGATCTAGACAATTAACCCTACGCCACGTGTTCGAGATATTGGCATTTCACGGTCGATTTAATCGACCCACCGGCTCGTGGAGTTATCCGAGCGACTGCCTATAATTCCGGGGAGTCTGGTGGGAGACGGCGTAAACTTCCCCACCTCGCGGTCATTCTCGCCACCAACCCCCCGGCCCACAACAAAATATATATATATATATATATATATATATATATATATATATATATATATATATATATATATATATATATATTGTTAAGGATTCAGAGGTGGCGGGATTCGCACCCGACTCTTGACAGCTAAATGTTGAGGATTTGGCGTCACTTAACAGCGCCGCTGTCTCCGGGGTTATAACGCCGGCTGGCTCGGCATAGGTCTTGGGTTACGCACCTCAGATCACGATACCAAAATACACCTGTGCCTTGCCAGTTGGGGAAATAGACCCTGGTTACAGACTGGATTTGTCAGAGACCGAGCGGAGTCTCCTAGTCCGTAACCATTTTGGTTTTATATACCAATCGAGCGAATCGTTCTTCGGCGCCGCACGAATAAATTCAAGGTGGCAAATCTCGTACAACTCAGCCAGATTTATTGGGGACACAGCGGGGAACACAACACAAGCAAAGCATTCACGACAAAGTTTTAATTAATCTCTAACCTGTTCTCAACTAGGGAGCTCCGGATTATGGGTTTTGAAGGGAACCCCAGCGAGATAAACCTTAGACAACATGCAGACAAGACACGGAGTACTTGGTGATGCTTCATGGACCAGAGGAAAAGTGTCGAAGGTATGAATGCGGCTCGTGACAACCCGATGCCAACGGATTCGAGCACCTGGCTCGAGCATGCCATGTGGCAAGATGGCGGCGTCGTCCTCCTTTTGTCGCACCGCCCACACATGCAGCCTCAGCGCGTTTAGCCCCCGTAAAGTTGACGGCACAAGACGAAAGATCTATGGTATGCTCCAGCTGGCTTTTCACAAGGTCCAGTATACAAGTCCGGGCCTGGCCTGTTCACCAGGTTCGGCCAAATCGGGGTGTTGGGCTCCACAGGCAGATCGATGGGACCACAAGACGTGTCGAGACATGTCGGGCCGTGCAGTGAGTAAGCACAGAGGCTCCGTGGTTATACGCAGGTTGAACCTGTCGATGACCTCCTCATAAAGTCAATCGCCGACTCATAAACGCAGGCACCTTGCCGCAGCTCATGTATACCAGAGGCTTGTGAGGCCTGAAAACGGACAAGGAGGAAACAAAATGGTGGTAATTTCACTTTGAAGCTCTGCCAGGACAGAGGGTGAGAAGGACAGATGGGTGGAGAATACACTGATACTAGTGGGGTGTGCTTACACACTATGTAAGCTTAGAAATGTGTTTCCCCATTGCCACGGGTTGCTCACCTGCATTTGATTTTTCATTTATTTATTTTCATCTATTTATATTTTCATTTACGGATGCTTTCCGATGGTTCTGTGATTTTTTCCTGATATATTGGCTTCGATGTCCGTCGGGAAACAAAATTACCGTGCTTCCCCATTTTCTCTGGTTGCTCACCTGCGTTGTTTTTTTCATTTTTTTCATTCATTTAGATTTTCATTTATGGATGTTGTCCGACGATTCTGTGAATTTTTTCCCCGGCATACCGGCTTCGATGTCCATCAGCACGTAAAAGTTTAGCTTTCTACATCACCCGGGAGGCACTGATCTAAACTATCAGTGAGTCAGTCGGTCAGTGGTGAGAAAGAGCTTTATTTATTAGCTATGACATACAATTGTTTCATGACATCCAAAAGTTTTGAAAAATTTCAGAAGAAAAATCTACCAAAACGAAATGATCATTGTTATAACTAGCAGAGTACCTGCTCGACGGGCGATATTGCTCCAAGTTGCAACACATTCTTCTAGTACATCCCTTTATTTGGGCAGTGTTTCGGCAACAGAATAAACTTTTGATAAACATGCTGGGAATGACCGCTGCCTCAATGGTTCACTAAAAATATTTTAAATAACCTGGGTTACTTATATGAAGCAAAAACTATGCAGAATGCTTTTATATATATATATATATATATATATATATATATATATATATATATATATATATATATATATATATATATATATATATATATATATATATATATATATATATATATATATATATATATATATAATACTGTTGTGGATTCGGGGGTCGGTGGCGAGAATGATCGTTAGGTGGGGAAGTTTATGCCGTCTCCCACCAGACTCCCTGGAATTTATAGGTCGTCGCTCCGGATAACTCCGAAGCCGGCGGGTTGATTTAATCGATCCTGAAACGCCAATATCTCGACCGCGTGGCGTAGGGTTAATTGTCCAGATCCAATATACCTAAGTAACCATGCAGTCTTGGCTACCGGGGATTCACGCTCTCGGAACATCTGGCCGAACCGGATCACTCTACCAGTTACGGTAGTGTATCAACTTCCACCTACCAACTCCGGCTCGGATGCAGTCGAGCGGGCCTGCCCAGGATGTTCCGGCTACGATTAACGGATTACACTGAACAACAAATTTCAAATTTTTTTTTTTACTGGAGATGTGTAAAGTGATTAAGACTAATTTGGGTACGCTGATTTCAAAAATCATAACCGTTTTGCTGTATCACGTCAGGATTTTCAGGAACAGAAATATTCCCATTGCCTAGAAGTCAGGATTTCAATGAAATTTACATATGTCTTTAACATGTCTATTTCGTACAATTGTTGTTAACTTGTGTTATATTTCTTTCTTTCAGATAAAGATGAGTAGGCGTTCCTGTACCAATCATCCTGACAACTTCTGTTATGTCTGTGGTCGGTATACCAAAAAAGATCAACAGCGAAGTATATCTACAGCAGTGAAAATGAAGGCCGCCTACTTTCACTACTTCGGGTGTAAGGTGGGGGACCAAGAACAGAGCTGGGCACCACACATCTGCTGCACAAGCTGTCACACAACCTTGACTCAGTGGTTGGTGGGCAAGCGCGCGAGCATGCCATTTGCGGTGCCCATGATATGGCGTGAGCCGCAGAATCATCATGATGATTGTTATTTCTGCTGCACAAGCATCGCCGGCTTCAACAAGAAGAATAAAGGTCACATCAAGTACGCTGACTGCGTCTCTGCTCGTAAACCTGTGCCTCATGATGACGAGAACCCCGTTCCAACACCTCCAGCTGATCAGAACATAGCTGTAAGCAGTGGTGAAGAGGATGGTGATGATGAACCTTTTGAACCCGACACTCAAGAATCACACCTTCTGAACCAGGGAGACTTAAATGATCTTGTAAGAGATCTCTCGCTGTCAAAGGCGAAGGCAGAGCTGCTTGGATCAAGGCTGCAGCAGTGGAATCTACTTGAACCTAACACCAAGATATCCTTGTTCAGAGCACGTCACAGAGACATGGCTGAGTTATTTGAGATGGAAGACACGATGACATTCTGCAGTGACATCAATGGTCTGTTGAAAGAACTTGGGTGTGATCACGATCCTGCAGACTGGCGCCTCTTCATCGACTCGGGGAAGAACAGCTTGAAGGCTGTTTTGCTCCACAATGGCAACGAGAAACCATCAGTCCCACTGGCTCACGCGTTCGGCATGACAGAGACCTATGAGACTATGCGGCAGCTGCTTGATTCCATCAAGTACAATGACTTCAACTGGCACATCTGCGGAGACTTGAAAGTGGTGGCGCTGTTGTTAGGGCTGCAGTCAGGCTACACGAAATACATGTGCTTCCTTTGTCTCTGGGATAGCAGAGACGACAAGAATCACTGGACGAAGAAAGATTGGGAAGAGCGAAAAGAGCATGTACCTGGTCGACACAACGTGAAGCATGTCGCCCTTGTCGACCCAGCCAAGGTTTTCCTTCCACCACTCCACATAAAGCTCGGCTTGATGAAAAGTTTTGTACGGGCAATGGATCTGAATGGGCGTGGGTTTTTATACCTCAAGGAAAAGTTTGGCAACACCTTGTCGGAGGCCAAGATCAAGGCTGGTGTCTTTGTTGGACCGCAAATCCGACAGATTATGAAGGACGCAACTTTTCCGACAACTCTAAACCCCAAAGAGCTGGCAGCGTGGAGGAGCTTCAAAGCTGTGACGGACAACTTCTTGGGGAACGAGCGCGCGGACAACTATGAAGAAATAGTGCAGTAGCTGCTGGAGTCCTTCAGGAAACTTGGCTCCAGGATGTCCCTGAAAATCCATTTCCTACACCAGCACCTGAACTTCTTCCCTGACAACTTGGGAGCAGTCTCCGACGAGCACGGCGAGCGATTCCACCAAGAGATTTCACTCATGGAGACGCGTTACCTAGGGCGGCACAACCCGAACATGATGGGCGATTTCTGCTGGTTCCTGCATCGTGAAACTGACACAGAGCAGCACAAACGCAAAGCCAAATGCCTAAAGCATTTTTAATTACATTCTAGTGGAGTTTTTCTGTAATTTCTATAATTTTGAAGCATTCATGATGAAATAAATGAATAAATGAATTTTTGTAAATTTCATTGAAATCCTGACTTCTAGGCAATGGGAATATTTCTGTTACTGAAAATCCTGACGTGATACAGCAAAACGGTTATGATTTTTGAAATCAGCGTACCCAAATTAGTCTAAATCACTTTACACATCTCCAGTAAAAAATTTTTGTTGTTCAGTGTTATCTGGGATGAAACCCCGTCTAAACTCAGACCAGGACCATGCTGGACCAAATAAAGAAAGGACGGAAACGAGCTGGGAACATTTCTAATAATTTATTTACAGTAAATTAAAGACAAGAGAAGCGAGACTTAAAGCGAATATTCGATGCAAGTATTTACAATGGGCAAAAACACTTATGCAGTTCTACTTACAAGATGGGCCCAACACACTCAGACACACACACAAATGAAAAGAAAACCCAAGGTTCTTTATTCGACCCTCCAGCCGGAGTGAGACGAGTTGGGGGTCAGAGTTCGGCTTGTACCTTGTCGTCGGAGGGAAGGCGTGCTCCGCGATGTGGCACCTGACAAAGGTCGTTGTCCGATCCCCAGTAGCACGTGGGGGGACTCGTGGCGGAGTTCGGGTGGCGAATAATCGGGGTCCATGGAGGGGGGGGGGTCAGAGTCACTCTGTCCTTCCTTGTAGAGGGCCAGCTGAGACACGTTTGCCGCCTCGATGGCCCTCTGCTCTACCCTCATGACAGCAAAAACCATTTGTCCACAGAACTCCTCTTGCACTTAACTCCCCGCTGAGGACAGTGTCGGTAATTTTATGGACCTGCAAGGGCGTAGCCAGAGGTCCAAAAGCAATGAGGCGAAAAGAGGTGAACTTGGTTGATGTGACGGTGCGCATAGCGCAATAAGAAAGTAAACATAGGGATAATTTTATTTTCCTGTGTCATATTAGGGGGATGGGGAGTGGGGGGGGGTATTGTCCTATTTAGGTATTGTGATAGGAGTGGAGATGAGTATTCAGAGCACTGCCGGGTTGCTTTGATAGTTTACTCCCCAGGGAGCTCAGATGGCCAGAGGGCTCAGGCCAAATAATATTTCAGGAAATGAGCGACGAGGCAACTGCCTCGTCTGCCTCAGCCTGGCTACGCCCTCGGACCTCCCTCAGCGGAGAAGGGCCTTGGTGAAACTGACGTCACTGTTTGCCCTGATTGGATGGGGCTCCCATGGGCCCGCCCTTTCTGTGCGAGATTTCAGCCATGCTGGGAAAACTCCACCCCCCACTCCACGCATGCCCATACTCGTCAAAAATAAGTTACAAAGTTTGTGGAAGCCGAGAAGGAACTGCCAGAGATTCTGCCTCGGACAGCGAGTCGCCGGTTAGGCGAGTGAAGCGCTTGTTCAGTGGTGTGTCGGTTTGTTTGATGGTTTGTTGGATGGTTTTTGATTAATAACCTAACTAAAAGAAATCATAACGCACGTTTTTGATCCTCCCACTAGACAAAAGGAAGGGCAATCTGACTACACACTTACTTAACGGAATAACTGACTTTTGGGACCTGAATGTTGTGCTCATGGTTTCCAGATCCGTAACAATAAATTGTGTTTATATAGCTCGGATAATTCCAATTTCGCCTCTCCACCTCCCCAAAAGGAAGAAAATACCAACACGGGTGGAAATTATTTTTTTCAAAACTTGATGGAATTAAACAAACCTTGCACTGGCACAACTTCAGGGTGCCTTCATTAATCCCTAAAAGGTTCAGCTTCCAAGGTGAAATCCTTTTGGAGGAGTGGATGAAACATAGAACATACATTCCCTCCATTATATAGAGATCCCTCGTATCCTATAACCCTTATAACAAGTAAGATTGTTCATAAAAATATAATGTAAAAATATTATAATACAAAACTGTAATATCTCATGCTCCAAATCAGTGCCCACGAAAATTTGAATGTTGAATTTGATTTGAGTCCAGGACGAGCCCTCAGTCTTACCGACCTCCCTGTGCATTCATTCTGAGGGATGTGTGGACATGCTATCACCAGGAAATGAGGAATTTCCAATAAATTTTCTGAAATGCGTCTTCTCTGAAATCACGATGCAGTTCATGTGCCCTGTGGGCTGTTGCTCCAGGATTGTGAAAACAGGCAAAGTGTGCAAGTAGACACAGGATGGAGCAAAAGTCTCACAATATAGAGTAAATTATGCGAATTATAAATTAAATATAACAATTGATTGATTAAGCCTGGTGGTGGCTTAATATCTTAATATCCTGAGTTCAAGCCCCTGTCGTGCATGACATAACTGACACCAGTGAACTGTTCATCATTCTGAGGTTGACAAAATGAGTACCACCTCCAGGGAAAATGAACCATTCGAGTATGCTGTGTTGGAGTCCAAGATTATGTCCCCTGCCCCCAAGCCAATTGAACTGCCTCTTTGACACCACGAACCCTTTGTGCCTGACCTGCGAAAGGAATGGTTATTATTGTTTAATTGATCGTTTAGAAGTGCGTGGCCTTGTACACATTCAAACCAGCTCCACCCTCTAGTCCTTTGATAATTTTGCAGCCATCGCTTCCCTGGGAAAAAACAAAATTCAATCCAATCGGATAGTGAAATCACCCAAAGGTACACAACTTTTTCACCACCGTATATACAGCTCTGTAAAAAATTAAGAGACCACTGCAAAATTATCAGTTTTTCTGGTTTTACTATTTATAGGTATGTGTTTGAGTAAAATGAACATTTTTGTTTTATTCTATGAACTACTGATAACATTTCTCCCAAATTCCGAATAAAAATATTGTCATTTTGAGCATTTATTTGCAGAAAATGACAACTGGTCAAAATAATAACAAAGATTCAGTGTTTTCAGACCTCGAATTAATACAAACAAAACAAGTTCATATTCATTTTTAAACAACACAATACTAATGTTTTAACTTAGGAAGAGTTCAGACATCAATATTTTGTGGAATAACCCTGATTTTCAATCACAGCTTTCATGCGTCTTGGCATGCTCTCCACCAGTCTTTCACGTTGCTGTTGGGTGAATTAATGCCACTCCTGGCACAAAAATTCAAGCAGCTCGGCTTTGTTTGATGGCTTGTGACCATCCATCTTCCTCTTGATCACATTCCAGAGGTTTTCAATGGGGTTCAGGTCTGGAGATTGGGCTGGCCATGACAGGGTCTTGATCTGATGGTCCTCCATCCACACCTTGATTGACCTGGCTGTGTGGCATGGAGCATTGTCTTGCTGGAAAAACCAATCCTCAGAGTTGGGGAACATTGTCAGAGCAGAAGGAAGCAAGTGTTCTTCCAGGACAACCTTGTACGTGGCTTGATTCGTGAGTCCTTCACAAAGACAAATCTGCCCGATTCCAGCCTTGCTGAAGCACCCCCAAGATCATCAACGATCCTCCACCAAATTTCACAGTGGGTGCGAGACACTGTGGCTTGTAGGCCTCTCCAGGTCTCCGTCTAACCATTACATGACCAGGTGTTGGGCAAAGCTGAAAATTGGACTCATCAGAGAAGATGACCTTACTCCAGTCCTCCACGGTTCAATCCTTATGGTCTTTTGCAAACCCCAGCCTGGCTCTTCTTTGCTTCTCATTGATGTCGGGCTTTTTTCTGGCTTTGCACGACTTCAGCCCTGTCCCTAAGAGCCTGGTTCGAACCGTCCTCGCTGTGCACTTCACCCCAGCTGCCGTTCGCCATTCTTTTAGTAGGTCACTTGATAACATCACACGGTTGTGGAGTGACATTCAAATGAGTTGGTGGTCATCCTGGTCAGTGGAAAGTCGTTTTCGGCCTCTGCCAGTCTGTAGCTTTGCTGTCCCCAATGTCTGCTGCTTGACCTTGTTCTTATGAACCGCCGTCTTTTAAATTTTAAGGATCGAAGCAACGTCATGCTCACTGTATCCCTCTGCCAGTAAAGCCAGAATTGAACCCTTCTTTTCCTCACTCAAAACTTTTCTTTTCAACTCTTTTGGCATGGTCAATAGTTATTATTTTGATTCCAATTACTTTTGAGGTACTACTAGCACTGTTTTTGCCATCCAGCTGGTCCTATTGCAAGAGGTTAGTGATGACCACAGCAGTGGTTTTTATACTTTTCCTTGTTAAGTAAGATTCGGATCAGGTGATCACCTAATCAGTACCTCACTACGAAGAATGAGGTGTGTCTGTGTTGGAATTCAACAGACACTGGAATGGAATGGCTGCCATACATGTAGAGATGCTGATTTAAAAAATTTTTGGAGTGGTCTCATTTTTTTTCCAGAGCTGTATATGTGGTGAACTTGTGATCAGCTCGGCTGACACCAAAATCTAAGGATGTCATAATAAAGCAAATCATCAAAGAGTGCAAATAAATTATTTATGGGAGCTTCGATATGTCTTCCTCAATTCACAGTGGAGGGTTTCATGTGGTTGGTCTGAAAGCAGCACATGGAGCCTCAGGGCGAGTGGGGGGTGAGGGGGGTGGGTGGAGGGCTTCCAAACAAATAGTGGTCCATACCGAAAACGATGGCAACTTACAGTGTATACGATAACTACAAATATGATGATGCACAAAGGCCTTGAGCTTGCGAACAGCAATGGACCTGCTGGGAACCATAGATGTGGTAAAGGTGATGTGACGTACGAGAATGTAAAGCACCCTCACTTGGCAATACATTCTCTGTCCTCTATAATCCCTTTTTTCTTTTGATAAAAGTACAGTGTATAATTGCCCAAGTGACTTGTTTCCATCTATATATAAAAAGAGTTCGGTCTCGACGTGCGTCCATCCTTCCTTCCTTCCGTCCCTCCGTCCGTCCGTCTGTCCATACAGCCACGTGACTAAAAGTCTATTATTTATGTACTATTGGAATGTACCTTTCGACCCTTTAGAATGCTGAGACCCCTTAGACTTTTGAAGACCCTCTAAGACCCTGAGGACCTTTGAGACGCAAAAGACCCTTAAATACCCAGAATAGTCAGGAGGCCCAATGCAGAATAGTGTACGACCCTGCTGATTCCGTGTTAGAATAGTGCAACAGGTGTAAATTGACTGTCCAGACACACAGAAACGTGAATCAACTTGTTGCCAACTCTGGATATGGATAGTATGGCCGCCATGACAGTTTACAAAATGATCGCCATTAAATACACTTTTCGTCATATTTCAGCCGCAAATTGACATGAAATTACAAAATTAGGGTCGATTTCCATGTTTTTGAGCATGCCTGAGCTGATGGGAGTATAGAAAAAAACATTGCTCCATCCATTTTCTAAAAATAATATGACTTGTTTTTCACTATATTATTTTTAAAGAAATGTTCAGGCTCGAATTAGAATGTCTGATTATACAAACCACAATCAATGAATTTTACAACTTTGCTATAAAATGAACCTAAACTACATAACTGTGTGTTTTTCTGTTACCCAGGACTAACTGAAAAATGAAAGCCGCAAGATTTCTCACAGGGGGTTCAAGGGATCGGGAAGAAGAAGAGCATGTAGACTGGAATAAATGCTTTATTTGCCAGGACAGTTCAAAAACTAGCAAGTCAACGCCACTTCAAAAGACTACAATCGTTGGTGTAAAAACTGTAGCTGAATGTTGCAAAGAAAGAGAGAAATATAATGACGCTAAATATGTTGACTCATTCTCAAGAATCAGAAAATATTCTGTACCGGAGCACGTCGAAAAGATTCAATGGCACAAATTCTGCTATAGTGACTTTACTCACGCACAAAAAATAGACAGACTGAAGTCAAGGATTCAGCCACAATCTGTGACTTACGCAGAAGAGATACCCACAACATCAGGTTCCTCAGAGAAATACCATGTCCCAAAGTCACTAAGATCCGCGCACAGCGCTATGGATTGGTCAAAATGCGCTTTCTGCCAGACTGACATTCCTGGAAAAGCTGGTGTCCTGACAAATGTTGAATTTGATCAGACATCATCCAGGATGCTTAGTTTGGCCCAATTTGACCCCACCATGTGTCACAGGTTTGCAGGTGTTTCAGACTTGATGGCAGCTGAAGGTAAATATCACCTCAAGTGTTATGTTTCTTTTCGCAGAAAGTATAAAAAGGAGAGTGGAGAGAAAAACCAGTCTCCTGAAAGCATCTGTTTCAGAAATGTGATGAACCAGCTTGAGAAAGAGCTGCAGAAGGGACATGTGTTTATCCTGAAAAACATCTGGGAACACTACAGCATGCTGTTATTGAATGATTTTGGAATTGAGGCTGGAGCCTACAAAAGCTACAATTTCAAGCAGAAAGTGGAGGTTCACTTTGGTAGTGACAAGGTGACATTCGTGCAGCCATTGGATGTCACAAAACCCCTCATAGTTGCGTCCTCAACTGTGACAAAGTTTGCCATGAGAACCGCCGTGAATGATTTATCTGAAGAAGGTGAAAGTTCTGAAGAAGATGAATTGGCCCAGTGCAGTCTGCCTCATCATGAGAACGAAATCCTTCGCTGGATCTTCAGAGTGGGCATAAAGATTTACAGTGACGTAAAACACTCTCCAGGGCATAGCATTATCGGTGGACTGAACACAGAAAATGCAGAGCAAATTGTACCTGAAACCCTGTACATGCTTGTAAAGCTTCTTTGTGGTGGTGACATCACTGACAGGATGGACAATGAAGAAGCGGATGAGACAGATACCAAGAACAAAGTTCTGAGCATCTGCCAAGACATTATTCATGTGGCTTCAGGACACTGATGTCCTCATTCTCCTTGTTACCTATCAGCCGCATCTCAGTCCCTTTCTCTGGATGAATGCAGGGACACCCAAAAAGCAACACTACATTCGCATTGACTCCATCAATATCCCAGATTCGCAGAGGGAGTCACTTCTGGCATTTCATGCAGTGACAGGTTCAGACAGCACAAGCCAGTTTGCTGGAATTGTGAAGCGCTCTGCATGGACTGTCTTTCAAAACAACTCCCACCTGTTGAATAACCTAGGCAAAGAGGAAATTCCTGATGAGAGTGTGATTGCAGATGCTGAGTCATTTGTCTGCAGGCTTTATGACCCTCATGGCCAAGATAACTCAATTCAGCGAGTAAGATGTGATCTGTTTCTCAGTCTGACCAAAGCTATTGAGAATCTGCCTCCAACTCGCGATGCTCTGATTCTACACATCAAGCGAGAGCACTACCAGACTTTTGTGTGGAGAAGAGCCTTGGAATCTGAACCACATCTACCTGCACCTGAGAACTGTGGGTGGGAACAGGTCGTCAAAGATGGCAACGAGACATTTCAGCCGCGACTCATGACTGCACAGCCTATTACTGCTTACTGTGTAGAACTGACGACATGCAAATGCCGTGGGTCATGCTCAACTCGACGGTGCAAATGTATACGGAATGGACTGCCTTGCACGAAAGCATGTGGATGCAAAGCCCTTTGTAGGAACCCGTTCAGTGTACAAGCCGATCAATAGCTCTGAAAATTGTACTTGGGTGTTCTCACAACACTTTTCTCTTCTGCAAAGCAACGTAATTTTGTGTTAGAAAGAATCTGACAGCTGTTGAAATAACCTTTGACTGACTGTAAACCCATCTCCATCAATAGTGCTAAACATTTTCTTTTTCACATTTGTTGCTCGTATGTGCATTTTCAATTTCGTCTTTAAGTTGTCAATTATGTGAAAAGTTGTGATCCAGTACAAAAATAAAGCACAAAATAGTGTTCCTCGTGTCAGATTACATAGTATTTCACAATCATGACAAATTTCTGGCTAGTACAATTTGCAGTAAGAAAAAGACTAAATCTGATGGCGGCCATTTTGATTACTGTCATGGCGGCCATAATATTCAGATGCAGACTTGGCAACAAGTGGAACTAGACTTGGTCATGCCTAGACTCTTCAAAAACACCAGTTGCACCATTCTAACATGAAATCAGCAGCGAACCTATTTTCTAGGCTAGCTACAGATTTTGGCTTCTAGACTAGAAGACGCAAATGACCCAGAGGACTCCGAAGATGCAAAAGTCACCGAAAACCTAAAAAGAACCTGAAAACCCAAAAGACCCAGAAGTCCCAAAAGACACGAAAGACCCTGATGACCCAAATGTCACTGAACACCCAAAAAGACCCTGAAGACCCAAAACTCCCAAAAGACCCAAAAGTCACCGAAAACCCCCAAATACCCTGAAGACCCAAAAGACTCCAAAGACCCAAAAGTCCCAAAAAGATCCCAAATGCCCAAAACACCCTGAAGAAAGAAAAGTCACTGAAGACCAAAAAGGACCCTGAAAACCCAAAAGTCCCAAAATACTCTAAAGACCCAAAAGGTTCCAAAGACTGTGAAGACCCAAAATACCACAAAGACCCCAAACACCCCAAAGCCACTGAAAACCCAAAAGACCCCAAAGATTCCAAAGACCCTGAAGACCCAAAAGACCCAGAAAACCAAAAAAGACCAAAATACCCCAAAAGACCTGAAAACCCAATAAGATCCTGAAGATCCAAAGACCCTGCAGACCCAAAAGTCACTGAAGACCCCAAAAGACCCTGAAGACTCAAACCCAAAAAGATCGTTCAGACCCAAAATACCCTGAAGAACCAAAAGACAGGACTCAAAAGACCCCGAAGATCCTTCAGACCCCTTAGTCCTTAACACCATTTCGACCCCTTATACCCTTCAGACACATTAAACAGCTTAGACCCTTGACCATTTTGACCACTTCTTGAATCACAAATTAAATTTCAAATAAATATAACTACCAATATTACAAATAAATTTGTAGAAAGGAAATGTTTGTATTATGCTTGGTGTAGATCATGCCAACACAGCAAACATATGACGTCAATCTGTGCAACGACGTGTGGAGAGGTGAGCATAGCGAGCCGATCCACGCTACTTGCTTCAAGAATTTTGATGCTGCACTCGCAATTGTGAAGCTTTTGCAAACTGTCCTGCTATAATAGATCATGGAACCAGTGATGTAAGATAATGGTTTGATTTATTTGTTGGTGATAATCCTTGAAATGCATTTTCTGAACTGGTAAACAAGAGGATGTGATTAACTACAGATGTGGAAGAGAGAGAGGGAGAGAAGATTGAGCAGTGGTGATGCGAGTGTGCTTGCTTTCTTGCCTGGTACAGAGATTTTCTTTCATCCAGATTGTTTGAGGTTCATGGAGGAACTCTTGCAAAAAATAGATGGAAGAGCATGATATAATGCATTCATCCATCCGTCCATCCATTGGGACCATACTCTGTGCAGTGCTGCCTAAGCAGTTTCCTTAGCTATTGGGCACAATCTTGGACAGGTCACCACTCCAACATAGGATACCAGCAAGCTGGCACTCATTTACAAGCGAGATACCAGCAAGCAAGCTGGCCGACCTCAGAAGGATGACAGGCAGAGCCAACCCCACCTGATAGAGAGTACAGGCATTTTAGCAGAAATATTTGGTCAACCTCCCACAAATTGCAACAAAAGCAAACTCAACAGATTTTGATTCCTGGATATATCCTCAGTGACAGAAAAAAGTCCCAAGGGATCCTCCGGGGGGGAAAGTCCTGAAATCATGGAAATCCAATATGGCCGCCACCCGGCTTCAGGGAAAATGAGAAAATTGTAAAGATTGATATTTTAAGATGTAACTATATGTTTTTCTGCATTCTAATTGTTTCTAGTTATGGTCAGTATATTGATATACAAGAATAATTATAAAAAAGTGAAATGTATTGGGGGTAAAATAAAAAATTATAGCTCTTTTGTCCAAAAATGTCAATTTTTTGTCCCGAAAAAAAATATTTACCTGATACTGATTTTGGCTCCTGGACAAAAAAAAAAGAAACGTTGAAGACACAAGATGAAATCAAGTCTATGGCAATACAATATAATGATGTAAATCATTGAAACATGACAAAATTCACAATTCCACTCGGGGCAATCACATCTGCCTGAGGAAGGTTTCGAAATGAAAATGAAAATTCGCATTAAACTCAGAAACTACATCCATTATAAACTTACTATACATGTTGAGAAAAATCAAGCGTATTAAAGTTAGAACTCGACAATGTCGTCATCATCCTCATCATTGTCACATGGAGTGTTTGTGCAGCCAGAGCCTCTGCAGTTTCCACAAGCTGGAGTGCACTCAATGTTGTGCTTCTTGCATGTGCATCTCATGGTGCTACATTCAGCCTGGCAGTTGCACCTAATGACACGTAACATCTTTTCAGGAGCTGGAGCTATTGATATCTGAAATGGCACAAAACCCTCATCACACTTCTGCCAACCCCAGTCTGTCGGAACAAGTTCATCTGCGCATCCCTTCCTTTCTTGGACTTGCAGATACACGTGCAGGCTGTGTTACTTTGCTGCTCCTGATGTTGGTGGTAACATCTGTGGTTGCACGTGAGAGGAGCTCCAAGCCACCTTGTCCCAGTACCGCTGATAGCGGAGGGTGTCCAGGGTGTTAGTTGACTTTCCGTTGTAGATTAGCGCCAATGTTTTTTCTCCTGCATCTGCCACATGACATACGGAAGCTGGATATGTATCAAAAACCTTGACCTGCTCACAGAATGTGTTGTTTTCTTTGAACCTTTTGAGGGAAGCTACCTTTCCAATCCCATGAAGACGAGATGTCGTGTCGCACCCAAGAACCGTATGTGGAAACAGTATGTGCTTGCATATGTCTGTACCAATCATTTTCTTTGTAGCCTTGATGTTCCAGATGCGAGGCTTCTTCGTGTTCTTCTTTGGCTCGGGACTAAAGAAGAGGTCACGGGATTCTAAACTTGCATGGTAGCATAGGAGGACGAGGAGGTCTGTCATCACCAACTAACACAGGTCAGGTCAGGTATGGGAGCATGTGCCAGAACAGCACGTCGCTGCATCCACTTTCCGCCGGTACTCCAGGGGCCTCCGTCTGGCCATCCCCCAGGCAGATGCCAGGCCCATCCCCATCTTCTTGAGATGATGGTCAACCTGTTGCAACCATGAGGCACGTGGTCGACCCACTGGCCTCTTCCACTCATGAGACTCCCTTGCTGAGAGAATCTGGTGAGCAGGATCAGAGTCAGGAAAACGAGCCACATGTCCATACAGCCGCAACTGATGCTCACGGACTATGCAGGTAACAAATCTCATCCGAGTCTCTCTCAGCAACCGCTCGTTGGACACAAAATCTGACCAGCGATAGCCAAGGATTCTCCGAAGAGACCTGGTACCAAAGGAATTAAGTCTCCGTCTCAGATCCTTGGTCAGAGTCCAAGTCTCGCACCCAGAGAGTAAGACTGGAAGTACCAAGGACCTGAAGACTCGGACTTTCGTACTCCCACACAGGTACCGGCAGCGCCACACCCCATGATCCAGTGAATCCATGACTCCCCAGGCCCGACCCAGACGTCTATTGACCTCTGACTCGCAGCCAGCAGAGACATGAATATCACTGCCAAGGTAAGTGAATCTCTCCACGACCTCAACATCCTCACCACAAACAGACACAGACAGGACAGCAGCATCCAAGATGTCACCGAAAGCCTGGATCTTAGTTTTGACCCAAGAAACCCGTAATCCCAACGGCTCCGACTCCTCATTCAGCACCTCGAGGGCCCCCAAGAGGATGTCTAAAGTCTCCGCAAAGATGACTGCATCATCTGCAAAGTCAAGGTCCGAGATCTTGACATTCCCAAATGACGCACCACAACTTGATCTCTCCGACATCCTCCCTAGAATCCAGTCCATACAAGTGCTGAAAAGTGTGGAGGCAAGTACACATCCCTGACGAACTCCAGTAACAACTGGAAATAAGTCAGAGATGGTACCACCACACTTCACAGCACTCTCAGTACCAGAGTAGAGTTCAGACATCAGATCGATCAGTTTTGGTGGCACCCCACGAAGACCAAGAATCCTTCAGAGGACATCCCGATTCACTGAATCGAACGCTTTATAGAGATCAACATAGGCTGCAAGCAGCCCCTGCCGAAACTCTCGTCTGTGTTCAGTGAGGACACGAAGTGCAAGGATATGGTCAATCGTTGACCTCTTTGGTGTAAAGTCTGACTGCTCTTTACGCTGGTGCTCAAGCAGATGGTGGCGAACCCTATCGAGAATTATCCGAGCAAAGACCTTGCCCGGCACTGAGAGCAGCGTCACCCCTCGGTAGTTGTTGCAGTCTTGGCGATCACCCTTCCCTTTCCAGAGAGGGACAACAAGGCCCCTCTTCCAGTCAGTTGGGATGATGCCTGTGTTCCAGGCAGAGAACAAAACTGCATGCAACGACACGAGTGCAGCATTTCCACCAGCCTTGAGAAGTTCGGCATGGATGCCACAGATCCCTGGAGCTTTGCCCCGTTTCAACTGGTTCACCGCAGCCCGTGTTTCCACAAGCGTAGGTGGACCACAGTTGATTCGAGGGTCAGCAACAGGGATTGTAACACCCTTGACGTCCAACTCGACAGTTGGGGGATCAGCCTGGTACAACCGCTCAAAGTAACCGGCCCAGCGGGCCTACACTTCAGACTCCTCTGTCAAGAGCCTACCACTCTCTGCTCGAACTGTAGTGCTCCGAGGGATGGGCTTGGATGAACGTAATGCGCGAATTCCCCTGTAAGCGGGACGAGAATCACCTGTCCACAGGTGATGCTCTACCCCCTCACAGATTCCTCGCACATAGGCCTCCTTGTCCACCCTCAGTGCACGTACAGTTTTACGCCTCAGCTCCCTGAACAGCTCAGCTCTGCCATTCAGCCTGGCCCTGCGACTCTGGTCAATGGTATCCAGTGTCCCTTGAGAGACAAAATTCTTCTTTGCCCTGCGGTGAACTCCAAGGCATCCACCGGCAACATCAAGGACGGTGGTCGTGAAGGCGCTCCACAACTCTTCAGGACCCCCCAAAGCACCCAGACCCCCCAAGTGTCCACTCAGCCTGTTCGCAAACTCCTCAGCTACTCTCTCATCCCTGAGCTTGGCAACATCCAGCCTCGGCTGGGATGGTACCATTCTCCAGGATTTAAGGTGCAGCTTTAGAGTTGCTACAACAAGCCTGTGGTCAGTATTGAGGAACTGAGCACTCCGGTAGACCCTGCAGTTCTGGATCATCCTCCAACGACCGTCAATGAGGACAACTAACACAGTGTTGGTGACAATAGCGGACTGCACGGCCTTCAGTACAATCAGGTGATCAGCATCCCCTGAGGCATGGTGTGTCTCACAGTTCTTCTTCTGAAGCTCTTCACACAACATAAAAATGAATCGCTGTTTATTCTGCCTATTGGCAAGAAACTGTTCGTTCTTCATTGTGAGACGCATGTCAGCTGTAAATGTCACAGTAGTGCCAGCATTCCCTTTAGACCGTCTCTGGTGTGTCATGTCCTTCGTGTTGGTACTCTCATAACCATCAAACACGACTATGGCATCTCCGTACTTCTTCGTTACATAATCAGTGTACTGGTGGCATATGTCTCTGTATGTAGATCCACGAGACCATGGAATGCATTGAACAAGTGCCGCACCATCCAAAACATACTGCTGCCCATCATTGGGGATATCGGCTGGGCCATCGGATCCAAGAAGATCCCAGATGGCATCAGCAAAGACTGGCTTGTGTGCTTCTCAGAGCTGAAGAGAGGAATCAAAGAGGGCTGGTGGATAGCTTCACAGTTCATATTTGAAGGCCAACTCCAGTTCTTCTGCTGTCTGTGCAACAGTGATCAGTCTCTGGAAGAGGAGTTGTGGGTCAACCTGGACTTGCTCTCCATCAATCTTGACAGATGACTTCATTCCGAGGGTGACAACTTGGTCTTTCCTCTTAAATGTGTACTCGGCAGGTGTTTTCCCATCCATAGATTTCAATATTTTGGCTCCTACAGCATGTGCTGTATCGACGTTGATGGTGGGGTGTGCATGAACTCCAGTGGCAATGTTCCTCAGACGTGCATCACTACTGAACGGATTCCGTTCCTGTAAATACCGAAGAGCTGATAGTGTGTCCTTCCAGTCACGAGATTGTCTTGCCTTGGTCATGTCCTTCTTCTGCTCTCCAGTGTTGTAGTTCACACCTGCGAGCTCATTGCCTGGTTTATTTCTGCACAGGCAGGCATTGATAGTAGCCATACCAGCCGTTGTTGCTCTGTCATTCCTCACCCTCATGTGAGCCCCCCGCTGGTCTTCAAACTTCTCATCAGAACTTGTTCGATGATCAGGTCAGATGAAAGACCTGCCCACAGGCGATCACTTCGTCGAACCACATGGAACAACTTATCAAAACGTTGTTGGACATTGGGATGTTGAGTTTTGAGGTTGGACATCTGCTGCAGATACACCCTCGCATATTTGGCATACAGGTTGTGGCCCGAGGCTGCCAGGTAAGGCAGCATTTCCTGGATGGCCTGTAGATGTAGTGCCCAGTTCCCAGTGCGCTCTGCCCGGATGTATTTGCGTAGAATGTCAAGCATGTCCATATGCTGAACCCAGAGCGCTGAAGTTCTAGAAGATATCTATGCAGACTCGGCATGCTTCTGAAGGTGGTCTTTGATTCGTTTCAAGACGTCAGACTTGCATACTTCTTCCACAGACTGGGATTGGCAGAAGTGTGACGAGTGTTTTGTGCCACTTCAGACATCAATAGCTCCAGCTCCTGAAAAGATGTTACGTGTCATTAGGTGCAACTGCCAGGCTGAATGTAGCACCATGAGATGCACATGCAAGAAGCACAACATTGAGTGCACTCCAGCTTGTGGAAACTGTAGGGGCTCTGGCTGCACAAACACTCCATGTGACAATGATGAGGATGATGACGACATTGTCGAGTTCTAACTTTAATACGCTTGATTTTTCTCAACATGTATAGTAAGTTTATAATGGATGTAGTTTCTGAGTTTAATGCGAATTTTCATTTTCATTTCGAAACCTTCGTCAGGCAGATGTGATTGCCCCGAGTGGAATTGTGAATTTTGTCATGTTTCAATGATTTACATAATTATATTGTATTGCCATGGACTTGATTTCATCTTGTGTCTTCAACGTTTCTTTTTTTTTGTCCAGGAGCCAAAATCAGTATCAGGTCAATATATTTTTTTTTTCGGACAAAAATTGACATTTTTGGACAAAAAAGCTATAATTTATTATTTTACCCTCAATACATTTCACTTTTTTATAATTATTCTTGTATATCAATATACTGACCATAACTAGAAACAATTAGAATGCAGAAAAACATATATTTTCATCTTAAAATATCAATCTTTACAATTTTCTCATTTTCCCCAAAGCCGGTGGTGGCCATATTGGATTTCCATGATTTCAGGACTTTCTTCCCCGGAGGATCCCTTAGGACTTTTTTTCTGTCACTGACGACATATCCAGGAATCAAAATCTGTTGAGTTTGCTTTTGTTGCAATTTGTGGGAGGTCATCCGACATTTTGACTGTACTAGGGTATTAATGCAACAGCCTAGGGGGATTTGAACTCAGGATCCAAGGATCCCAAGCCCACCACATAACCATTAAACCAACACCAGGCATACATAATGTGTTTCAATGAATAACAAGATAATTTACAGGGATAAGCACACATCAACACAGCCAATGTGATTTTTTTTTTTAATCTTGGGATCAAAAACAATGGGAGAGCAAAATAAAATAGCAAAACAGATAAATCACTGGGGACCAGGTCAGGACTGGATGGGGGGGGGGGGAAGAGGATGCTTTGGGGGGAGAAGGGAGTATCTCGCTGAATGAATTAATAAATTAATGTCTGTGCAACATGGATCTTGTGCAAAGGCACATTAATTATCTCCCTCTTGTTCTTCCTGTCTTGCGTATGGCAGCTTGGTTGCTCTGCCAGGTAGCTATCATGTTTTTTGTTGGGGCACAACTGCGCCACTGATGCTGTGCACCAACACCGGTACACTGGTGCTCATCTTCGATTGATACTTTTATGGAGCTTAGTGTTTGCAATCTCCTCCAAGACGAAGCGTCAATGGTCCACGAAACTTAGCTATATTGTACTTCGTATACATGACTCTGGATTGTTATACTTTCTAGCTCACAATCACTGCTGACCTGACATCACCTACAATTGTAACCTGAAATACTTAACTTAAAGTACCCAGAGAACCCAAAACCCCCAAAACAACCCTGAGAACCCAAAGGACACTGATGACCTAAATGACCCCAAGGACCCAAAAGACCCTGAAGACCCTTAAAGACCCAAAAACACCCAAAATACCTAAAAGAGCATGAAAACCCAAAAGACCCAAAATACCTAAATGACCCCAAGGACGCAAAATACCTCAAAGACCCAGAAGACCCAAGAGACCCCAAGGATCAAAAAGACCATCAATACCCTGAAGACCACTGAAGACCTAAAAGACCTGAACAACCTAAAAGACCCATAAGACCCAAAAGACCCCACAGACCCAATATACATAAAAGACCTTGAAAGACCATGAAAACCCAAAAGACCTAAAATATACTGAAGACCAAAAAACACCCTGATGACCACAAAAACCTAAAACCTAAAAGACCCCAAAGACTCTTAAAGACTCTGAAGACCCAAAAGACCGAAAAGACTCCAAATACCTTGAAGACCCAAAATACTCCAAACACCGAAAAGACCCAAAATGTCAAAAAAAACTTTAAAGACCCTGAAGACCCTGAAAACCCTTAAAGAAACAAATGACCCAAAACACCCCAAAAACACTTGAAGACCCAAAATACCCCAAACACCTAAGAGACCCCAAAAAACCCAAATACCAACAATATCAAAGTGGATAGAAGAGCCCAAAGACCCAAATATTCCACAGATCCAAAAGATCCCAGAGACCTAAAAGACCCCGAAGACCCAAAATACCGAAAAGACCAAAAATACCCTGAAGAACAAAAAGACCCGAAAGACACAAAAGACTCTGAAGACTCAAAAGACCCTGATGACTCTTACCCAAATGACCCCGAAGATCCAAAAATGCTCCAAAGACCCTGAACACTCTAAAGACCAAAAATACCACAAAGACCCTTAAATATCCAAAAATGTCCCAAATACCCTGAACACTCAAAACACCAAAAATACCCTGAAAGCCAAAAATACCCCAAAAACCCCGAGAAACCAAACACCCAAAAGACCCCGAGTGCCAAAGACCTGAGGACCCCAAAGACCTAACATACCCAAAGGACCCAGGGGACCCATAAAACCCCAAGGACCTAAAAGACCCAGAGGATGCAAAAAACCTCAACGACCCAAAATACCGAGAGAACTCAAAATAACTACAAGACAGAAAAGACTCAATGGGACTATCTGCGACCCATGGAAGTTCTGCATAATGTAAAATGTGACCCCACCCTACACACACACACACACACACACACACACACACACACACACACACACACACACACACACACACGCACACGCACGCGCACGCACGCACACACACACACACACACACACACACACACACACACACACACACACACACACAATCTCAAGACCTCAACGCTTCCTCCGAACTCTGTCCTCTCTCTGCCCCCCTTCCACTACACCCAAACTCTGTGCTCCTCTCTCCCTGTATTCAAATCATCAAACGCCCTCCCAACTAAAAGTCCTTCATTCCCCCCCCCCACCCCTCAATAGCTTCAAACCCCTCAATCCCAACTTTGTCCCCTCTCTGCCTCCACTCCTCAACCCAAGTCTGTCATCCTCTCCCCTTTTCTTCTTCATGTCCTCAACTGCCCTAAACCCAAGTACTCAACCCCTCCCCCTTCCACAACCAAGTCCTCAACCCTCCCAACATCTCAATCTTCCTCTTCCAACTGCATGCACCCTCACCCCCAACTCTCTGTCCTCCCTCCTCATTTGTTCCTGTTCTTAACATTACACAGGGAACTTTGGCGCATGAGAAGGCCATTCGGCTTATAATTCCTGTGTTGTTCCTGCCCCGTTTGTAAAGAACAATGTTAAAATTAAATAAAGATGGAACGTTAAATTCATAATCACTTCTCCCTTTCTTCACTTATCCTCAATAATTCATGGATCTGTGTTTGTTTATTTGTTTGTCGCACTACTCCTTCTACAGTTGTGGGCCAATTACATCCATACTTGCTACATCGGATCAGCATGACCCCAGTTAGTGTGTTGGGGTGTTTTTATCTTTGCAGGTGGTCTTTTGGGGGAAGGGGAGGGGGAGGGATGGACGCAAATTCTCTATGTAAATGTGTATCATGTAGCACCACCTCCAGATGGGGGAGGGTATTACAAGTCTTCACCATTTACAGTCCAGTATTGCTGTCCCCACATTTTCCAGTGGAGTGAGGTGTTTTGAATTATATGCAGAAGGTATGTTTTTATTTCATGCACATAACCACATGGGTTGTTTTTTGCATATACCGCAGTCAGTTGCCTATACACCGCCCAAATAAAGGTATGCGGCAGAAGAATGTGTTGCATGCTTAGAACAAGATCGCCGATAGGGCAGGTATTCTGCAAGTACACTTCAATATGAGCTCCGTTTGTTGCACGCAGGACATCAAGGCAGTACACGAGTTCTTGCCATGTTTGGGTCAGCAATTTTACGTCCACCAGTGCCTGTGCAGCTGTGATCCGAGAACGAAGATCCTGCATGTTTGCCACCTTGGTGTTGTAGACAAGATGTTTGACAATCCCCACAGAAAAAAAATCAAGGGGGGTTATATCTGGTGGTCATGGAGGCCAGGCGGTTGGTCCATCTTGGCCAATCCAGCGACCTGGAAATTTTCCATTCAGGACAGCCCAAACGGCTAATGCCCAATGAAGGGGAGCTCCGTCCTGTTGAAAAATGATATCAGGTTGCAGGTCTTCAATCTGTGGGTCGGAAAATACTTCCAAATTGTTCATGTAAATTGCTGAGGTTAATGTATCCTCCACAAAGAGAAACGGACCCACCAAGCGCAATGTACAACAAGGGGAGCAGGAGAAAAAAGGGTGGGAGAGGGAGGAAAAATAGTGGGGAAACGGAAACATGAGGAGATCTGTGGAAGGGAGAGGGATGGGGTGGAGTACACAGGGTAAACAAAATGGACACAACAGGGACTTTCAGGTCTTTACACGACAGCGACTTTCAGGAAGGAAAACAAGGAATTTGAAGGAGCTGGGTTTGGGGTGGATTAGTGGGGGTAGAAAAGATCATGGTTTTCGATGGGGGAAAATAAGAGATAGTGGTGAACAGCTGTTTTGAACAACTGGAGGGAAGAGTGGGATTGGGAAAGAGTGTAGGAGTTTGTTCCAAAGGTGGGGAAAAAGAGGAATGAAAGAGTGAAGGTGAGCAATGATTCTTGATTTTGGTAGTTTTACCAGAAGGAGGGTGCTGGGCGACCTTGAGCACCCTGCGAAAATATGGTAGGGGGACATATTGCAGAAAGAGCAGGGGGTGGGGAGTGAGGCTGGAGAGGAGACAGTAGAAGACAGAAAGACCACCATTCTGCCTGCGGCGAGAGAGTGATAGACCGAAACACTCATCCTCATTGCGGGAGATATCAATGATCCTAAGTGCCTT
The DNA here is from genome assembly GCF_056783735.1 of Eptatretus burgeri. NCBI lineage: Eukaryota > Metazoa > Chordata > Myxini > Myxiniformes > Myxinidae > Eptatretus > Eptatretus burgeri. Next base: position 33,551,648 of record NC_140977.1, on the reverse strand, counting down.
GGTTTCCACAGCGTGAAGCCTAGAAAGGTGAGAGGTCGGAACACCAACCAAGAGGGGAGAGCAGTACTCCATCAGGCTGCAGATGAAAGCTTTGTATGTGGACAGGAGCTCAGGTGTGCAAAGTAAGGGCTTTGCATGACGGAGGATGCCCAGTTGGTGACTGGCTTTGGAGGCCAGCTTGGAAATGTAGTTTTGCAAGGAAAGGTCATGGCAGATAGTGAGGCCCAAAAGCTTTAATGAAAGGTCTTCTTCAAGAGGACTGTTGAGGAAGTAGATGGGGGGGGGGAGTGGTTTCAGACGGTCTTTTCTGAGGTACATAGTGAGAGTGTGAGATTTATCAGGGTTGAAAGACATGTTCCACGTGTTGGACCAGTTTGTGATTTTTTTATCCAGATCTGCAGAAAGTGAAGAGGCTGCAACTTGCCGGTTTGAGGGATGACAGATCATACGGGTGAGGGTGGAGTCAACAGCAAAGAGATAAAGAGGATTTTCCAGAGAGTCGGAGAGATCATTGATGAAAACCAGAAAAAGAACAGGGCCCAGATCACTGCCTTGAGGAACTCCAGCCTGGACAGGAAGAAGGGATGAGAGAACTCCATTTCGGGCTACACATTGGCTGCGACAGGAGAGGAAGTCTGTGAGCCATGAGTGGAGATGGCCTTGGATACCATGGGAAGAGAGTTTGGTGAGTAGGGCAGAGTGCCAGACCATATCGAAGGCACGCAATATGTCTCAGGAGATGGCTCTGATTTTATGTCTGGCATTGAGGACCTCCATCCATTGTTGGGAGAGCAGAAACAGGATATCCAGAATAGAGTGACCTGGTCTAAATCCAAATCGATGATCGGAAATCAGGCCATTGGAGAAGAGGAAGGATTTAATGTCTGAAGTGATGATGGATTCCATAACCTTGCTGATGATTGGGAGAAGGCTGTTTTGTCTGTAGTTGCAGGGATCTGTTTTTGCATGATACATCCTGAAAAATAAATCATTTCAGGTTATTGAAAGTAATCCTACAATAAATTTACAATTGGTCACTGGCTTTGACACCAACCCAAATTTTTATTAATGACCCTCAGCATCAAAAAACTACATATACTGTAGGTGGTGGAGAAAAATATGGAAACACCTGGGTAAATGAGGGACATCAAGCAACGGTTTTCACACAGGTGTGGCCCATGTGTTAATGAAGCAAATAACGTCGCAGCATGTGGTGGGTCACGTATAAATGCTGCACAGGTCTGGTTACTTATAATTATAGCTCATGTGGCTGCAAGAGAAGACCCCCAGAAATGTCCCCATTCACAGAACATGTGTGGTTGCCCAATGGTTTGATGAGCATGACACTGGTGTTCTTCATATGTCATGGCCTTCTCAGTCATCAGATATGAACCCAATCAAGCATTTATGGGATATTCTTGAACAACGCCTGAAATAGCATTTTCCACCTCCATCAAACAGATGTGAGTTTATTGACACTCCCTTGGTGGAAGAATGGTGCCGCATCCCTCCTGAAGAATTCCAGACGCTGGTGAACTCTATGCCATGGTGATCAGAGGCCATACTGGCATCACGTGTTGGCTTAATGCACTATTAAATGACTTGACATCTTTACATTGCTGTTTCCAATTTTTTTGTCCACGACCTGCATATCGAACAAACATTTTCAAATGGAGCATCTCGCCGCCACGAGAGCATTTAAATTGCATCAGATGTGGTAATGTGAATTGTTGTTCCCAGCTTCCCATCGAGATGACAGAAGACGCCCTTTGTATTTTTACTCCCTCCATTCCTACCCGTTTAGAATCCCATGTGGGCACAGGCAACTCGCTGGTGACATATAACAAGCATGCAGGTAAATTTATGTTCACCAAAACACTGCATGTCTCAGGTGCTGACAAATAACCTGGTTTGAGAACTTTCTGAATGTCCATCCCATATCACCAAACATGACATTTCGCTATACTTTCTGCATTTCAACTCACCCCAGTCATGTCGTAAGAAGGTGAGAACCACAAATCATTCGTCCTAGAAGCTTCAAAATTGGGTAAAATAAAGGTTTGTGCCGAATGACAAGTTGCACGAGACTGATCTTTAATTGTCATCATGGTTTGTTTCCAAACATAATCGTGTGAACATGTCGCCGTGATCCGTAGAGCGATAACATCCATGTTGGCGGTTTGTCAAAATAAACCCTAATAAAATGCATATGTTCATAATGACTGCCACAGAAAGTGCCTATTGTTCCATGATGCGTCCTAAGAATGCACGAATCTCAAAATATTTGTTTCCGACTCTGAAGCGGAAGATCTGTGATGTGATATGCAGGGTGTCCCATAAGTCCCTTTACCCCGCCCATGTTAACAGCTTCATGTTGTTGTTCCAGGTGAATTGGGATAAAGGATTTTGAAGATGTTGCAAGATATGAGTGACTGGGGCCCCCTTCATTTTACAAGAGCATTTAGTGATGAGTATTCGGATGCATGAATGTAATCAGACTGGAAACTCCATGAGCAACTGATTTGATGATTTTCAAGGCAAATGTAACACAACAAAATGTCGTTAAAATAATGTAAAAATAAGTGTAAAGATACATAAATAAGTCAATGTATTTGTTTTATTTTGTTCACCGTATTCTAGAAAGAATAGGTTTTGGGGCAAAGGGACTTGAGGGACACCCTGTACTGTACCTTGGTGAAAGCTCCCAAAGAGCACCCAAAGAGAATCTTCATATGAGTGTTTTGGGTGTGCATGATCTCACGTACATTCCTGAGCAAATCATTTATCAACTGGAAGTGCACTCTGAAGAGCGTGTACATCCACATGGATCCGGAGCCACACCAAAATCAAATCGGTTCGTCCTTGTCACACACGCAACCGGTCCACCAAATTTCATCCAAATCCGTCCATACAACTTTTTAAGATATCCTGCACACAGACAGACAGACATACAGGGGTGAAAACATAACCTTCGCCCACCTTCAGTGGACAGAAATAACTAGAATGGCACTCTGCATACCTCCACCAGGCTGAACAGTTTACGTTTTGCATCCCACTGATAGGCCGGATAAAATACAAATATGTGTTGGCTAAATATATTCTGTGCCTTAGCTAATACTCCCCCCTGTCTGCAGCAGGCAGGGGTCAGTAAACCTCTTGCACTGTAGCATATCTAAAGGCAAAAATCGTAAGTTGTCTTCTCCCAGCTTCGCATGGGAGGGGAGAGGGGGGTTTGTGCCCATGACCTAACACATATGCAAAATTTGGTCGAGATCGGGCCAGCCCTGTTTTTTTATATGACATTCAAACACATACACATACCTGTAAAAAATTTTTTTAAATGCCTTGTTTAATGCAGTCGGATTCGAGATCTGAGCCCACAACTCGAAAACAAAAAAAACTCAACGGTACTAAACGTGCTATCATGTTTTCCTTGCTCTACAATACTACCTTTTAAATTCGATGCTCGTGCATCAACAGACATTTTGAGGCCTAACTAATTTTCACTTACCCAATGTACAAAAATGCAGTTTGATATCTGTGTGCATTTTTTTTATCACTGCAACCCCTTCCTCTTCAACTCCCATTCACCATCTGTACTTGATGAGGTCATAATGCTTCAGGCTGCCTTTCCCAATTAGCATCTGCATGACAGTCAGCTCTATTCATTTCTCCATAATTAACACGGCCATTATAGTAATTATTTCACATTTTGAAGTCCAGGATAGCTGCCCTCTTCATGATAATTACATCCTTTTTTGGGGGGGGGGGGGCACTTCTGTTAATCTTGAGGCTTTGCTCACCTTGTCAGGGTTCAAACTGACTGTAATTGTGTTTGTAAACAATGATGCAATTCCATGGTGGTTTAAGGCAATAATATTTCACAGTAGCCATAAACAAGTGGTTTTAAATGCTCACACTGAAAGGCCATAACACTGGAAAATAGTGCCTTTCTTTTTTTTAATGAAATCTAATAAAACACTGCTTTATTAAATGCATAATCATGACGAGCTTTTTAAAGAAGCTTTTTAATTGTTTAGCAAAGTTGATCGTGTTCCGGGTGGTGATAAGTTATTGCAAGTTAATTCTTTCTCTCTTCCGAATCATAAAGTTAGTTTTGCTGGAATTGTTTTGAAACATATCTGACAAGAAACTGGTATTATTAAATGATGTTAACCATCGCACCCTTCCCATCACACATCCCCCCCTGAGTTCATACGGAATCGATTATAAATGAAAGTGTTTTTATTTTTATTCAATTGTCGTATCCTTGTACTTTCCTCTTCATTTCCTCCTCTTTCCTCTTCATTTCCCTTTCTTCTCCTCTCCTCCCACCTTGCGCCCTTGTTCGATGTGTGAATTAACCCCATAAAGATTGGGAACGATGTGTATATTAATCCATAAAGCTTTGAGTCCAGAAAAAAAGTTGCATTTTAATAATTACCCGCACCACCTAAGGTGGACAGAGGTTATGTTTTCACCCCTGCCTGTTTGTCTGTCTGTCTATCTGTCTGTGAACAGGATATCTCAAAAAGTTGTGGACAGAATCGGACGAAATTTGGTGAACAGGTTGGGTGTGAGACAAGGACTAAATTATTATATTTTGGTGAAGATCTGGATCCAAATCCACATATAAGATTAAATAAAAACATTTCAGTGATTCTTCACCATTGAGAGAACGCGCCAAAAATGATATATAGCATGATATCTAAAAAGTTGTGGACGGATTTGGACGAAACTTGCTAGATACAGTTGAAATGAAAGGAACAAGGGAAATGGGTGATGAAACAGCAATGGAACAAAAAACGAAAATGTAGGTGGATGGAGGAGAGGAAACACAATAACCTGGAAAGTAAGGGGTGGGTTTGGGAGGGGAGAGGGAGGACTATTCTCAGATTCTCAGAGAACTGCCTCAACAATGGTTAGTGTGACATTTTACTCAAGCAGATTGGCAGAGAATGCAAGCAGCCATCTTTATTCAGGGCTGACTGATCTCCCATATCTACTGTCACAGATGTTATCTCAGCCTGGGAAGTCTTCCACAGAAACTGGCTCTCTCTCTCTCTAATGGACAGATGAATCTCATCTCATCTCATCTTCAATTATCCCACTCTTCTTCCCGTTCTCAAGGTACACTGAATCCCGTGGTGAAGCGGTTGCTCTGAAACAACTTGCCTTCTCTTCTCTTCCGGGAAGGCAAATCCGATCAAAGGCAATCTCAGTTCATTCCACAAAGCCCACAACAAGTGTGTGTGCACTCTCAGGAGAGCCAGAGAACACCATCTGGCCAACCTCAAGAATGACCTTTCAAACTTGTCTCACTCCTTTAAAACATGGTGTGCCTTGATAAGTCTGTCTAAGGTATATGTTCCCCTTCCATCTCTGCCCTCTCTTCAAATGGCACCAAAGCCATCTCCACTCATGAGAAACCTGAATACATCAATTCTGTGTTTGGTTCCAAATCTGGTGTCCCTAAACCCTCACTCTTAGGACCCATCCTTCCCAGTCGTACCCAACTGCTCTGAGACTTTGTGTCGCTTTGCACCTGAGATGTGGAGAAAGTTATTTTAACCCTCAACTCTGACTCTGCTACTGAACTGGATGGCATCAGCTCACATGTCTAACAAACATGGTCTGCTGCTCTTGCACATCCTCTCTCTGCCATTTTCACCCTGTCAGTTGTGCTCAGTCATCTTTCATCTGCTTGAAAATCCACCAACATCGCTGAACTGCTTAAAAAGGTGCAAAAACTGATCCCCTCAACTACAGACCTATCAGCTTACTTCAAATTATCAGCAAGATCATGGAATCCATCATCGCAGTTGATATGAAATCCTTCCTTTTCTCCAACAATCTCATCTCAGATCACAAAGTTGGTTTCAGACCAGGCCATTCCACCTTGGACAGGCTGAGCTTCTACTCACCCAACAATGGATGGAGGCCCTCAATGTCAGAGATGAGATCAGGGCCGTCACTCTCGACATATCTCAACCATTTGATGCAGTCTGGCATCCCGCCTTACTCTACAAACTCTCTGCCTTTGGTGTTCAAGGCCAACTCCACACATGGCTTCCTGACACTCTCTGTACTTGTAGCCAATGTGTGGCACTCAACAGAATTCTTTCATCTCCTCTCCCTGTCAAGGTTAAAGTGCTCAAAGGAAGTGTTTTGGGCTCAGTCCTATTCCTGATCTTCATCAATGATCTCTCTGACTCTCTGGAAAATCCTCTTTATCTATTTGCTGATGACTCCACCCTCTGCTGTGACGTCCCTCATCCTTCAGACAGGCAGGCTGCAGCCTCTTCCTTCTCTTCAGACCTGAAACAAAATCACAAGCTGGTCAAACACTTGGAATATGTGTTTCAATCCAAGAAAATCTCACACTCTCACTATCTCTCTCCGAAAGGACTGTCCAGCAAACCCATAAATCTACTTTCTTAACAATAATCTTGAGGAAATTCAGTCATTCAAATTTCTTGGTCTCACGATCAGCCATGATCTTTCTTGGGCAAACCACATTTCAATGTTGGCCTCCAAAGCCAGCCACCGACTGGGCACCCTCCATCATACAAAGTCCTTCCTTGGCACACCTGAACTCCTTTCCACCTACAAGACCTTCATTTGCAGCTTGATGGAGAACTGCTTTCCCCTTCTAGCTTGCTCTCCTCCCTCACATCTTGCTTAGCTTGACACCATGGAAACAAAGGCCTTCAAGATAATTGAAATCTCCCACACTGTAGCTGAGTTTATGGGCTCATCACTTTGCCATCGCAGACAGGTCGGTGGTCTCTGTCTTCTATTGCCTCCTTTCTGGACTTGCATCCTCTGCTCTTACCCTGCTTTGAATCCCGCTGCCCCCCCCCCCCTTCCACAGGTTTCTGCAGGGCTCACACTGTCTATCATCAACACCTCTTCTGGTAAAACTACCTAAATCCAGGATCACTGCTCACCAACACTCATTTGTTCCTCTTTTATCTCACCTATGGAATCAACTTCCACATCCTCTTTAACCTCATTCTTCCCTGCAGGTCTTCAAAACAGCTATTCACCGCCATCTCTTGATTGTCCCCAATCCAAAACCATGATCTTTTCTACCTTCGTAAACCCTAACCAATCTCTCCAAATTTTCCAGTTCTCCCTCTTTGGAGTTTCCTTATGTCCCATGCATCTTCTGTATCCATATTGCCAACCCCAATAATTTGTGTTTTGCATTCTGTTTTTGTCTGTTTTGTCCCAATCCATTCATTGTGCTAGCTCTTCCACGAACCTCGACTATGTATACAAAAAAAATCTCACAGCCTCTTCAACACAATGTTTATGATGGTTTTGAAAATCTGAGGCCTATGCTGTCTCCATTAGTCAGTAACTTGTGAATGCCATTTTTAGCTCAATGAATGTGCTATACGGAGGCAACAGAGATGTTGGGCATCTCAGCAGAAAATCATCACATGGTCAACTCGAGGATGTTTGAGAAAAAGCTCAGGCTTATATCTTTACATTGTTTTCATATACACAAATATTGTAACATTTTAACTTCTAATGAAAAATAATTAAAATTACAGCATTTAACCACAAATGAACATTCAAATGATCTTAATATTCACTACATTATAACAACCAAAGCTTTTTAAGACAGGAACAAATCCTCCACGTAGAACTACATTTACTTTTTGATTTTTGGGCAATTGGACGTACCGCAACACCAAGAAGACAATTGCCACTACATTCAGATCCAAGGTGTCTGCAAGCTTCAAGATTGCCATGTGATTGTGCTCCAAAGACACACAAGCAAACACATTTCAAGCATCTGTTCTATTCAGGGCATTATGCAGCCAAAATGTTTCTGCATTTACAATGTGCTGTCAGGAGGTTGAGAAAAAGGTCACAGCTAATAAAGGCCTCTCAAATGTTCCAGCTGGATCGTTATGCTTAATGAGATGCAATTGCAATGGAAGACAAAGCAATAATTACGCGTTTTATTGAACAAACTGTGTTCAGCTAACAGGCGCACATTAGATGCATTGTACTGAGAAACAAATCTGTGCTCAAAATCAACAAATACCATTGCTGGAACGAGATAACTGGGCTCGCTATGTATTGTACAGCCAAAAGTGTTACTATAACTACAATGATTATAATTATTAGCCCATCCACCCTTGTAGTGGGAGATGGGGTGTTGTAATCGCGAGTGTTTGTGTGCTTTATATTACCATTTGAGCATTTGTTATCTATTTTTAAAATCCTTACTATGAGAATATGGAGAGGACTACATAATAATTGGGTCGAATATGTCAAAGGGCAAAGTCACAGCTTTGACATTTTCCCATCGTCCCTTTGTGATCACAGACATCAAGTAAGAATAGATATCTGCAACCACAAAGCGATAGCCAAGGATACTAGCGCCCGCAATCCGCTGATAGCTTTTTTTTTTTTGGACCGCCATATGACCTGGACCTTCAACATTTAGGGATATAGTGTAAAATAAGGAAATATGTCCCTATCTACAATCTATCCATAAAACTCAACATCATGAAAATCGGAGGAAAATTTTTCAAGTTATAATCAAAAAGGTGTTTTTTTGTTAATTAGGTCATATTCCGATAAAAGTAGGTCAAGGACACAAATACCAGGTGCACATCTTAATTGCAGGTACACTATTATGATGTAAGGACATCTTGGAAGCCCAAGTGGTCTTTGAGATTCCACATTGGCAAAATTGAATGATGACAAAAAATGCGTTTTATTTTTTCAGACCATCATTTGACCTTTAACTTGGAGGGGTGTGGTGTACAATAAGACTATCTAGAGAGTGCATTCATGTTCCAATCGGACAAACTTAAGTCGAGATACATGAAAAATGGTAAAAATTACTATAATTAGGTCATAACCTTAAAATTATGGCAAGATCAAAAACAACCATTTCAAGCCCGCATATTTTATAATCCCATTATTGATGCAAATTTCATTCTGAAAGTCCCAGACAGCTCCAAGATATAGCTCAGATATTAGTTAAAAAGAAAACCCAAATGGTGGTTGCATACTTGTAGGGATCTAAGAAACTCTGAGATACCGTTAATAATTGGGGGCACTACAACAGGTACTGCATAAGCTTCCCCCAATCCTACAGGGGGCAGCTCTCCCTTGTTAGCCTATCTGCCGCATAGCGTGACGGCTGGATTTTTTAATTTTTTTTGTAATTCCTCTCATGTTTCTTTATATATTTACTACTTAGCAAAGGTACCTGTCATTGCCAGGAAGTACTGGGTCTCATCCTACCCCTTCTCCTCCCTCCTCAAAAAAAAGGTACCCAGCATTGCGCAGGATGTAACGTACATCTATTGGACTAAACAATTAAGCACATACAGTGCCTTCAGAATGTATTCACACCCCTCGACTTTTGCCACATTTTGTTGTGTTATCGCCTGAATTTGAAATGGATTCAATTTAAATTTTTTTGTTACTGATGTATACAAAATACCCAACAATGACAGAGTGAAAACATGTTTTTAGAAACTTTTGCAAATCGATTAAAAATGAAAAGATGAAATCTCTTGCATTAATAAGTATTCAACCCCTTGTGTCAATACTTTGTAAAAACGCCTTTGGCAATGATTACAGCTTCGAGTCTTCTTGGGTATGTCTGTATCAGGTTTACGAATCTGTATTTGGGGATATTCTCCCATTCTTCCTTGTAGATTTGCTTAAGCACTGTCAAGTTGGATGGGGAGTGCCGGTGAACAGCAATCCTCAAGTCTTTCCACATATTCTAATTGGGATTCAAATCTGGGATTTGGCTGGGCCACTCAAGGACTTTCACGTTCTTGTTCTGAAGCCATTCCAGTGTTACTTTGGCTGTATGTTTTGGGTCATTGTCCTGTTGGAACATAAATCTTCTTCTTTTGCACTCTGAAGCAGGTTCTCCTCAAGGATTTGCCTGTATTTGGCTCCATTCATTGTTCCCTCTATCCTTTCAAGGACACAAATTACAAGCACACAAAGAAAAGGATCTTCCAGTCCCTGCCACTGAAAAGCATCCCCATACCATGGTGCTGCGACAACCATGCTTCATGGTAGGGATGGTGTTAGATGGGTGATGAGCTGTGCTCAGTTTCTGCCAGACGTAGTACTTTGCATTCAGGCCAAAGAGTTCAATTTTCTTCTCATCAAACCACAAAATCGTTTGCCTCATGCTCTCAGAGTCTTTCACATGCCTTTCTCCAAACTCCAGGTGTGTTCTCATGTGCCTTTTTCTCAGGAATAGCTTCTGTCTGGCCACTCTCTAATAAACACTACATTTGTGATGTGCTGCAGAGATTGTTGTCCTTCCGGCAGGTTCTCCCATCCCAGCCAAGGAACTCTGTGGTCTGTCAGAGTGCTCATTGGGTTCTTGGTCACCTCCCTGACAAAGGTCGTTCTTGCCTGGTTGCTCAGTTTGGTCGGACAGCCAGCTCTAGGAAAACTCTGGGTAGTTTCATATTCTTTCCATTTCCTAATGATAGAGCTCTCTGTGCTCTTGAAAACTTTCAACACTCATGAAATTGTTTTATACCCTTCCCGAGATCTACTGTATGCCTCCTCACAATTCTATCTCAGAGTTATCTGGACATTTCCTTGGACTTCATGGTCGAATTTCTGGTGGAGATCTTCATGGTATATTTATTTTGTCCTCCAACTCCAGGGATTTCTCCACGAAGAACCAAACCACGGTCGCCACATCCACTGCTTGCGCCATGGAAGCTTTCACTTGCTTTAAAATTATTTTGTTGCACTCAATTAAGTTACACTCTGGGCATGTTCTATAATATTTGGAAGGCAAAATAAATGAGAGGATGAGAATAAGTAAAGCAAACGGGGAATTCAAGAGAGAATTGAAAATGTTTTCAGTGGCTATAAAGCAATGCATCCCACTACACTGCAGGATTGCTGAGAGGTACGCACATTCGCTCTAAGCTGTATTGCTTGGGTTCGAATCTCAACCCATCTATAAACTGTCAGCCCAGTGTTTCACAGGCACGGTGATAATCAATGTGTATGTCATCTCTCAGATGGATGCTAAACTGGGCATCGCATCTGCCGGAATTAGTTGGTGAACATTATAGCTCCCTTTGTGGGGTCCTTCTTGAAGAGTAGTGGAGCTATCCCCAACATCCTGGCCAAATTCCAAATTACTTCTCTAACTTAAAGAGCAACAAATTAATCTTCAATTTCACAAGTAAAACAGATAGTGGAGAAAACATAATCTCTGTCCACCTTAGCTGGCAGAGGCAATTAACAAATCCATACAAGAACAACAGCCCTGTGCAAAGACCGGAATGCCAAACAATCTACCAGTCTTTCACTTCCATAAAAATGATTTACAAACGTGAAACATTCGTACAGTCATTCAATATGTGTGTGACCCCCAAAATTTCACCAACCTGTTGGTGTGATTGAACATCGTCCTGCAGTGGCAGGCCCTGTCTGGACTTTGCTGCAATTCGGTGCTTGTAGGTGTTGGCTCATGCACTTCCCATGCAATAAACGACAAGAAACCCTCCAAAAAAATCTTATTCCAAAAGGAAATCGTGATTATGGTTTATTACAAACTGGAGGTTTGTTTATATAGCTTTGCAAAGTCAAAACAAATATGCATTAAAAATACTCAAACTAGATATTTCACAGAACGAACACCTTACCCCACACAGTCTTGTGAAAAAACAAATGGGAAGGGTCTTCTCAACTCTTGCTTTGCGTTTTCGAGTGCAATAGATATTTCTGACGAGGCACGATTTTGTCTGAATGTCGATATTCCCCAACGCAGAGAACAGGAGTGGCAAATTTGAATGGTTGAGATGGCATAAAATTGAGTAGTAATTTTGTTCAAGTACTGCAACATTGGAGGTTTTTGAAAGTGACAACAAGGCGATTTGTGTTCTACAGTGTTGAAGCATATAATTCAATAAATTAAAATATAGGTTTTAAAGGCTGTAGAAAAAAAATTCAAAGTTTATTTGACACGTCACATTGGTTATTCATGCTTGTTGTTTGTGTACTTTGTGACGTCCCTAAAAACAGTAAGTTTCCCATTTGGAAGAATTTTAAATTTTGTTTCTTTGCCAGGGTAAAAAATAATAATAATTATTATTATAATAATCTCATTCCTCAGTGTGCATGCACGCTCGGGATGAGATTCCGTACAATTTGCCAAATTCAGAGCCAAAGTACTGCTAAACTTCAGGTTTGTTTTCCGTTTCATGTTCTAGTGTTCAAAATATAACATGAATTTGAAATCAAGTTGTTCCTCAATCATAGACTGACATCTGTAGACAGAGAGACAAAGTGAACCAATTGCTTAACACCGCTTTTCACTTCACATGTGGGGTGATTATTCAAATACGATCTTGTAAAAAAGATGAAGGATGAAGTTTTGATCAGGTGGATATGTATCATTCTGAAAGAGGTATGCCAGCATATCATTGCAGAGTATACATCACCTGTATAGTAGCTGATGGATACATCGTGCATGGAGGACAGCCTGCTAAATACCTTCTCTGTAAGATAACATGCTCCATTATGCAGCACCCATTGCAGCATCAGAACTGCAATTTATGAGGTCGTTCAACTCAAAGAGTTGCATTTGAAGAGGTTCAGCTTCGAAGGATTGATGAATATTGAGATGTTATGGGTGAAAAAAAAAACATCTGCAGATAAAGATAATTAAAATTTCCTTATATGAATTAACAAAAATACAAAATAAACTTGCTTTGTGATTTTGCCCTTGTAAATATTCGATATGTTATTGCATTTTCATGCAACACTTCATCATTTGTCGTGACAAGTCCTTGCAAGAGAGTATTTACAAATGTCTGCAATATTATGGAATTGTCAAAATCATATAAAGGTGAAGGTTTTCTGCTTTCTGATCTGATTGGATCTGACGCGTTTCATGCAATAAACTCAAACTACAACATGGGATCATGCCGGAGGGTGGCTCTGCGCATCATGAATGATGCTGGTAAAGGCTTGGTATCCTATTGGCACCACAGATGCTAAAGATCATTTTCTCTTGTTCAGAAGATTAGGCATTTGCGCCAAATACTGAGTTGAGGATGAAGATCGAGCAACTTGTCTCAATCGGACTCTTCTTTGTCTTGCAAAACACAGACTATTTTTTTTCAGCAAGTGATGTGCAAACTCGGCCCACCCAGTGGGTGGGTACTCCGCTATCTAATATATAAAGAAGAAAGTTTGTTTGTTCGTTTATGCATTCGGACGTTGCAGGAACCAGTGTGACCAAACACTGCATGGCCTCCTCGTTCATCCAGCGGAAGGTTGAGGGCTATGTTTGGATTTTAAAAAAATTGACGCGAGAAAAAAACCACATAAATAGATGATAAATGGGACTTCTGACGCCCATTCAAATGAATGGAAGAAAAGGGAAAAACTTTCTGACTCAAGCCCCAAAAGCTCAAAATAGGAGACTCATTTTCTCCCCACCTATCCCCTTCCCTCTCATACAAGCAAATGTAAAATTGAGACTCATTTCCTCCCCCTCCCATACGAGCAAATGTTAAATTGAGACGATGAAAGATTGAGACTTACTGATTAAAGCACTTCTTCCCTTTCATATTTTCATTCCACTCAAAGAGCGAGCCAACGAATATTTGCCCATGTTCTACTTCAGGGAATAACTTAATTTTCTTATAACATTCATTTCCATCGCATATATTCACAAAGAATAACTTGGAACTTGGTTCTTGGTTTAAGTGTCTTTGTTGAGCAGAAATGAAATGTTAAACTTCTCTTAATGCTCTTGTTTGACCACCTCCTGATCCACATATCATTTTGAGATTGAAGTAAATTATTTTTCCATTGTTCAATTGATAACCATCAAAGTTTTCACTCCATTCAAGGATATTTTTTCTCTTGACATCCTCCAACTTATTTGTAATTAAAATTATCTGCTTATTTGTTTTATGTACTTTTACCCCGGTTATTTCTTCAAAAAGACTTATTTGATATTTCTCAGATTCTTTATCTTTCCCATTTAAATACCAAGGCTGATTACATCTCCACTCTTTGGTTTGGTTATTTCTTGGTTCTATCATTTATAAATCAGTAAAAAGACGGCGGTAGCCTGTTAAAATTCCCAACCCAATATCTTAACACGTATACTTATAACCATGAGGGAGACTATTGATTCCATTCTCTAAAATATATCTTTTATCATCAAAAACCCCAAATGCTTTCTTATTTATGTCTTCTGTATATAATAGATGTTTATAACTTACTTATTGTATTCATTTTTCTGCACTCTTCCTTCTTTAAGGTTAAACAGTTGTAATAATGTTTAAAGTTTATTGTTTCCTTGATTATATTTTTCTTTATTCCCTTTAGCTTCTTATCACATCTTTCAATGTTATTATTGTCAATATACATAAAAGTATAAGACTTTGATCTCAATCCTCTAAATTCACTCATGACCTTCCCACCCAATTCAACTTTATTCTTTGATGAAAACAACACATCAGCTGACTTACAATTACTTGTATCATATATATCAATATTATCAATCATATCCTCATGTACATCCCTTGTCTTAATTTCAAATATAAAACTATCTGTATCCATATATAACAATGACACATTATCGTTATACTTTTATTTTAAATTATTATAGTAATAGTCATACATTAACGACTTTGAGAAGTCAAGAATTGATGTCCCCTTATAAATAGGTTTAACCATTTCAATACTCCTTTTTTTCAAATGAATAGCACAAAAGTTCTCTGGAAACACCTTCGCTCGTTCAAAACTTGGTCTATTAATTAACTTTGAAGCCTGTTTCTAAGATGTAGAAAGTCTTATGTTTTGTCGATTCCGAACATTTTCCATAGTCTTTCCAAATACAGCATTATTCATTAATTTATAAAAGTCCTTCTCTAAATCTGCTTTTGCTTTTATTCTCCTTTTTGTATTAAAATCAATATACTTCTCCAACCAATGACTTTGTTTAAATTTCAAAATCCGTTGAATTTTCCTCACTCTCAACCCAGCAGATAAATATTGTCTCAAGTTCCTTTGATGAAAAACATAACTTTCTTTATCATTTAATGTCGTAAATAGTTTTCTGGAGATATACCTTTTATGTTAAATGACTGTTTTATGTTAAATCACTCAACCATTCTTTTCTTGGACTTTCTTTATCAGGGGCATAAGGTATGTCTTTATGTTTGTGATGAAGTTCTTCTGGATATTTAAAATCAACCTCAAAATAATATCAAACTTCAGATTCATCCAATTCTTTTTGAAAGGAAACAACAATGTCGTGCAAAACTTTTTCATAATGTTTTTCTTTAACCCATTTAAGTTTTCCATAAGGTAAAGATTGAGACATAGCCCACCCATACAAATTGTGAGCATCATAATACATCAGGTAAGAGAAGAGTTGTCCTCATTCTTATTATAATCAGGAAGATATTTGTTATTTGCTTCAGCATATCTCTTGCAACATACTTGAGATATTCCTCCTATTTTAGCCTTCTCTATCATTAAAAGTATATCTATATCACTGATTAATTCCAAATTCTGTTTTGTCATTTTTAACATAGCACTCCAAGCCAAGCCCGGGGCCGTGTATTAGTGAACAGGGTCTAATCCATAAGAATTTTTATTATGACAGACTGTTCTAAAAGTTTCAAACACATCGACGAATAACAATACATCAGTTTTAAAATACAAATCATGATATTCTCCAAGATTCTTTCGATTAAACTTCTCCCAAACCGTTTTAGCTTGTGTATAATCTCTATCAGAAATATGAGTTTTATTCAACTTGCTATAGAAACTTTCCCTTGAAGGAAGTTGTGTTTCTTTAAACTTCTCAAATGAATCCATGTAGTCATACGGATATATTCCCTTTTGTGATAAGAGATCAATCTCTTCTTGATTTGAGAAATGTGATTTAAGATTCCGTAAGTTTTTAATATTTGATGCTAAGTTAGATAATGGACTTGCCATAAACTTCTATGTGTCAAGAAATCTGATATGGGTTATGGGGGAAGTATGAATTGTTTTTGTGAATGAGATGTATTTTTATCTGTGTTAAGAATGGCAGAAATATCTCCAGATGTCTTTGAAAGTTCATTTATAAATTGATGTGTGTCATCGTGAGCGTTGTTGTGAAGAAAGTCAGGAATAAAGTTTGGGGGCTTGTAATTAAGATAACAATGGGAATGAGCTGGACCTCTATGTTTTCCAGTAAGATGACAATGATCCCTAACTTTGACAACTCCCTCAATTTTCTCCTCACAAATATGACAGATACTGTTTTTTATTTATTTATTTATTTATTTTGGTATACCTTGTCGAGGCTCACATGAGAGCTAACACACAACGCACATCAAGGGGGTCATGAGACAAGAGGGGAGGGAGTGGGAAGGACAAAACAGTGGGGAACAGAGACATTAGGAGATCTGTGGAAGGGAGAGGGATGGGACGGGGAACATGGGGAATAGAAGATGGACATTATAGGGACTTCCAGGAAGGAAAGCAGGGAATTTGAAGGAGGTGGGCTTGGGTGGATTATCGGGGGTAGAAAAGGTCGAGGATTTGGATGGGGGATGATAAGAGGTGGTGGTGAACAGCTATTTTGAAGGCCAGGAGGGAAGAATGGGAATGAAGAGAGTGAGGGAGTTTATTCCAAAGGCGGGAAAAAAGAGGAATGAAAGAGTGAAGGTGAGCAGTGATTCGTGATTTTGGTAGTTTTACCAGAAGGGGGTTGTTGGCGGACCTTGAGCACCCGGCAGAAATGTGATGGGGACAAATCGCAGAGAGAGCAGGGGGGTGGGGCGTGGCTGGAGAGGAGACGGTAGAAGACAGAGAGACCAGCGACCAACCTGCGGTGATTGAGTGAGAGACCCAAAGACTCAGCCTCATTGTGGGATATGCCAATGATCCGAAATGCCTTGGTTTCTACAGCGTGAAGCCGAGAAAGGTGGGAGGCAGGAGACCAGCCCAGAGGGGAGAGCAGTACTCCATCAGGCTGTGGACAAAAGCTTTGTAAGTGGTCAGGAGCTCAGGTGGGCCGAAGAAGGACTTTGCACGACGGAGGATTCCCAGTCGGCGACTGGCTTTGGAGGCGAGGTTTGAAATGTGGCTTTCCCAGGAAAGGTCATGGCAGATAGTGAGACCCAGAAGCTTGAAAGAAAGGTTTCTTCCAGAGGATTGTTGCGAAAGTGGATGGGGGGGGGGGTTCTAAACAGTCCTTTCGAAGAGACATAGTGAGAGTGTGAGATTTGTCCGGATTGAAAGACATGTTCCACGTGTTGGACCAGTTTATGGATTTGGAGAAACAGTATATATCTTTTTAAGGATACATATAAAAAAATCAGCATATATGACAAACCGATGTTTTATAGATTTGTTAAAATCTTTGAATGATATGTTTGAACCTGCTTTTGGGAAATTGATTATGGTTGATTTATGAAACCCACTCCGTGGGAGTACCTCCTGTGCAGCTTCCCTTCGCAGGGCAGCTCACCGGATGATGGGATTGGGGCAAAGCCTTCGGGACCCCCAATCTTTGATAGGAGGGAAACCACGGGGTAACATCCCTGGGTCAGATTGCGGGAGAGTGTGTCGGAGTGGTGCTGAGGTGTCGTCCACCAGACGGCGGTCTCCTTGGGTTAACCTGAGGCGGTCCCTTCGGGTGGGTGCCTGGAATGTCCTATCCCTAAGAGAGGATGATCACCTGTCTCTGTTATCATCTGAGCTCAAGCATTTCGACATCGGGATTGCAGCTCTCTCTGAGGTTCGGAGATCGGATTGCGGTGAGATAATGGTGGGTGGTAACACCTACTATTGGTCTCGTCGCTCTGATGGTTACCATACCCAAGGAGTTGCTGTAGCTGTGTCCAATAAGCTGACCCCAATGATAATTGAGGTAACACCGGTCAACGAGCGTATTATGAGATTAAGGATTCGTCACTCCTTGGGTGTCATTTCCCTGGTCTCTGTTTATGCTCCGACTGAGGCGAGTGATCTTACCGTGAAGGACACATTCTACGCCACACTCGAGTCTGTGGTTGATCAGTGCCCCAGACGAGATACACTTCTAGTCTTGGGGGATTTCAATGCATCGACTGGAACTGATAGGGATGGTTATGAGGTGTGTGTTGGTCCCCATGGGTCAGGAACTATGAACCAGAATAGCACTAAGTTCCTTGACTTTGCAAGAAGTCATGGACTTAGGGTGGCTGGTTCATGGTTTCAGCGCCCGCAAGCTCATCGCTGGACTTGGTATTCCAACGCTGGCGGTGTGGCAAAGGAGATTGACCATGTCCTCATTGACGGTCGTTGGAGGATGATCCAGAACTGCAGGGTCTACCGGAGTGCTCAGTTCCTCAATACTGACCACAGGCTTGTTGTAGCAACTCTAAAGCTGCACCTTAAATCCTGGAGAATGGTACCATCCCAGCCTAGGCTGGATGTTGCCAAGCTCAGGGATGAGAGAGTAGCTGAGGAGTTTGCGAACAGGCTGAGTGGACATTTGGGGGGTCTGGGTGCTTTGGGGGGTCCTGAAGAGTTGTGGAGCACCTTCAAGACCACCGTCCTTGATGTTGCCGGTGGATGCCTTGGAGTTCACCGCAGGGCAAAGAAGAATTTTGTCTCTCAAGGGACACTGGATACCATTGACCAGAGTCGCAGGGCCAGGCTGAATGGCAGAGCTGAGCTGTTCAGGGAGCTGAGGCGTAAAACTGTACGTGCACTGAGGGTGGACAAGGAGGCCTATGTGCGAGGAATCTGTGAGGGGGTAGAGCATCACCTGTGGACAGGTGATTCTCGTCCCGCTTACAGGGGAATTCGCGCATTACGCTCATCCAAGCCCATCCCTCGGAGCACTGCAGTTCGAGCAGAGAGTGGTAGGCTCTTGACAGAGGAGTCTGAAGTGAAGGCCCGCTGGGCCGGTTACTTTGAGCGGTTGTACCAGGCTGATCCCCCAGCTGTCGAGTTGGACGTCAAGGGTGTTACAATCCCTGTTGCTGACCCTCGAATTAACTGTGGTCCACCATCGCTTGTGGAAACACGGGCTGCGGTGAACCAGTTGAAACGGGGCAAAGCTCCAGGGATCTGTGGCATCCATGCCGAACTTCTCAAGGCTGGTGGAAATGCTGCACTCGCGTCGTTGCATGCAGTTTTGTGCTCTGCCTGGAACAAAGGCATCATCCCAACTGACTGGAAGAGGGGCCTTGTTGTCCCTCTCTGGAAAGGGAAGGGTGATCGCCAAGACTGCAACAACTACCGAGGGGTGACGCTGCTCTCAGTGCCGGGCAAGGTCTTTGCTCGGATAATTCTTGATAGGGTTCGCCACAATCTGCTTGAGCACCAGCATCCAGAGCAGTCAGGCTTTACACCAAAGAGGTCAACGATTGACCGTATCCTTGCACTTCGTGTCCTCACCGAACGCAGACGAGAGTTTCGGCAGGGGCTGCTTGCAGCCTATGTTGATCTCTGTAAAGCGTTCGATTCAGTGAATCGGGATGTCCTCTGGAGGATTCTTGGTCTTCGTGGGGTGCCACCAAAACTGATCGATCTGATGTCTGAACTCTACTCTGGTACTGAGAGTGCTGTGAAGTGTGGTGGTACCGCCTCTGACTTATTTCCAGTTGTTACTGGAGTTCGTCAGGGATGTGTACTTGCCCCCACACTTTTCAGCACTTGTATGGACTGGATTTTTGGGAGGATGTCGGAGAGATCAAGTTGCGGTGCATCGTTTGGCAATGTCAAGATCTCGGACCTTGATTTTGCAGATGATGCAGTCATCTTTGCGGAGACTTTAGACATCCTCTTGGGGGCCCTCGAGGTGCTGAATGAGGAGTCGGAGCCGTTGGGATTACGGATTTCTTGGGTCAAAACAAAGATCCAGGCTTTCGGTGACATCTTGGATGCTGCTGTCCTGTCTGTGTCTGTTTGTGGTGAGGATGTTGAGGTCGTGGATAGATTCACTTTACCTTGGCAGTGATATTCATGTCTCCGCAGGTTGTGAGCCGGAGGTCAATAGACGTCTGGGTCGGGCCTGGGGAGTCATGGATTCACTGGATCATGGGAGTGTGGCGCTGCCGGTACCTGTGCAGGAGGACAAAAGTCCGAGTCTTCAGGTCCTTGGTACTTCCAGTCTTGCTCTATGGGTGCGAGACTTGGACTTTGACCAAGGATCTGAGACGGAGACTTAATTCCTTTGGTACCAGGTCTCTTCGGAGAATCCTTGGCTATCGCTGGTCGGATTTTGTGTCCAACGAGCGGTTGCTGAGAGAGACTCGGATGAGATTTGTTACCTGCATAGTCCGTGAGCGTCAGTTGCGGCTGTATGGACATGTGGCTCGTTTTCCTGACGCTGATCCTGCTCACCAGATTCTCTCAGCGAGGGAGTCTCATGAGTGGAGGAGGCCAGTGGGCCGACCACGTGCCTCATGGTTGCAGCAGGTTGACCATCATCTCAAGGAGATGGGGATGGGCCTGGCATCTGCCTGGGGGATGGCCAGACGGAGGCCCCTGGAGTACCGGCGGAAAGTGGACGCAGCGACGCGCTGTTCTGGCACATGCTCCCATACCTGACCTGACCTGATTTATGATTACTGCAATATTTCGAATGTTGATTTAATCGTTCTTTTGTATGAAAGGAGTTGAGACATCTCCTACAAGGATACGTTTTACATTTTCTCTTGTATAGTTGTGATTAGGTTAATCTTGAGAAATTTTTGATGAAAGCATAATGTGATTTTACCTTGAAGTAAAGTCGAGAACGTCAATGTGTGTTTCATCATTTTTATAGTTGTTTGAAATTTTTACTATCTGAACTTTGTATCTGTTCATCCATATACATTAACAGATAGATTATTCATTTTCTCAAATTCAGGAATATCTCTCAATGACATTGGAAACTTTAAATCTTTAACATTCAATGTATTCTTGTATTTCTTTTAATGTTCAACCCTTTCAGGATTACATTGTGGAGGATGTAAATGTGAAAGAACAGACCATAGAAAACATTTATTATCTTTGTTTTGAATATTAACAACCGCTTTCTTAAGTTTTATCTCTCTTGGTAAATCAATATAGGAAGAAGCTTGAAGCGGATCTGATTTTAAGATGTGTATATCTAAAAAGATTATTTTTGTAATAATAAATCCACGACCTACTACAGTGTTATCAACATCTTGTTCTTGTCTCTGGAGTTCATCGTAAACATCACATCTTACAAAATATTGAAATGATGAGATAAAGTGAGGGTTTGTCCTCATATAGGGAGTAGTTTTATCGCCTTGTCTTTCCATATTCAATTTTACTCCCATATAAAAGTTAAGTTTTCATTTCACTTAATGTGCTTTTAATTATAGTTTCAATACTTTGTTTAACCATCCTGTATCAACAGCTTCCATGATTGAAGATGGTCCAGGGTCTTGAAAGCGAAACAATCTTATTTTTATATGCCCTTTAAATGCCCCATCAGTGTTTTCAATGGAGGATTTAGTGGCACCTTCCCTTTCTTCATTGTTCTTGTGTTTGCAATATTGAAGGTGTTTATTATAAAAAAAATTTAAGAATATCATTATCACTTTCTGAAAAAGTATATCGATATAGATGGTAATGTTTTTTTCTACGAATTAAATATGACTCAATATTCAACTGAAGATTTTGAAGATTATGAGAGTGATGATAGTATCTCTGCTGGAACAGAAGACAGTTATGATACCGAGAGTTTGTGTTCAAACGATAGTTATGAAAGTAGTTTTATAGATGATTGTGAAAGCACCAATGAAAGTACCGAAGATGATACTGAAGATGAATTTTATTTGAAGTAAATTTTTACTTTATAAATATGAATAGTTTACTAGATTTTGAGCCTCTTGAATTTCCTGATTCTCCACAGGACAAATTTGAGAATTGGCCTGCGTGTGAAAGACGGGGATTAAACACAGAGTCAAAAGCCTATAAACAATGTATGTTCTGTGATTATCTTCTAATTAATGATAATTAAAAATATGCTCTTCCTAGAAAGGAATAGGAATCTTCCTAGAAAGGAATTCCTATAAAGGAATATAATTATTTGAGATTTACACCAAAAATGAATTACTTTACAAGATTGATTCTAGAAATGAATGGAAAGTATGAGGGTGATAATACACCTTTTCTTACAAGAGAAGACACTGAACAAATGACGGCCATGTTTCGTGGATTGATGATTTATATTATTAATGATTGATATTTTCAGGGAAATATCAACACAAGATATTGTATAAATAAAATGATGGATTATCTTGAAATTAAACCTGAACTTCAGATAAAACATAGAGTTTCCAAAAAAGCCAATAAAAAATTAAATAACCCATTTGGGAAAACAAGATAAAATTTAACAACCATAAAAATCTTCCAAATTCATTAAGATGTCTCATAGTTGGTTCAAGCGGATGTGGAAAAACCTGCTTACTTTTAAAGATGCTCCTTACTCCCAACTTTTTAGATTATGATAATTTAATAATTTTCACAAAGTCAAGTTTTCAACCTGATTATCAACTACTCTCACAAGGTTTTAATGCTGGTCATCAAAAAGAAGACATAATAGGTTTATTTAAACTTCAAAACAAACTAAATTATTGCAACATTGAAGATATAATACAACTATTATGTGATACACAGAGATATAAAAAGAAATCAAAGCTGATAACTTGTATTCTTAGTGATAATACGGATGATATACCTTCTCCCAAAGATTTGGATAAATCAAAAAAGAACCTTGTTATCTTTGATGATTGTGTTAATGAGAGAAACCAAACTGTAATGGATAGCTACTACACAAGAGGGAGGAATTCTTCTTGTAATTGTATTTATCTTAGTCAATCATACTTTCAACTCCCTCGTTGCTCAATAAGAAATAATGCTAATACCTATATTTTATACAAGTTAAATTCAATAGATATAAACAATTTTTGGAGAGACAATTGTTCTACATTACGTAGTAAAAAGGAATTTGAGGATTATATGAGGCACACGACTGAAAAATATAAATATATTGTTGTGAAACAAGATGAGATATTAAAACATATATTTTTTATTTTATAAACAATTACATATATAAATGACAACTATTATTATAAGTCTTGTTGGTAAATCTGCTTCTGGAAAAACTTTCCTAAATCAAGGTTCTTGGAGAGTACAAATGAGAATATTTTTAATTTGCTTAAAAAGCACCATATAGTTCATATTGTACCAACAACAACGAGAGCAATAAGACCTGGAGAAGTAGAAGGTGAAGATTATTACTATATTTCAGTAGAGAAACATATGCGATTGAGGAATGAAGGTCAAATATTTGAGGAGGTTTCTCTTGGTACAACAAAATATTCACATTGTAAGGGTTAGTTAAAGAAACTAAAATCTGGTGGTCTTGGGATATTAGAAACTAATCCAGAAGGAATGAGACAAATTAATAAACATCTGTGTGGTAATGGGGTTAAGATTTTATCATCAGGTTTTGATGTTGATGAAGAAACTCAACACAAATGTATGAAAAGCAGAGATACAAGTATGAGTGAAGAAGAAATTACAACTCGAATTAATGTTAATAAAGAATTTGATGAAATATTAAAAGAAAAGGATTTATTTGAACACATCTACTTTAATGATGAAGAAAAGGAAAATTTCCCGATTGACCTTTATAATTCAGTGAATGATATTTTCCAACAAATAAATGGATGCGAAAGAAAGAGCAAGAAGATTTAAGTAGCATCAAGAGATGGTTTCAAAAGTTGTAAAACAATAGGAAGACATTAAGAAGAAACGCAGACAGAAACGAATGGGTGAAGAAGTATCTGAAAGAAAAGAGAAAATTTTTAAACCACTTTTAAAAACTTCCCAAGAAAAAATTATAGATGCTTCCACAGTTCCCACAATAGAATATACTCTGAAAAAACTTCAAATGTTAAAAGATTTCAGTCAAATGACCGAGGAAGAATTAGAGTACATACGAGAATTAGAATATGATGAAGGATTATTTTAACAACTGGAAGAGATTAATCAACCCCTGATTGTATTGCGAAGGCTCTTCAAAACAATGAATATTCAGCAGATTCAAAAACCAAAGAAGGACTCATTCCAAAAGAACAACCAGCAATATTTCATCTTGTTCAAGAAAAGGGATTGATATTTAATGATGGATTAAGGTTCTTGCATTCTGCTCAACCCCCTGTTAAACTAACTCCGAGATTAATGTTTCTTCTAACAAAAGATGGAAAACAAGGTTCAACTGTGAGGGATGAATCAAAGTATTTTGATAAACCATTGGATATGAAAAATAATGATGATAGAGTATATATTGATCTGCTGGACTCTCTTAATTAATAGGGTTAGTCTATCTGGTAAAGGTAGGAAGAATGAGAAGGAGAAACGCATTATTCAGGCTTGAAGTAGGCTTGGTTCAGGTGTTAGTTTTCTTCCAAATGACCCATCATAATTAGTTAATAGACTGTTATTGCTGTGAGGTAGGAAGAAGGCTGGAAATAACAATTGTTTAAATGAAGCCTCAGCCATTTTAGACCAGTTGGTGAACATGAAAATAATTAATAAATGTCAATACAAAGACATTTTATCCCACATCAAATAAGATGAGAAGCACAATCCTGAGGTTATTTTTTTTTTTTTTTTTTTTTTTTTTTTTTTTTTGTATACCTTGGTCGAGGCTCGTATGAGAGCTAACACACAACTCACAGCAAGGAGGCATGAGACAAGAGGGGCGGGAGTGGAAGGGACAAAACAGTGGGGAACAGACACATTAGGTGAACTGTGGAAGGGAGAGGGATGGGGATGGGACGGGGAACATGGCGAAGAGAAGATGGACATTACAGGGACTTTCAGGAAGGAAAGCAGGAGAATTGAAGGAAGTGGGCTTGGGTGGATTATCGGGGGTAGAAAAGATCGAGGATTTGGATGGGGAAGATAAGAGGTGGTGGTGAACAGCTGTTTTGAAAGCCTGGAGGGAAGAATGGGAAAGAATAGAGTGAGGAAGTTTATTCCAAAGGCGGGAAAAAAGAGGAATGAAAGAGTGAAGATGAGCAGTGATTCGTGATTTTGGTAGTTTTACCAGAAGGGGTTGTTGGCGGACCTTGAGCGCCCTGTGGAAATGTGGTTGGGACAAATCGCAGAGAGAGCAGGGGGGGCAAGGCTGGAGAGGAGTCGGTAGAAGACAGAAAGACCACCGACCAACCTGCGGTGATTGAGTGAGAGGCCCAAAGACTCAGCTTCATTGCGGGAGATGCCAATGATCTTAAAAGCCCTGGTTTCGACAGCGTGAAGCCGAGAAAGGTGGGAGGCAGGAGCACCAGCCCAGAGGGGAGAGCAGTACTCCATCAGGCTACGGACAAAAGCTTTGTAAGTAGTCAGGAGCTCAAGAGGGCCGAGGAAGGACTTTGCACGACGGAGGATTCCCAGTCGGCGACTGGCTTTTGAGGCAAGGTTGGAAATGTGACTTTCCCAGGAAAGGTCATGGCAGATAGTGAGACCCAGAAGCTTGAAAGAAAAGACTTCTTCCAGAGGATTGTTGAGAAAGTGGATGGGGGGGTTTTGTAAACGGTCCTTTCGAAGAGACATAGTGAGAGTGTGAGATTTGTGTGGATTGAAAGACATGTTCCACGTGTTGGACCAGTTTGTGAGTTTTAATTTCACAACAAGCGACCACACATCTTAATTCCCATACCCACTACAACTTGACAAAACAAAAGAATATGGGGCATCTTTATTGTCCATAGAAACTTATAATACCTTATTTAATATCACCGAGAAAATTGCTCATCTTCTGAAGGAAGAGCATGATGAACCAAAAATTGTTCTACATATTCAAAAACATACTTCAAAATCAACGATTAAACTTAAAAATAACTACAAGGTTGATTTCACAATTGATAATTCATTTCGACAGTTATTTGGTTTCTCCTCAAAAAAGATTGAAACTAATGGGATGTTTTACAGTGATAATGTCATTCAAATATCCGAAGGCATAAATTCGGTATTAATTCACTGTGATTTGATTGATGGTGCTTATACTGATGGAATAAGAACAAATACAATATTTTTATTCAGGACATACTCAACCCCAATTGGTTATAAATTCAATATGGAACCCAATAATCTGGTTTATCTCCCTGTGTCAGGAAAAATCATATACAGAGTAAATTTTAGGATAACCGACCAAGATAATCGTATGATTTCTTTAAATGGAGAAGTTATATCCATTAGAATTCACCAACGTGAAGTTTTCCAATAAATAAATACGATGGTTATTGTGAGGAAACACGAGTTGGGAAAATATAAAATAATTACAGGGGATGGGATGTTCCTTTCCCCATACTACAAGGGTGAAGGTATGTATCTTGGTAGAGGATACTATAAACCTAAGAGACAAAGGGGTGTCAGACATCAATTTTGAAAAAAAGAAGATGGGATAATTGATACACTCATGGGTATATGTTCAACTATTCTTAAACATAAAGACCTAATTGGTTCAACTGCTTCTGCTGTGGGAAATGTAGCGGGTATTATTAAGAGTAAAAAATATGCCCAAAAGGAATCCCATAAATTGCAAACAATAAAATAAATTAAGAAAGGCAAAACTCAGTTGTCTCCCCAAGAATGACACAAAAAAATTCAAATACTTGGGTTAGGGTTTCAAAAATTTTCACATCTTTTTTCCAAAATAAATACAAGTATGGAAGCAATTGATAGTATCTATGATTTGGATGATATCATTATCATCTCAAACTATACTAAAAAAGAAGACTACTTCAAGGTAAATACAATAACTGGAACAGACTGGAATGCAAATGGTACAAAAAGTTTTGAAATAAATAATCAACAAACTTATTTGAATCTAGCCGAAAGTTTCTTGTTCTGTAAATTTACATTCACGAAGGCTGCGAATAACACAAGCGCTACACTCGTAAATGATTTCTTCTGGAAAATGTTTGATCGTGTTCCTTTGTACATTGGAACACAAGAAGTTGAAGCGGTTGATTATGTCTCTGCTACATCTGAAATTATGAAATTTACACTATATTCATTTAGTGATAGAATGGGAAAGGTGGCTGTCAAAGGTTTTATTCCTGATATGGCAACGGGAACAAACACAGACCCTGGATATAGTGAAAGTAAAGGAATACATAATGATGATACAAAAGCAGGTAATAGTTTTACTGTGGCAGTTCCTCGTAAAGGTATATTTGGATTTTGTGATCATGATAAAGTTCTGTATGGTCTTAAAATTAGATTTCAACTGCAAAGGAATGATAATGAAAATAGATTGCTCTTTGGTTTGGCTAATGCTTTTGCTGCTCAGTATATCTATCTACAATTCCAGCAATCTGTGTGTGTGTGTGTGTGTGTGTGTGTGTGTGTGTGTGTGTGTGTGTGTGTGTGTGTGTGTGTGTGTGTGTGTGTGTGTGTGTGTGTGTGTGTGTGTGTGTGTGTGTGTCTGTGTGACCGCTGTTTCTCGACAACCTCTGGTCCGATCTAATTGAAACTTGCCAGGTATATTGCTGGGGAGCTGAGGATGTGCCTTTTCAAGGTTTGATATTAATCGGACAAGTGCTTCCCAAGTTATGGCCATTTATTTACCAAACCAATGGGAAGACACGTTGTTGCGTGGGCGTGGCCGATGGGGAAGGGAAGCACAGCCACGTTCCCCATTACGGGTTACAACGTACGGGCTTCCGGAGAGTGATGACTTCGTGTATTCTAATAATTTCTCGATTTCTTATGCGCATTTATAGATAAACAGAATGGCCCAAGTTATGATCGTTTTCATATGAGACGGTGTATAAATTTTGGGAACATCAGAGTGCTGGTATGCTCCGAACCAGGAAGTAAATTTTTTCTCTCTCTTCTCTTCTCTTTTTGTTTTTCCTTGCCACGACATTGCGAAAAGGTAAAATACGTTGGCGCTAATTGAATAATTGGGTATTAAAAATAAATTGCGAATAATCGTAACTGCGAATAATATCGAACTTTCGGGTCACGCACTTACGGTCACGTGAGAGCGAAGAAACGGCCTGTGTGGTTTATTTATTTATTATTATTATTATTATTATTATTATTTTTTTTTTTTTTTTTTTTTTACGGGCACGTACTAGTATTTCAAATTGATGAAATTAGTTGGTATATGAGTGAATATACTCCTAATATTAAAACAGAAGAGATGTTGAATTTAAGACTTAACTCAAAGAAGCCACTCAATGTATCATACCTTAAAAGAAGATGCCAACACGTTAAACTGAACCAAACCACTTACACGTGGAATTTGGGTGCTCTGGAAAGAAAGCCACGATATCTGTGGCTCATTTTTTTAAAAAACACATGGTGATACTGCTACTGATAATCATAATGCATTGCGTGATAATGCGAAGGTGAAACAACTTCACGTTTCTTTAGATGGAACATTTTATCCACGAGATAGATTGGAAATTAATTGGGAAAAAAATGATTATGCTGAAGCATACAAGTCTTACCAAAAGTTGTGTGAAGCAATGGAAATAAAGAACCTATTTTGGATATGACAGCATTTAAAAGTCTGTATACAATCCATGCGATTGACCTGAGTGCTCAAAAGGAAACTATAAAGTCTAATCGAGTGGATACTTCCCTATACTTTCAAAGAGGAGAGAGTGAAGAAGTTGATTCATATTGTTTGCTTTTGGAAGAAACAGAATTACAGATCAATACAGATAATGGTGTTATGATAAGTCACACATCATTTTATTGAGAAATAAATGAGAAGTAAAGTGTCAGCTGGGGTATATGTTAATCAAATCAATCTTCATAAACTCTCATCTTGTATTCAAAATCAAAAGCCTTGAATGATTAAGGTGAATACAATTCAGAGAAAAAGAGCAGTAAGAATTGATGTTTTGCTCAGAAGAGAATAGGTGAAAATCTTGAACGATACTGACTCACTTAAAATTAAAATATCAAAACTAATGTTGAAGAAATATTCAATAATAGAGACAAGTGGAGGATTTCTCCCATTTCTAATGGATAATATCTTTCTTATAAATAAATGAGCATTGATGAGGTCAGGTTCTAATAAATAAATGAGCATTATGTCAGGTCAGGTTAGATCTGTGACCTGCTACAGGTACCATGTAAACCTGCACTAACCTGTTCCATGGTCGGGCTGTCGGCGACTAAACCGTCTCCCCCACCAGGTTTTCTGGTGAGGAGGGTGTTTGGATATGGACACCCAGCAGGATTAAAAACAAAACCTGTCAAAGGGTGGAGGAGCTCCTTGTGAGCCAACGGCCATCCATATCTAGTGCCCAACTGTGTCTGTGGACGTCCTCCTGCAGTTGGGTTACTTTTTTATTAGGAGGTTGGTGGCAGGATTTGCACTCCGGCCACCATAAAACCCTTCATTCCGCAAAACACAAAAACGCAAAGAAATCTGAAAACCCACTCCGTGGGAGTACCTCCTGTGCAGCTTCTCTTCGCAGGGCAGCTCACCGGATGACGGGATTGGGGCACAGCCTTCGGGACCCCCAATCTTTGATGATAGGAGGTAAACCACGGGGTAACATCCCTGGGTCAGATTGCGGGAGAGTGTGTCGGAGTGGTGCTGAGGTGTCGTCCACCAGACAGCGGTCTCCTTGGGTTAACCTGAGGCAGTCCCTTCGGTTGGGTGCCTGGAATGTCCTATCCCTAAGAGAGGATGATCGCCTGTCTCTGTTATCATCTGAGCTCAAGTGTTTGGACATCGGGATTGCAGCTCTCTCTGAGGTTCGGAGACCGGATTGCGGCGAGGTAATGGTGGGTGGTTACACCTACTATTGGTCTGGTCGCTCTAATGGTTACCATACCCAAGGAGTTGCTGTAGCTGTGTCCAATAAGCTGACCACAATGATAATTGAGGTAACACCAGTCAACGAGCATATTATGAGATTAAGGATTCATCACTCCTTAGGTGTCATTTCCCTGGTCTCTGTTTATGCTCCGACTGAGGCGAGTGATCTCACCGTGAAGGATGCATTCTACGCCACGCTCGAGTCTCTGGTTGATCAGTGCCCCAGACGAGATACACTTCTCGTCTTGGGGGATTTAAATGCATCGACTGGAACTGATAGGGATGGTTATGAGGTGTGTGTTGGTCCCCATGGGTCAGGAACTATGAACCAGACTAGCACTACGTTCCTTGACTTTGCAATAAGTCATGGACTTAGGGTGGCTGGTTCATGGTTTCAGCGCCCACAAGCTCATCGCTGGACTTGGTATTCCAATGCTGTTGGTGTGGCAAAGAAGATTGACCATGTCCTCATTGACGGTCGTTGGAGGATGATCCAGAACTGCAGGGTCTACCGGAGTGCTCAGTTCCTCAATACTGACCACAGGCTTGTTGTAGCAACTCTAAAGCTGCACCTTAAATCCTGGAGAATGGTACCATCCCAGCCTAGGCTGGATGTTGGCAGGCTCAGGGATGAGAGAGTAGCTGAGGAGTTGGCGAACAGACTGAGGTTACACTTGGGGGTCTGGGTGCTTTGGGGGGTCCTGAAGAGTTGTGGAGTGCCTTCAAGACCACCGTCCTTGATGTTGCCCGTGGATGTCTTGGAACTCACCGCAGGGCAAAGAAGAATTTTGTCTCAAGGGACACTGGATATCATTGACCAGAGTCGCAGGGCCAGGCTGAATGGCAGAGCTGAGCTGTTCAGGGAGCTGAGGTGTAAAACTGTACATGCACTGAGGGTGGACAAGTAGGCCTATGTGCGAGGAATCTGTGAGGGGGTAGAGCATCACCTGTGGACAGGTATTCTCGTCCTGCTTACAAGGGAATTCGCGCATTGCGTTCATCCAAACCCATCCCTCGGAGCACTGCAGTTAGAGCAGAGAGTGGTAGGCTCTTGACAGAGGAGTCTGAAGTGAAGGCCCGCTGGGCCGGTTACTTTGAGTGGTTGTACCAGGCTGATCCCCCAGCTGTCGATTTGGACGTCAAGGGTGTTACAATCCCTGTTGCTGACCCTCGAATCAACTGTGGTCCACCTTCGCTTGTGGAAACACGGGCTGCGGTGAACCAGTTGAAATGGGGCAAAGCTCCAGGGATCTGTGGCATCCATGCTGAACTTCTCAAGGCTGGTGGAAATGCTGTACTCGTGTCGTTGCATGCAGTTTTGTGCTCTTCCTGGAACACAGGCATCATCCCAACTGATTGGAAGAGGGGCCTTGTTGTTTCTCTCTGGAAAGGGAAGGGTGATCGCCAAGACTGCAACAAATACCGAGGGGTGATGCTGCTCTCAGTGCTGGGTAAGGTCTTTGCTCGGATAATTCTTGATCGGGTTCGCCACCATCTGCTTGAGCACCAGCGTCCAGAGCAGTCAGGCTTTACACCAAAGAGGTCAACGATTGACCGTATCCTTGCACTTCGTGTCCTCACCGAACGCAGGCAGACGAGAGTTTCGGCAGGGGCTGCTTGCAGCCTATGTTGATCTCTGTAAAGCGTTCGATTCAGTGAATCAGGATGTCCTCTGGAAGATTCTTGGTCTTGGTGGGGTGCCACCAAAACTGATCTATTTGATGTCTGAACTCTACTCTGGTACTGAGAGTGCTGTGAAGTGTGGTGGTACCATCTCTGACTTATTTCCAGTTGTTACTGGAGTTCGTCAGGGGTGTGTACTGGCCCCCACACTTTTCAGCACTTGTAGGGACTGGATTTTAGGGAGGTTGTCGGAGAGTTCAAGCTGCGGTGCATCGTTTGGGAATGTCAAGATCTCAGACCTTGATTTTGCAGATGATGCAGTCATCTTTGCGGAGACTTTAGATATCCTTTTGGGGGCCCTCGAGGTGCTGAATGAGGAGTCGGAGCCACTGGGATTACGGGTTTCTTGGGTCAAAACTAAGATCCAGGCTTTCGGTGACATCTTGGATGCTGCTGTCCTGTCTGTGTCTGTTTGTGGTGAGGATGTTGAGGTCGTGAAGAGATTCATTTACCTTGGCAGTGATATTCATGTCTCTGCTGGCTGTGAGGCAGAGGTCAATAGACGTCTGGGTCGGGCCTGGGGAGTCATGGATTCACTGGATCAGGGGTGTGGCGCTGCCGGTACCTGTACGGGAGGACGAAAGTCTGAGTCTTCAGGTCCTTGGTACTTCCAGTCTTGCTCTATGGATGCGAGACTTGGACTCTGACCAAGGATCTGAGATGGAGACTTAATTCCTTTGGTACCAGGTCTCTTCGGAGAATCCTTGGCTATCGCTGGTTGGATTTTGTGTCCAACGAGCGGTTGCTGAGAGAGAATCGGGTGAGATTTGTTACCTGCATAGTCCGTGAGCGTCAGTTGCAGCTGTATGGACATGTGGCTCGTTTTCCTGACGCTGATCCTGCTCACCAGATTCTCTCAGTGAGGGAGTCTCATGAGTGGAGGAGGCCAGTGGGCCGACCACGTGCCTCGTGGTTGCAGCAGGTTGACCATCATCTCAAGGAGATGGGGATGGGCCTGGCATCTCCCTGGGGGATGGCCAGACGGAGGCCCCTGGAGTACCGGTGGAAAGTGGCGCAGCGACGCGCTGTTCTGGCACATGCTCCCAAACCTGACCTGACATTGATGAGTGGTTTAAAGAATTTGGAAAGAATACAACATCAAATTTACAACTTGTCAAATATTTCAAGAAATTTAAAATTCATAATGTGGTTATTTGTATGAGAGATGAATTAACAAATGTGCCGAAACATGTAAAGAATATTATTATGAACTTCGAAGATAATACTGCGAACGGTTCTCATTGGGTTTGTATTTTTAATAGTCAAGACAAATATTATTTTGATAGTTTTGGTCTTCCACCACCTGTTGAAGTCATAAAATTCTTACAGAATGGTGTTTATCAAACATTTCAAGTCCAATAATTAAATTCCAAGTGTTGTGGTCAATTATGTCAATATGTGTTATTTCAACTTAACAAAAATACATTTTTATGACATTATTTTTAATCTAATATAAATGACTTATGTTGGTAAAGATGGTTCTATCTTTGGTGTATCCCAAGAACTGGATATTGATTTATCAAATTATTACACAAAGGCACAGGCTGAACGACAGAAATATGGTATCACAAAAAATATGAATATGAAAAATGCTAATAAATTATCAAATTATCCAAGCCTGACTGACGCGAATGACTTGGTGAGATTAAGCGATTTATCACAATATATATCCTTAAATAAAACGGCCGTGTATTCCAAAGATACAGAAGTGTTGATTTTATCTCCAGTTCATACAGAATTCACAGTTCGAATTAAAATAAATTTTTATAAAGAAGGGCATTTCGTTTGTATGAGAATAGAACAATGGGGGTATGATATGAATGATGTAGGGTATAATTGGTCATTTAAAATTGACCTAAAAGACCTGGAACAATTAAATCAGTCTCATGAGGAAGAATATTATCCACTTGGTATAGAGAATGAGTTTTGTCGAAGCACGATTCGTAAACAACAAATAAAAGAATTTAATAAGGGTAAAATCAATCATGGTTTTTCCATAGTTTATATCATGAAAACACAAAGAACAGGATTATATATAATAAGTAAGGGAATACAAACTGATTTAACTATGGGAAGAACGGGAGGTATTTCCTTTCATTAAATTAATCTGTCATATATTTCTGATACATAAATGACAGCAAGAAGGCTAAAAGAAAATTATCATTTCTATGTCCAAGCTTACCTTCAAGAAAAGGGTATTCGGTATTTTAATAAATATGTTCTACAACATAAGAATGAGGTATTTTCAATAAAAGATTGGCTTTATACTGATGTTAATAAACCAACTTTGGATTTAACTAAAATGTTAAATAATGAAAAAAATTAAAATTAAGAAAATGCAAGGCTCTTTTCAAAAATCAGAAGAAATTTTATTGGGTTCCTGTTGTAAAAAAAATTATTTTGGATGCAGAAATAACAAGAAATCCTGATGAATGTATGTGTGATATTCTATGGGGTAGAAGTGGTTCAAGGGTCGTAGGGGATGAGGAAGGAGTTGAAGAAACTGAGAAGAGAGACAAGGAGGAGAAGCAGAAGAGAAGGAGAAGGAGGAAAAGGAGAAGAGAGAGAAGGAGGCAAGGGAGAAGAGAGAAGGAGGCAAGGGAGTAGACAGAGAAGGAGGCAAGGGAGTAGACAGAGAAGGAGGCAAGGGAGAAAAGAGAGAAGGAGGCAAAGGAGAAAAGAGAGAGAGAGAGAGAGAGAGAGAGAGAGAGAGAGAGAGAGAGAGAGAGAGAGAGAGAGAGAGAGAGAGAGAGAGAGAGAGAGAGAGAGAGAGGAAAGAGAGAGAATAAATAAATATTAAAAATATGGAAACCAGTGAGATTTTTAAAAGATCGAAGGTATTACAGAAAATATATCAATCTCAACGCACTGAGAAGGAAAACAAGGAATTGACAAGTCTGAAAAATATATGCGTCAAGATTATTAACATCGATTTCAGGGAGAATATATAAACGAGAAAGTGGAGATAAAAAAGAGAAAGAAGGAAAATATTATATTATTGATGATGTTGATGTGATTGACTTTAATTGAAGTTTTCCAATTTTTTTTCTTAAATAAATGGAGGAGAGAGTGAAGACATTTCTGAGGATTCTTCATATATTAAAAATTAAGATTCAAATGTGCATGTTGGAAACTATAAAGGTATTCGCACTCTGCAGGAATTTTTCTTCTAAATAAATGAGTTATTGTCTCAAATGTAAAAAGAAAACTAATACGAAAAAATCTCATATTTTAAAAGTAAAAATGACAGGGTTATACAAAAAGGCATATGTTCGGTGTGTGGCTCTAAAAATAGTAAATTCCTCTCCAAACACAAACGTGGGGAAGATATACAGAAGTTTTTATCAGGAAGTAAATTTACAACTACTGGAATACCGGGGGAATGACATCTACCAGGATATTCTTTCTGTGGTCCAGGAACAAACTTGAATAAAAGATTAGATGAGGCTGACAATCCTAAACCGTGGATCAAACCTATCAATAGGGTTGATGAAGTGTGCATGAGGCACGATATTGATTATGGAAATAGCACAACGTTGGAAGAAAAACATGAAGTCGATAGAGAAATGTATAATTTGTCTCTGATACAAAATCCAACCTTGAGATAAAACGTCGATAGGTTCATCATGAAGAAGATGATCAGTGCTAATTTGAAACTTGGGCTTGGAAATTCAAAAAACTTATTGGCTCTAATGATGTCATTAATATTGAAGAGCAATTAGCTGATGAATTACATAAACCAATAATCACAAAGTTTCATCGAGGTTTATTCCAAGGAAGTTGATTATATCTGGTCCGCTGATTTGATTGAACTCAATAATGATAAGGGGTACAAGTATGCTTTAACCGTTATTGATTTGAGGAGTAGATATACGTGGGTTGTCCCTTTAAAAAACAAAACAGGTAATACTCTTATGTTAGCCTTTCAACAGATATTTAATAACACCAAGAGAAAACCTAAAAAATTGTGGACTGATGAGGGTTCCCAGTTCTACAACAAAATATTTATGAATTTTCTTAAGAAAAACAGAATTACATTATACAGTACCTTTAATGAAGGAAAAGCGGTTGTTATTGAGCGATACAATCGCACTTTAAAAGAGAGACTATATAAAAAATTCACTCAACTCAGTTCTCAACAATGGTTTTCTTGAATTCAGGACATTGTAGATAAGTATAATGATACAATTCACACCTCAACGAATACTAAACCATCAGAAACATTTACAAAATTAGAATATAAAAAAGAGATTAATGTCTGAAAGCCTAAGTTCAAAGTTGGTGATATAGTAAGAATATACAGGTGGAAATCTCATTTTGAAAAAGGTTATACAAAGCGATGGACAAATGAACTTTTTTAAATCATTGATGTAATAGATAGTTTCTTGGACTCATAACGTATATAATTTAGAAGGGGAAGAGATTTTAGGTTCATTTTATTCACAGGAATTATAAAAGACAAAGATATATTGAAAAAAAAACCCTTGGACTTACAAATTATGTGATTTAAAGGGGGAAGAGATTTTAGGTTCATTTTATTCACAGGAATTACAAAAGACAAAGATAAATCTAAAAAAAAATTTGACTCCACCCCTTTTTTAAACGAATAAATGTCTTCAAGGTCATTCATTTTTATCCACTCGTCATGTAATTCAAATAACTCATTTTCAACATCAGTTATCAACGATGTTCTTATTGGGGACAACCTGTAAGAAAAAGACATGCAATAATTATTGGTCATATAATGATTTAATTCTGTTTTAAACAACAAATAATGAATTGGGTTGAGGATCTCACCTGTCCTTTTGTGAAAACGATTGATCTGCAAGGTTGTCGTAATAATCTGAACGCTCCACATTTGAAATAAAACATGCTCGGCACACAAGTTGGTTTAAATAAGCAACTTGATGTAATGGGAGATTACAGAGCAATGTTTTTTTTTTTTTTTCGGGGTGTGTCCCACATAGGAAATGACCGAAAAATTTTTGGCTTGGTTTGGGCGAGGCAGCTTTGCTGACTCCAAACTGACTCATTTTAACACAAAAATGAAACATCTTGCTTTGAATGATTTTGATAAAACCTACGTTTAAAAGCTGTTTTTAGCTAAACTTTGTTCTGTTAGTGTTCTGATGATTTAAGATATAACCATGAGAGAGATGGGCACAGAATACTTCCTCCTTTTCACAGCACGACTGTGCTCTTAAAAGCACTTCCCCATTTTACAAAACCAAAAGCCCTTTCTTTCGTGCTCGAAGAGATAAAGTGAATATACTCGATGGAAATGAATGTTATAAGAAAATTAAGTTATTCTCTGAAGTAGAACATGGACAAATATTCGTTGGTTCGCTGTTTGAGTGGAATGAAAATATGAAAGAGAAGAAGTGCTTTAGTCAGTAAGTCTCAATTTTTCATAGTCTCAATTTTACATTTGCTTATATGGGAGGGAAGGGGATAGGTGGGGAGAAAATCGGTCTCCTATTTTGAGCTTTTGGGGCTTGAGTCAGAAAGTTTTTCCCTTTTCCCCCATTCATTTGAATGGGCGTCCCAGAAGCCCCATTTATCATTTACTCGCATAATTGGCAGTCAGGCCTTGATCAGGTTGTGTGCTTCTGCACTGCCTGGGTTTTTCCCGGAAGCGATCAAGTAATATGTATTGTGAAGATCGTTGGTTGAGGTTGCATTGATTTGTTGTCAAAAACACAAATTTACAAATGTGATTATTATGATGGTTACACGTGCGCCTGTTATTAAAAAGATTGCTTTACACAGGTTTATTATAACACCTCTGTGCTCAGGCCTTGAGTGAGTATGTTGCCGATACACTGCCTGGGTTTTCCCCGGGAGTGATAGAGTAATATGTTTTGTGAAGATCGTATGTTGAGGTTGTATACTATACCATCTGTAATAGTATGAATATTTTACGATTCACTAAATCATTAAAATGAAAAACTATAAAGATAAATTTGCCAATGTCAAATTGAGACCTCAGCATTCTCACCTCTTGCAACAATGCAATTAATACTAATTATACAGCTAAACTATGGCACACAAAGGCCTACACTTATTTATGAATGATACTTTTTTTAATGTAAAATGTCTTTCACAGACTTCAAACATTTCAAATGGGGATGACAAATGAGGCTGATGGAATGACCGTGAGGTAGGAATACTTGTCTCTGAGCTATCTAGCCTGGGTTTAAATCCCAACCAAGCTATAAACTGTCATCCTGGTGTTTCACAGGCAGGGTGATTCATCAATGTGTGTGCCCTACTAAGTATGTATCTATGTATGTATGTATGTATGTATGTTAAACTGGGCATCATATCTGCTAGTATTAATTGGTGGATGTTAAAGATCCCACAGTATCTTTCATGAAGAGTAGGCAAGCTATTGCTGCCACCATGAACAAATTCCACATTCCTGCCCTGACTTCCTGTGTTAGAGTGGTGACTTGTCCAGGATTGTAACCCTATTCATAGAAACTACTTTGGCAGAACTGACACTGAATAGAGCATGGTACATGATCATTAAAAAATGCCTTTATGTCTTCATTTGAAATACAGTTTGGATTGAAAGGCCACTTTAACTGCTGAAGTTCCACCAGAAACTTGTTTTTTTTTTACACAGTTGAGCAGCAACTAATACTTATAAAGGCTCATGGACGAACTTGTAGATACAAATGATTACTTGTAGGATGAGGAAAGTAGACTTTTGCATGAACAATAAAGAGATTACACATTGAATATGGAATATGAAACTGGGATCCCAGCATCATACGCTATATGCTCAGATTATTATGCCAAACTGCTGGAAAACAAGAGCAAACTATAGCTGACATGGGTTCAGTACATTGGCAGCCTTGGACTCCACAGTGCATTGTTCGCCTTCCACAGGTGGCAAAAAGTGCTTAAAGGGCCCTGGAGATATTTGGCTTCCCACTACAACCGGCTTTCACACCTTCCCTGGATTCTTGCAGGACAAACAATTTGCTCAAAAGATCACTTTCAATAGATCACAGTGACAAAGCTGCTCTGCGGCTTGCAATACCGCAAGCCATAACCTGGTCACTCCTGAGCCAATCAGCACATAGCACCCCACCACCATGCTGTGCTAGTGTTTGGAGAGGATTCCGCTGCCAGGGTTATCAGACGACCCTGTGAAGTGATAGCTTGTGAAGGAACATACTAGAGACCTCTCTCAGAGTGGGCACCCGGCTCAAATTGTTGTCCCTGCCGAAACCCCCACATGCAACAGTATAGCCAAGTCCAAGGTGAAATTTTGGCTTAAAGGTAGTCAACTCAAATCCTTCAAAGATGTTTATAGTCAAGACTGGCTGATTTTGAATCTAGACAAGATGGCTTGATGGAACAATAGTACCAATTGAGCTACCCTGATGTTCATAATGCCATGTGTTTTGTGTGCTATCCTAATACGAATAACCAAAATATAATCCTTGAAAGGTCCTATTAGCAGCTGTCCACACCAGGCCACACTCAGAGATTAACGGCTCTCAATTCAAAGGCAAACTTGAGGCTAAGGACAGATTGACCTGTATCGGTGGCGCAATGGTTAGAGCGTCCACTCTGAATGTGGAAGGTCAGTGGTTAAATCCTTAGCAGAGTCGAACCAAAGGCTTTAAAAATGGTTCGTGCTACATCTTTGCTTGATGCTTCATATTTGAAGGTATCTAGCATTGACAAATAACCATAAGTTGGCAATAATAGCACAGGCTTTGATGGGCCTAATGGCCTCCGCCTGCATTGAAGTTCCTTGGAAGGGAACTTATCCAAGCAAAGATAAATGTTCAACACATATTCAAAGGAAACTTCATTCAAAGCTTAAAAACTGTTCTCAGCACAGCTACACTCCAGGCTCAAAGGCAAGCTGCAGGCATAAGTCAAAGATTCTTTCAAGCTCTGTGTTGAAGATACTATTTGATAAAACTTCCTGGCACAACGACCTGCAATAAAACACCAACATCCTGCAAATCATATAATTCCTGAGTTGCATCAAGCACACAGATAATTTTAGAAAAAGACTGAAGTGTCACAATATTAAGCATTACAGATACTCAAAAAGTTTGTACACAGAATGTACTGCGAAAACAACACACCAAATCAAGCAACTGAAACGATGCACCATGCAAGGAGTAAATCCAAAGGCAATATCACACATTATAATATTGTGAGTAATTCAATTAACATATGCTGCATTAACATGCCAAATTAAATTTACTTAAATAAAATTAATATTTGGATGCAGCCTGTGGCTGCTGGTTCCATCATTGCTGGGAGAATGGCTGTGCTGCTGATGTAGTGCCCCCTGTTTCCAGTAAGCTGGTAATCATTTTGCTGACCTCAGAAGGATGATAGGCTGAGGAAACCCAAATGGTGTTGTTGAACAGTATGGCAGTGCCTTGAGCTCAAGAATGTAAAATCATAAGCCAACCACCTTAACCATTAAGCCAACACCAGGCTTATTTGTTTTAATAATGACAATAAGTTGAATAAAAAGTATTATTTAATTATTTCAATAACAACAACGGCAAGTGTTATTAGTCCCCTACTGGTTTCACCAAAGGGGACTATAGGTTTGCTCTCAGTCTGTCTGTCCGTCTCACCTGTGTTTTTTTCTGACTTTTTTTCTATACCCTTCAACATATTCAACTGAAACTTGGTACATGGTTTTATTATGATAACTTACAGAAAAAGTTCGAGTTTCAGGGTGTTTCGTCAATTTTTCACAGAGTTATGCCCTTTTTAAGCTTATATATTATCACATATTTTACATGGGTCAGTGTTCAGCTGTCTTGAGTCCACCCCACTGCTTTACACCTATTGGCTGGACAGCTGGCATGATTCCACCCCAATAAAATCATGTGCCACCATTACATGAGGCAGCACAGATCAGTAGGCCTCAGGCCTCAGGCCTTAGACCTAGGTGTTAGCTCATGGCTCAGAACAATTGGAACGATCACAGGTATATAAACACGACATACTACATATGCACATAAGCCATATGCATGTTTTTGCTTCATGTATGTATATTGGGTTATGAAACAGCACAGATCGGCAGGCCTCAGGCCTTAGGTGTGGGTGTTCGTCCATGGCCCAGTGCAATTGGAATGATCGCAAGTCCATAACCACAATGTATTTTTTATGTTAAAGACTCAAGTCACGGACTATGAGTCCTCATCGAGGCCAGGTCTTAAATAAAAGAACTACATCAACAGAAAAGTGAAGAAAGGAGTTTTTAAGGAAGTAAAAAAACTTTTGGAAAGAAATGATAAGGTAAAGAGTTCCAGAATTTGGCAGTGTAGGGGAAGAAACAAACATCATAACGGCCCACCTTTGAGTTGCCAATGGTGACAATGATCATGTGATGTAGTGGCTTCTCCAGTATTTTGTGGTCTCACTGATGGTGGAGGTACGTACACAAGCAGCAGTGTATATGCACACAAGCCATACGCACGTTTTTGCTTCACGTATGTACTTTTGACAAGTATGTTGATCGCCACGGTTCGTTTGTGTATTTGTCTGTCTGCTCGTCTCCAGCCCAAACCGTTTAACTGATCGCTCTGAAATTTTCGGAGATTAATGTCACCAACTCTGCGACATTCGCGCATTGAAGCTTCTTAAAATTCGGTCAACCAAAAGGGTCGATATTAGTCAATTTGAGCCAAATTTTCTAAAATCATCAAATTTAATCCAATTGACTTGAAATTTGAACAGGATTTGCACATCAGGTCAGTGAATTCAATCACCTATTACATTTGAGGTTATCTCTTTTTTTGTACACCTTGTCGAGGCTCGTATTAGAGCAAAGACACAACGCACAGCAAGGGGGGCATGAGAC
Organism: Eptatretus burgeri; assembly: GCF_056783735.1. Taxonomy (NCBI): domain Eukaryota; kingdom Metazoa; phylum Chordata; class Myxini; order Myxiniformes; family Myxinidae; genus Eptatretus; species Eptatretus burgeri. The sequence goes on along the minus strand of NC_140977.1, from coordinate 33,510,249 downwards.
AAGAGAGGCGGGAGTGAGGAGAACAAAACAGTGGGGAACAGAGACATTAGGAGATCTGTGGAAGGGAGAGGGATGAGGCGGGGAACATGTGGAATACAAGATGGACATTACAGGGATTTTCAAGAAGGAAAGCAGGGAATTTGAAGGAGGTGAGCTTGGGTGGATTTTTGGGGGTAGAAAATATCGAGGATTTGGATGGGGGATGATAAGAGGTGGTGGTGAACAGCTGTTTTGAAGACCTGGAGGGAAGAATGGGATTGAATAGAGTGAGGGAGTTTATTCCAAAGGTGGGAAAAAAGAGGAATGAAAGAGTGAAGGTGAGCAGTGATTCGTGATTTTGGTGGTTTTACCAGAAGGGGTTTGTTGGCGGACCTTGAGCGCCCTGCGGAAATGTGGTGGGGACAAATCACAGAGAGAGCAGGGGGGGGGCGAGGCTGGAGAGGAGATGGTAGAAGACAGAAAGACCACCGAACAGCCTGCGGCGAGGGAGTGAGAGGCCCAAAGACTCAGCCTCATTGCAAGAGATGCCAATGATCCGAAATGCCTTGGTTTCCACAGCGTAAGCCGAGTAAGGTGGGAGACAGGAGCACCAGCCCAGAGCATTACTCCATCAGGCTGCAGGTGAAAGCTTTGTAAGTGGTCAGCAGCTCAGGTGGGTCGAGGAAGGGCTTTGCACGATGGAGGATTCCCAGTCGGCGACTGGCTTTGGAGGCAAGGTTTGAAATGTGGCTTTCCCAGGAAAGGTCATGGCAGATAGTGAGTCCCAGAAGCTTGAAAGAAAGGACTTCTTCCAGAAGATTGTTGAGAAAGTGGATGGGGGGGTTTTCTAAATGGTCCTGACGGAGAGACATAGTAAGAGTGTGAGATTTGTCCAGATTGAAAGACATAAGAGGGTGGAGTCATCAGCAAAGAGATAAAAAGGATTTTACAGAGAGCCAGAGAGATCATTGATGAAAACCAGAAAAAGAACAGGGCCCAGAATGCTACCTTGAGGAAGTCCAACCTGGACAGGAAGAGGGGATGAAAGAACTCCATTTTGGGCCACACGTTGACTGCCACAGGAGAGGAAGTCTGTGACCCATGAGTGGAGATTGCCTTGGATACCATAGGAAGAGAGTTTGGTGAGCAGGGCAGGGTGCCAGACCATGTCAAAAGTACATGATATGTCTCGGGATATGGCTCTGATTTCATGTACGGCACTGAAGACCTCCATCCATTGTTGGGAGAGCAGTTAGGGTAGAGCATATCCTTTCTCCTTGCACATAGTTACGGTAGAGTTCGGGTAGGGAGAGCAGCATATCCAGAGTAGAGTGACCTGGTCTGAAACCAAATTGATGATCGGAAATCAAGCCATTGGAGAAGAGGAAGGGTTTAATGTCTGAAGCGATGATAGATTCCATAACCTTGCTGATGATTGGCAGAAGGCTGATTGGTCTGGAGTTGCAAGGATCTGTTTTTGCACCTTTTTATGCAGAGCGGTAATGTTTGCTGATTTCCAAGCAGATGGCAGATGAACTTTTGCAAATGAGAGGGTGAATAGAACAGAGAGAGGGTGAGCAAGAGCAGAAGAGCAGGCTTTGAGGACACGTGGGCTGATGCCATCTGGACCGGTTGCAGAATCTGACTCGAGGTTTGACAGCAAGCTCTCCACCTTGTCAGGAGAAAAGGAACACAGAGTCCAGGTACAGCTGGGTGCGACTGGGTAAGGTGGGAAGAGAAAGCGATGGGTTTTGAACACAAGATTTAGCTGCAAACACAGAGTTTAGGCATTCAGCCTTTTCACGTGCGGTATCAGCAGTGCGGCCATTTGTGGTAAGGGAGGGATGGAGGGGAACATACACCAGAAACAGATTTGATTATATGCCACCAGGATTTTGAGGAGGGAGAGAGGTTTGAAAGTTCAGACTTGAGCTTAGAAATATATTGTTTCCTGGCTCTCCTGAGGGTAGATACACACTTGTTCCGAGCTTTATGGAAGGAACTGAGATTGCCCTCAATTGGGTTTGCTTTCCATGAGGCAAAGGAAAGTTATTTCAGGACAACTGCCTCGCCACAAGTTCATTTGAACCAAGGGCGGGAGGAAGGGTAGAACAACTGAAGACGAGAGGGGATAAGTCTGTGCATGAGGGAGAGCAAGTTTCTTTGAAAGAATTCCCAGGATGAGTTGATGTTGGAGAAAGTAGCGATAGGAGACCAGTCTATAAGTTTGATGGCTGCATGGAGACCCTGCCAGTCGGCTTGAGTGAAATGCCAGACTCGACATCGGTGAGGTGGTTCTCTGATAATAGCCAGAGAGGTGTCCACTTTGACAAGCATGTGGTCAGAAGAATCGATTGGAGCGAAGGAAGAGCAGCAGATATTGTCAGGGAAATTTGTCAAAATCAGATCCAGAAGAGATGGAGTACCATTGGTTGAGATCTGGGTGGGGAAGTTGACCGATTGAGTCAGTCCCAATGAGTCGCAGAAAGCTTTTGCTGAAGTGCCATGACAGGTGAGAGAGGTACCCACTCCGAGCCAACTGGCATGATGACAATTGAAGTCGCCACATCTGAGGAAGAGAGAGTTTGGATGAGAAGATAGAAGTTGGTCCATGTTTTCGGATAGTGAGGTGTAGGTGGAGTCATCACTGTTTGGTGGACGGTACAGGACACATATAAACATGAGGTTAGAGTGGAGGGGAAGCCATAGCCATAGGTATTCCTGGGGGTGTGGGGAGTGAGGGCAGTGCATGGAGAGTTAGGAATAGAGTCTTTGATGAAGAGAGCAACTCCTCCACCAGGACGAGGCTCAGGTCTGTCATTCTGGGGGAGGGAGTAACCAGGGAGAGATACTTGGGAGTCAGACACATCTTGGGGGAGGAAAGTTTGTTCGGCAGATTATGTCTGGTTTGTCAGTGGCAACCTGTATAGAAAGATATGAAAATTTTGAGCTAAGGCCCCGGATATTTGAGGTCCACAATGTTAATGAAGAGGGAGGAGAGGAGGCTTTGGGTGCAGGGGGTGTGAGGGGAGGGGGGGTCTGACAAGGGGGAGGTGGGGAGGTAAGGAGGGTTGTTGAAAGGGTGTGGGGGATTGCAGAATAGCTTGTGGAGGGGGCCAGATGAGGAGGAGACAAGGCTCTGTGTTGCTGGGGGAGAGGGGGGCAAGAGAGGGGGCAGAAGGCAGTTGAGGATTTGAAGAGATGGAGGTGAGAGGGCAGTGGAAGGAGGCAGATTTGTGGATGAGAGGGTTAGCAACTTTGAGAAGGATGAGTGAGGGGGGTAAATGGTGGGAGAAAGGTGAGGGGGGAGTTTTTGAGAGAGGTGAGAGGGAGGCTTGGAGGGAGAAGAGTGTGATGGTTGCTTTGAGAGTGTGGGGTGAGAAGGGTGAGTTGGCACTGAAATTGGAAAAAAATAATGGTTGATGGAAAGCGAACATTAATTGCAAACTGGGTTTTTTTTAAGTTTTAGGTCAGAGATGCGATTAAACACGTTTCTTGATGGATACAATAAAGGAGAAGAGAGAATTCAGAGAATGGAGAGAAGAAACGCTATAACAGTTGGATTTTTTAGCCAAGGTATGAAGGAGAGGTCGAATTGAGAGCAGTCTGTTTAAATAGTAGAAGAGAAGTGCATTCTGATACAGTAAGGAGTACCACACGTGTGAAAGAGGAAGATGAAGCATTATAAGAGATCGTTTTTATTATTATTTTTGTTTGAGAGAGTTTTCATCAGATTAGGTCATGGAAGTGTTGTCAAAAAAATAGTAAGGTGAATGGTGAAATTGGATTGGTAAACGCAGGGGGTGTAAACAGATCACGTGGTTACGGGAGAAGCACTTGGCTGTGGGAGGTGTATAGTCAAAAGTGAAATTATTTATTTCAAATAAGGATTGCGTAACATTTGGAAAAGAGAAGGTTGAAGTTAAATTGTGGAAGTGTGTGGTGAATTTGGAACGGTAAATGCAGTGTGAAGCTGCTGGGTCGATGAAAAGTACCAGGAAGAGTAGAGAGAGACATCTGGTTACGGGAGGTGTCGAGATCAAAAGGATACAAGGAAGATTATTATTTTTTGATGTATTTTTGAAGAACAGGTAAGATTCGGGAATGGAAGGTTGGAGATCGGAAGAAATCGTGAAGGTAATGGCGAGAGGGGTCAGCTCAGTCAAATAAAGATGGAGTGCCGGCAGGAGGAAGAAGAAGAAGAAGAGGAGGAAGAAGAAGAAGAGGAGGAAAAGAAGAAGAAGAAAAAGAAAGATTGAGATGTGAGTGTGCAAGGAGAAAGGAAGTTATTTTATTTTTCGGGGATTTAAGATAATAAATAGTGTTTAGTTGGGAGGGATGGGGGATGTTGGGAAAGTGGGGAAGATAGAAATTGAAAGTAATGGGGAGAAAATACAAATGAATACGGTCATACACCCAGGGAATGGATGGGTAGGCCTCAAGCACCTGGTAAGACAAGGTCGACGAAAACTCACAAAATAGCACTATTTTTGAAATCAAACCGAACGAGGAACACACAGTAACATGTAGGTGAGAAAATAAACAGTTAAAACGGGACAGATAACGACCGGAAACTTAACTTTGAGATCGTCAGCAGAGGGCCCTGAAGGAGACCTGCTAACGCTCCAAACCCAGAATCGGAAATCTTCGGTCAAAAGGTCAACATAGGCCATAAGGTCAACTCAAAGTAGGCCAATTTTTTTGATTGTTTCTAAAATTGTTAACATTCATCCAATTGACTTGAAATTTGAAGACCATTTGCATATCTGGCCGCTGAATTCAACCACCTATTAATTTTGAGATCAACATCGTTCAAAAGGCCAATTTGGCCCAAATTGGTCCAAATTTTATAAAATCCTCAATTTTCATCTGATTGACTTGAATTTGAAGACAATTTGCATTTGAGGTCACCAAATTCAACCACCATTTTGAGGTAAACATAGGCCAAAATGTCAACATAGACCAAAAGGTCAACATCGGCCATATTTCTAAAATCCTCAATTTTATTCCAATTAACTTTAAATATAAAGAGCAATTGCATATCCGTTCACTAAATTCAACCACCTACTAATTTTGATGTAAACATAGGCCAAAAGGTCAACATAGGCCCAAGGTCAACAAAGAAGGTGGTATTTCTTCTACACTCCTCAATTTTCATCCCATTGACTTGAAATTTGAAGAGGATTTGCATATGAGGTCAACTAATTAAACCACTAAGCCAACACCAGGCTATTTTGCCAAGTTGCACTCTATGAGTGATTTTCCATATTTATTATTTTCAGCACCGGATGCACCATTATATACTGTGCAAATTAATGAACGTACATTGGGATCAGAAGGTAACATGTATTGCAAAGCAATTCTCACTCTTGGTTCGCATGATTCTCATGTGTAAGACTGTGAAGCATTCGCATATTTTTAAAGAAATAAATTACAAGCTGCATCTCGGAATGAAAGTTGTGTTTTCCACAATTCACTTGTTAACGAGAATGCAAAATTAGCATACCATACTATAATGAGAACCTACATATTGAGTTACATATTATATTGACGCTGTCCCAACTCATCCTTCCTTTTTTTTAGACATTCTGGTTTCCTTGTTTGAGATGCTAATGATGACCTAAATTTTGTACTCTGGTTTGACAAACATCTGTAATAAGCTAAGTTTCTTCCTCAGGTATAACACACCACTGATCAATTTTACATTATTCTCATTTTTATCACACCTCCTGATTTCTTTCACGCCTTACGTGCTGCAATAGGCACAGCCTGAAATAAAACTCTTGGAGGTCACAAGCTACAATTTCTTCCTCCATAAATAATTATTTTCCACAGAATTGTCTTCTCGGGTATGTTCAAAATTGTCCTTTCCTTCTTGATGGTAAGAATATTCAAGGACACAAGTAAATTACACATTCAAAATGTAAATTGGAATGCAAGTTATATCAATAAAGATAGAAAAAGATGTTCAGAATGAAAGGCACCCAACAATGGAAGATCTTGCAATATTGGCTTGCTACGCTTGCCCATCCACATGTTGATGCAAAGATTGATGTCACAGATTTGCTGTATTGTCATGATTTACACGAGTCATAAATACAAACATATATTTTGAACAAATTAATTTGTAATATTGGTGAAATATTTAATGATAATTTACTTTAAATATGAAGTGCTCCAAGTGATCAAAATGGTTGTGTCTAAGCTGACATCTGTCTGAAGGGTGAAAGGAATCTAAATGGTGTTATAGTACAGCGGATAAGCTCTCATATTTTAACAAATTGTGCATTTTATGAGAAAAGCATGAAATTTCTAGCATAGTTAGGTCATACCATAATGTTTATTTTCGGATGTGGAGGGAAGTCAGATTTGACCTCTGAGGGGACAGTGAGAGGTCAAATCCAAGATGGCCACTAGTCACCCGGGTCTAATGTTCAAACGTCCTTAATTTTGGAACCAGACTGCGCAGAAAAACATTTACGGTGTCATTTCCAACTAAATTGGCGATGCCAAAATTTTGATTGGGGTTAAATCAGATCTACTTCACTGCCTGGAATCAGATCTGCTCGAAAAGAAGTGTGCCGATGGCTGATGCAACAATTCTTGATGGTGCAGCTGTGGTTCAAATGCTAAATCCGGGAACATCAAGAACATTTCAAGAGTATGGAGAAAGAGTGTTTGCACCATTCATCTCTGCTCAACATGAGAAAAGCAGCCGCATCGACCTTGTCTGGATGTATACCTACCCATCAGCCTCAACAAGACAGAAGAGGGGAAAGGGCACCAGGAAAAGAGTGGCTCCTTCCACTGTGATTCCAAAGAACTGGAAGGACTTCCTTCGATGCGATGATAACAAAATCGAATTGTTTGCTTTCCTGTCACGCGTAGTTGTTGATCTTCCTCTAGCAGAGGGCAAGGAAATGTATGCAACAGATGGAAGTGGAGTCCTTTGCTCTCCGGCTGAGTCATGCTTGGCCTGCCTTGCCCCATGTTCGCAGGAGGAGGCCGACACTCGTCTATTTCTGCATGTGGCAGATGCTGTGCAAAAGGGGTGTAAGAATGTGACCATACGTACCGTTGTTACTGATGTGGTAGTACTGGCTGTAGCTTCATTCAGCAAGAGAGCTCCTAATGAGCTGTGGGTTGCCTTTGGTGTCAGGTCAAGCTTTTGTTACATAGCTGTTCACGAAATGGTTGCCACAATGAATCCACCACAGTGTCTGACTCTCGCAGTCCTTCAGGCTTTCACCGGGTGTGACACTGTATCTGCATTCGCTGGCAGAGGAAAGAAGACTGCCTGGGAAACTTGGAAGTCTTTCCCAGAGGTGAATGATGCTTTCAATGAACTCCTATGCATGCCAAGTGAGGTCAGTGAAGGATCAATGTTACTCAGGGTCAGGTATGGGAGCATGTGCCAGAACAGCGCGTCGCTGCGTCCACTTTCCGCCGGTACTCCAGGGGCCTCCGTCTGGCCATCCCCCAGGCAGATGCCAGGCCCATCCCCATCTCCTTGAGATGATGGTCAACCTGCTGCAACCATGAGGCACGTGGTCGGCCCACTGGCCTCCTCCACTCATGAGACTCCCTCGCTGAGAGAATCTGGTGAGCAGGATCAGCGTCAGGAAAACGAGCCACATGTCCATACAGCCGCAGCTGACGCTCACGGACTATGCAGGTAACAAATCTCATCCGAGTCTCTCTCAGCAACCGCTCGTTGGACACAAAATCCGACCAGCGATAGCCAAGGATTCTCCGAAGAGACCTGGTACCAAAGGAATTAAGTCTCCGTCTCAGATCCTTGGTCAAAGTCCAAGTCTCGCACCCATAGAGCAAGACTGGAAGTATCAAGGACCTGAAGACTCGGACTTTCGTCCTCCCGCACAGGTACCGGCAGCGCCACACCCCATGATCCAGTGAATCCATGACTCCCCAGGCCCGACCCAGACGTCTATTGACCTCCGGCTCACAACCTGCGGAGACATGAATATCACTGCCAAGGTAAGTGAATCTATCCACGACCTCAACATCCTCACCACAAACAGACACAGACAGGACAGCAGCATCCAAGATGTCACCGAAAGCCTGGATCTTTGTTTTGACCCAAGAAATCCGTAATCCCAACGGCTCCGACTCCTCATTCAGCACCTCGAGGGCCCCCAAGAGGATGTCTAAAGTCTCCGCAAAGATGACTGCATCATCTGCAAAATCAAGGTCCGAGATCTTGACATTGCCAAACGATGCACCGCAACTTGATCTCTCCGACATCCTCCCAAAAATCCAGTCCATACAAGTGCTGAAAAGTGTGGGGGCAAGTACACATCCCTGACGAACTCCAGTAACAACTGGAAATAAGTCAGAGGCGGTACCACCACACTTCACAGCACTCTCAGTACCAGAGTAGAGTTCAGACATCAGATCGATCAGTTTCGGTGGCACCCCACGAAGACCAAGAATCCTCCAGAGGACATCCCGATTCACTGAATCGAACGCTTTACAGAGATCAACATAGGCTGCAAGCAGCCCCTGCCGAAACTCTCGTCTGCGTTCAGTGAGGACACGAAGAGCAAGGATACGGTCAATCGTTGACCTCTTTGGTGTTAAGCCTGACTGCTCTGGACGCTGGTGCTCAAGCAGATGGTGGCGAACCCTATCAAGAATTATCCGAGCAAAGACCTTGCCCGGCACTGAGAGCAGCGTCACCCCTCGGTAGTTGTTGCAGTCTTGGCGATCACCCTTCCCTTTCCAGAGAGGGACAACAAGGCCCCTCTTCCAGTCAGTTGGGATGATGCCTGTGTTCCAGGCAGAGCACAAAACTGCATGCAACGACACGAGTGCAGCATTTCCACCAGCCTTGAGAAGTTCAGCATGGATGCCACAGATCCCTGGAGCTTTGCCCCGTTTCAACTGGTTCACCGCAGCCCGTGTTTCCACAAGCGATGGTGGACCACAGTTGATTCGAGGGTCAGCAACAGGGATTGTAACACCCTTGACGTCCAACTTGACAGCTGGGGGATCAGCCTGGTACAACCGCTCAAAGTAACCAGCCCAGCGGGCCTTCACTTCAGACTCCTCTTTCAAGAGCCTACCACTCTCTGCTCGAACTGCAGTGCTCCGAGGGATGGGCTTGGATGAACGTAATGCGCGAATTCCCCTGTAAGCGGGACGAGAATCACCTGTCCACAGGTGATGCTCTACCCCCTCACAGATTCCTCGCACATAGGCCTCCTTGTCCACCCTCAGTGCACGTACAGTTTTACGCCTCAGCTCCCTGAACAGCTCAGCTCTGCCATTCAGCCTGGCCCTGCGACTCTGGTCAATGGTATCCAGTGTCCCTTGAGAGACAAAATTCTTCTTTGCCCTGCGGTGAACTCCAAGGCATCCACCGGCAACATCAAGGACGGTGGTCTTGAAGGTGCTCCACAACTCTTCAGGACCCCCAAAGCACCCAGACCCCCAAGTGTCCACTCAGCCTGTTCGCAAACTCCTCAGCTACTCTCTCATCCCTGAGCTTGGCAACATCCAGCCTAGGCTGGGATGGTACCATTCTCCAGGATTTAAGGTGCAGCTTTAGAGTTGCTACAACAAGCCTGTGGTCAGTATTGAGGAACTGAGCACTCCGGTAGACCCTGCAGTTCTGGATCATCCTCCAACGACCGTCAATGAGGACATGGTCAATCTCCTTTGCCACACCGCCAGCGTTGGAATACCAAGTCCAGCGATGAGCTTGCGGGCGCTGAAACCATGAACCAGCCACCCTAAGTCCATGACTTCTTGCAAAGTCAAGGAACTTAGTGCTATTCTGGTTCATAGTTCCTGACCCATGGGGACCAATACACACCTCATAACCATCCCTATCAGTTCCAGTCGATGCATTGAAATCCCCCAAGACTAGAAGTGTATCTCGTCTGGGGCACTGATCAACCACAGACTCGAGTGTGGCGTAGAATGCATCCTTCACGGTAAGATCACTCGCCTCAGTCGGAGCATAAATAGAGACCAGGGAAATGACACCTAAGGAGTGACGAATCCTTAATCTCATAATACGCTCGTTGACCGGTGTTACCTCAATTATCATTGGGGTCAGCTTATTGGACACAGCTACAGCAACTCCTTGGGTATGGTAACCATCAGAGCGACCAGACCAATAGTAGGTGTAACCACCCACCATTATCTCGCCGCAATCCGGTCTCCGAACCTCAGAGAGAGCTGCAATCCCGATGTCCAAACGCTTGAGCTCAGATGATAACAGAGACAGGTGATCATCCTCTCTTAGGGATAGGACATTCCAGGCACCCACCCGAAGGGACCGCCTCAGGTTAACCCAAGGAGACCGCCGTCTGGTGGACGACACCTCAGCACCACTCCGACACACTCTCCCGCAATCTGACCCAGGGATGTTACCCCGTGGTTTCCCTCCTATCAAAGATTGGGGGTCCCGAAGGCTTTGCCCCAATCCCATCATCCGGTGAGCTGCCCTGCGAAGGGAAGCTGCACAGGAGGTACTCTCACGGAGTGGGTTTTCAGATTTTTTTGCGTTTTTGCGTTTTGCGGAATGAAGCGTTTTACGGTGGCTGGAGTGCAAATCCTGCCACCAACCTCCTAATAAGAAGTAACTCAACTGCAGGAGGACGTCCGCAGACACAGTTGGGCACTAGATATGGATGGCCGTTGGCTCACAAGGAGCTCCTCCGCCCTTTGACAGGTTTTGTTTTTAATCCTGCTGGGTGTCCATATCCAAACACCCTCCTCACCAGAAAACCTGGTGGGGGAGACGGTTTAGTCGCCGACAACCCGACCATGGAGCAGGTTAGTACAGGTTTACATGGTACCTGTAGCAGGTCACAGATCGAACCTGACCTGACAAAAGATGTTACTGCTAGAGCGATTTGTGGTGCTGATGTACGACCGAACCAGTGAGAGCACGGAAGTGAATCATGCCAGGAAACAACTCTTCACACAGAAGTATGGAACTCTAGAGAACATTCCTTCAACCCAGGCAGCACTCAAACAGCACATCAAGCGCACTTGCTACCAGGCCAACTGTTAGAACCAGGCATTGGTCCTGGATCCAGAGATGCCAGAGCCATCTGACTGGGGCTGGACAAAGGAAACAACTGGGTGGCAGCTGCTTTGGACCACTCTCCCCGAAGCATCAAAATCGTGCCATGAATTGATCCGCTGTCGCTGTGAGAAAGGATGCACTAGATGGTGCAAATGTGCCAAAGCTGCGCTCAAGTGCACTGCACTGTGCTTCTGTCTGGAGGCTGTTAGATTTTGATCACTACCATTACCATCATCATCATTGCTATTAATAAAGTATTAAATAGACTAGCAGCATGGGACTATTCTGTTTATTTTTTTGTATTATTATCCCTGAAGTGTCAAAATGGAAGCAAAGTTTCGCTATATTGCATAGGTCCAATCCATCGTCTTTACCAAAAGAATGTCCAAAAGTTTTGAACGTAATTTGACCTTGACCTTGATCGAATGCATTTCCTTGGCTCCTGGCAATCTCAAAAGTATCACCAAACGAATGACCATTCCAAACTTAGTTGGAAATGACACCTTAAATGTTTTTTTTACACTCTTTAGTTCCAAAATTAAACGCGTTTGAACATTAGACCCGGTGGACTGGCGGCCATCTTGGATTTGACCTCTCACGGTCCTCAGAGGTCAAATCTGACTTCACTCCACATCTGAAAATAAACCATATTGTATTCACTAACTATGTCAGAAAATTCATGCTTTTCTCATAAAACGCACAATTATTGTGCTTATCCGCTGTACTATTAAGGTCTAAGGGGTCTGAAGGGTCTTTTGGGTCCTCCGGGTCTTTTGAGTCTTCGGGGTCTGTTTGGTCATAGTAGTCTTTTGGGTCCTCAGTGTTTTTGGGGTCTTAATGGTCTTAGGGGTCTTGAAGAGTCTTCAACAGTCGAAGGTGTCTCAGCAATCTAAAGCATCGAAAGGTACATTCCAATAGTACGCAATTAATTGACATGCTTGTGTGAAGTCAGGGTGCAACTGATGTTCAAACAATACATAACTAAGAGATAATATGTAGTCACACGCTTCACTATGAAAGGAAAATTTAAAAGTATGTAATTTATAGACGTTCGTGTCGTCTGCAACCAAACAAGACGTGATTAATAGGCAGTCACATGGCTTGACTGACTGACTGACTGACTCACAGACAGACCGTGCTTTTCGTTTTTATAGTATACTAGTGGGCCCGTTGGTCCGATGGACTAAATTTTCATTAGTCTTCACGGCCTTGCTGGTATTTTGGGTCCTTTGGGACATTTGGGTCCTCAGGGACTTTTTGGGACTTTTGGGTCCTCGGGAACTTTTTGAACTTTTGGGTCCTCAGGAACTTTTTGGGTCTTTGGGGTCCTCGGGAATTTGGGGACTTTTGAATCTTTGGGATCTTTTGGAACTTTTGGGTCCTTGGGAACTCTTTAGAACTTTTGGGTCCTTGGGAAGTTTTGGGTCCTCGGGAACTTTTTGGGACTTTTGGGCCTTCAGGGACTTGGAGGTCTTAAATGGTTATCAAAGTTTGAAGGGGTCTCAGCAATGTAAAGGGTTAAAAGGTGCATTCCAATACTGCAAAATTAATGACGAGACGCATTTAATTAATCGACAAAAGGTATGCCTCACGGACACACATGGACACACACACACGGCCACACACACGGACACACAGGCACATACGGACACACACAAGGACACACACCCGAACACACACACACACACACACACACACTGGGATACACACACGGACACACACACACACACACACACACACACACACACACACACACACACACACACACACACACACGTTTCTCATTTTAGTAATAGATGTCTGCCTCTTGATCTGTTTCAGCACTTCAGTATGGGTTATCTCATCCTTCCACTCCATGTCAAGGATCTTATAGAGGCTATGCATGTGATCGGAGTTCAATCATCTTGCATATCCAGCTTTCACTGATATATTGGAGAGTGTTTTGGATGCAGGCAAGGTAGACAGCCATATTGGTAGCAACTGTCAGTTTGCTCTTGGACCTAACACGATCAGACAAGTGACCAAAAGTATAAGCTACCTTTCCAATATGGATGTCAAACTCTACAATTAAGTCAAATCTGCTGGTCACTGTTCATCCCAGGTCGAAAATTATGTCTGTGCATTTATTTGTATCTCATGAGACTCGTCAGATCATTGTGCCATGATTAAAGACCGTTTCAGGCTGAAAGTCACCCCCAAAATCGTCGCAGACTCATGAAAAGGTGTTATACAACAGTGGGAGTTCAATCTGGCGAATGGTAATCAAGGTTGGCATCGGTATACAGAAACTCTCAGATTTTCCACTGGCATACTTTAGTCTTGGTATGCATCTGCCACGAGTTTAATAAACCACCATCTGATCTGAGAAGGTATAGCACACCCATGGCGGTCCTCACCGAAAGCACTTTGCAAGAGTAGTGAGAAAAAGATGCCTAAAAGTGTTGGGGCAAATATGCATCTCTTCATTTGAAAACTTTCTCAGATGTGACAACTCATTGCACCACAGCCTGAATTCGATCATTAAATGAGTGAATGAGGCTCAGGAACCCAGGGTGACAGCTGATGGTTCTTTCAAGTCACTGAAATAGGCCAGATCTGCTGACAAGATCGCAGGCTTTTGTAAGTCCATGAAAGTTATATATAGTGGTGTGCACTGCTCATGGGATTTCTCCTGAAGCTGTCTGAAAGCAAAAAATCATTTAAATGGTGGACCATCCTGCATAAAACCTGGACTGATATTCAAAGTACAGTATACTTGATCTGTGATGGTCATGACTCATGAGGCAGTTCATAAAAGCATGGGCCACAGCTTTCCTAGGAATTGAGAAGATAATTTACTCTGAAATTGTTTCAATCACAGCAGTTCCTCTTAATTTTCTAACCAGATGAGAGTGCCCATCGCACAAATGAGCTCGATCATAGTTGGCTCCTCTTCAGGTTCATGCAGAACGAGCACGGAGCCACAGAACATCCACACAATGTAAAATGTGACTTCAAGTCCTCAACTCCCCGCCCTCCCTCACAAACCCCAAGTCATCAACCCCCCTACACAAACCCCAAGCCATAAACCCCCTCCCAAAACTCCAAGTCATCAAGCCCTCCTCTCAACCCCAAGTCCTCAACCTATACCTCCCAATCTGATGGCTTCAATTCCCTTCCCACTTCAACCCTTCAAACCACCTCCACAATACAATTCCTCAACTCTCCTCTCTAACCATAGCTCCTCAACCCCCCCCCCCCACACCCAAAAGTCATCAACTTGATCTGTGATGGTCATGACTCATGAGGAAGTTCATAAAAGCATGGGCCACAGCTTTCCTAGGAATTGAGAAGATAATTTACTCTGAAATTGTTTCAATCACAGCAGTTCCTCTTAATTAATCTAACCAGATGAGAGTGCCCATCGCACAAATGAGCTCGATCATAGTTGGCTCCTCTTCAGGTTCATGCAGAACGAGCACGGAGCCACAGAACATCCACACAATGTAAAATGTGACTTCAAGTCCTCAACTCCCCGCCCTCCCTCACAAACCCCAAGTCATCAACCCCCCTACACAAACCCCAAGCCATAAACCCCCTCCCAAAACCCCAAGTCATCAAGCCCTCCTCTCAACCCCAAGTCCTCAACCTATACCTCCCAATCTGATGGCTTCAATTCCCTTCCCACTTCAACCCTTCAAACCACCTCCACAATACAATTCCTCAACTCTCCTCTCCAACCATAGCTCCTCAACCCCCCCCACAACCAAAAGTCATCAAACCCTCTCCCCTCCACAAAGTGTCCACCTATCCCTCCCAACTCTGTCCCATCGTTGTTGTCCCCCCTACCCCTCCAAACCCTAACTCTGTCCTCTCCTCCCGCTCACAGAAGTGAAAGGTCATTCTTATATGGATCATTACATATTTAATATTGTGTCACCACCATCACTGAGTTTGAAGTTGTCTTACTTGGAACCTCCTTATCTGTATTCATCAAGAAACAAATATCTCAGTATTTTGGTGTATTTTGTGTCACTGACAATCTCTACAAGTGTTTTT
Source organism: Eptatretus burgeri (assembly GCF_056783735.1). NCBI lineage: Eukaryota > Metazoa > Chordata > Myxini > Myxiniformes > Myxinidae > Eptatretus > Eptatretus burgeri. The sequence continues at coordinate 33,495,170 of NC_140977.1, read as the reverse complement.
ACCACGTTTGTTAAAAGTAAATAAATAAAATAAAAGCCATTTTCGATTCCGACCAATGCGCTTTTTGTAATCTCTAAATTTGCCAGGTATGCTTATTTTTATATGTACTATTATCTTATACAGATCAACTACAACTGCAGGGCCACAGAGATTTAGAAGCTCAGGAGGAATCTGACATTTTCCTGCAACAGAACCAGATGAGAGTGCCCATCGCACAAATGAGCTCGATCATAGTTGGTTCACTTACTTCACTCATCTTACTTCACTTAATATGTGAATCTACCAAAATAAAACAGTGTGTACCTGTGTATTTGTCTGTCCCCCTTAAGGACAATTTGAGTCGGGTTTTCAAGGCCAATCTTTAAACACGACTGTGTGTTTATTTTTCTTTGGACATTGTTCAGTCTAACACAACACTATTATTCAGGACAAAAAAAAAAACTTGAAAAAACATTTTTCATAACAGAGTAATTACGTCTTTTCTATTGGAATTGGAGACGCTGACATGCAATCAGGCCTCATGGGTGGTGTACAGAAGCGTTTTCTGAAATAACAATAAATACAAGCCGTGGGGAGGTGAAATTATCAGCACATGGTGCATAACAAGTGCAGAGTAAAACGAGTGTTCATTTACGTACATAGGATGTCTCATAAATAAAGAAGATAAAAGCACACCTGACGCTATGCCGAGGCTTCAGACCTTGGCATGCTCACGAGGCTGTACCGTTGAAATGAAACGTCCCAGAAGATAAAGAAAATAGGATCACATATATACATGTAGTGTTTTAAAATAATACTTTTTCTTACTGCGAATTGAAACATTATATATTCCAGTCTCCTCGACCGTTTCAAATAATATAATTCCAACCTGGCATTTTTGACTGCTTTTATTCTAGTTACTTTATAAATCCTGAATTTTCACAATATTCTGCCTCAAAAACTCGGGCAAAAACTAAAAGTTTTCTCATAAAAGACTTCAAGTATTAATCATGACGATTTCCTCTCCTCTACATTATGAAAACATGTTTCTTTCAGGACAGACGATGCATTTAAGTATACATAAAGTCAATAGTCTTGATCGTACATAAGTTTTCTTTGGGCATTGTTCAGTCTTCAGATGTACAACAGTGGCCTGAGGCCTCCGAGGCCTGTAAGTAGCGAAGAAAATGCCAAAAAACAAACAAAAAAAAACTTTAAAATCAATCCTTGACAGATCAATATTGTTAAATATATTCCTCACTGCTCCAGAACAAATGCATTACATCATTCTCTTGTTATCAAATTCCCACATCTGTGGGATACTCTGCGTGTCAATGTGGTAGATAGATTGATCTTTGATCCAAACTCCTTCATTAAGAACCTCAAAACGTATTGGTTGGTGCCAGATGTGAATGATCCCTTGCCATAACTCACCCGTGGGTTTATTTGATGTTTGATCGTAATTGCAAGTTTTCTCTTTTATTTTAAATACTCATTCAACTGTAACTTTTTCATCTTATACCAGCAAATACCACCCGTCGCTTCGCTGACCACAATACCAGGAGAGGGGAGGGGGAAGAGAAATATGGGGAGAGAGAGAGAGAGAGGGTAGGAGAGAAGAGAGACAGGAGAGGGGGGGGTAGCAAGGAGAGGGGTGAAGGAGGGGGCGTGAGGAAGGATGAGTGAGTTCGGAGAGGAGGGTGGGTTGAAGAATGGTGGGAGCTAGGAAGTGGGAGAGCGAGGAAGGGGGAGAGAGAAGCCTCACCACACATCACTATACACTCCAAGAGGGGTGTGAGGAGTGGGGTTGGGAGTGAGAGACAGGGAGGGAGGGGAAAACAGGGAAGGGGAGAGAGAAAAAGAGAGTGAGAGAAAGAGGTGTGGGAAGAAACCGCTAAACTTTATAAGGAAGGGTGGGAGTGAGTGGGAGAACAGTGCTGCACTTTATTAGGAGGGGAAAGTGAGAGGGGACAATGAAAATTTAGCACCAAAGTTAGCAAATACATATATATCTTCTTCTTCTTTCGGCTGCTCCCGTTCGGGGTCGCCACAGCGGATCATCCTTATGATCCGCATAGTGATTTGGCACCTGTTTTACGCCGGATGCCCTTCCTGACGCAACCCTGGTCACCTCTTACAACGCAGGGATATGGTACACCTATTTTTAACCGGGGTATACACCGGCCCAGTACACTGGTACTCATTTCGTCGACCTCGGAAGGATGACAGGCTGAGTCAACCCCCTGGTGTATTAATTCAGTGGCCGAACGGAGCTTGAACTCAGGACCTTTTGGATCCCAAGCCGCTGCCCTAACCACTACGCCAACACCAGGATATATATATATATATATATATATATATATATATATATATATATATATATATATATATATATATATATATATATATATATATATATATATAGTTACGGCTGTGGAAATTCGCAATACACCATAAAAGGTCCTTAGATCAGTTATGACGCTAAGTTTATGTGCAGATCAATCCCCACCGTTGTTTAAAGGGCAGTCGTGTGACTCTTTGAGATAGCCGTTTTTCTGTCCTATCGTTATTTTGGACCATCCGAAGACTTCAAACGAAGGCCCCGTGAAAGGCCTACAATGGCTCACGAGTTTTCCCGCCTTTTTTGCGGCGCCGGGGGCTGACGGGAGAGGCTGCGAGAGCTCGCTGGCGATTGGTGGATACGGGGTGTGAGGCGGCCGTGAGGAGGGAACGCCCCTTTTCAAGGAGCTTCTCAAAAGGGCAAGAGGAGAGGCGGAGCCAAAAAGGAGGTGGAGCGAAGGGGCGGAGCCCCGCGCTATACAGGGTGGACGGCATGTGGGCTCGTTCTCTTGGTGGACGTCGTGTTTGAGCTCCCTCTCTAAAGGCAAAGGATACCGTTGAAGAAGAGGCAGCACATGAAAGTTATAAGGAAGCCAAGAAGGCTGCAAAGAAAGAGGTAGCAAAGGCGCAGGAGGCCCATAGGAAAAAGTTTGGAGAATGCTTGGATTTGGAGGAGGGTAAGAGAGCGGTATTCAGGATTGCAAAGCAGATAGCGAGAGAGAGATTTGATGTGACGGGGGTGAGTTGCTTGAAGGATGAAGTGGGACAAATTGTTGTGGATTCAGATGGAATTAAAGGAATATGGAAGAGATATATGGAAAGGCTGTTGAATGTAGAAAATGAATGGGATAGAAACATCGAGAGTAACCCAGTTTTAGGACCAGCAGAGAAGATAACTGAGAAGGAAGTTGAGGAAGCTATAAGAGCAATGAAGAGTAGAAAAGCAGGAGGGCCGATGGGAGTTGTGGGAGATATGTTGAAGGCAGCGGGAAGTTGGGGTGTGAAGAGAATGACAGAGATCTGTAATCTGGTGGTGAAAGAAGGCCGCATTCCAGTGGATTGGGAACTGAGTACCCTCGTCCCTCTGTACAAGGGGAAAGGTGACCCTCTGGACTGTGGCTCCTATAGAGCAATAAAGTTATTGGAGCATGGAATGAAGGTATTGGAAAGGGTGTTGGAGAAGAGGATAAGGAAGAAGGTAAAGATTGATGAAATGCAGTTTGGATTTATGCCAGGAAGAGGAACGACAGATGCAATTTTTATTGTAAGGCAGTTGCAGGAGAAGTACATGGAGAAGAGGAAGAAGTTGTTTTTTGGGTTTGTTGATCTGGACAAAGCATTTGATAGGGTCCCACGCGAAGTAATGGCATCGGCATTGAGGAAGTTAGGAGTGGAGGAATGGTTGATCAGAGTAGTGATGGCCATGTATCAGAGATCAGAGAGAGCACGCACAGCTGTAAGGATGAAGGACGGGAACAGTGGTGAGTTTGAGGTGAGGGTAGGAGTGCACCAGGGGTCGGTACTAAGTCCACTTCTATTTGTAGTTGTGATGGAGGTGCTGGCTCGGAGGGTAAAGGAGGGTTTACCGTGGGAGATGCTGTATGCAGATGATCTGGTGTTGATTGCAGAGAGTATGGATGGACTGAAGGAGAACATGAACAAGTGAAAGGAATGTATGGAGGCAAAAGGTTTGAAGGTGAATATCGGAAAGACGAAGGTGATGGCAAGTGGTAAAGCATGTGGTGAGGTGGAAAGGACTGGGAAGTGGCCGTGTGCTGTGTGCAGGAAGGGTGTCGGAGTGAACTCCATTCAGTGTACAATGTGTGCTGAATGGGTTCATCGAAAATGTAGTGGGGTGAGAGGGTCATTAACCAGTGTGGCAGCTACATTCAAGTGTAAGGTGTGCATCGAGGGAGCAGCAGATGAAGGAATTGTTGAGTTGGATCTTGGAGATGGTGTGAAGCTGGAAGGGGTGAAAACATTTTGCTATCTCGGAGACATGCTGAATGGAGAAGGTGGATCAGACTCTTCGACGGTTGCTGGAGTGAGATGTGCATGGAAGAAGTTTCGGGAACTGAGTGGCGTGCTGACAAAGAGGGGAGTGTCGTTGAAGCTGAAGGGAAAGGTGTATGCTACATGTGTGAGGAGTACGATGATTTATGGGAGTGAGACATGGCTACTGAACATGGAGCAGCAACAAAGGCTGGAAAGGGTGGAAATGCGAATGGTTCGGTGGATGTGTGGAGTATCATTGAGAGAGAGGAAGACAAATGATGACTTGCGGAAGATGATGGGAATAGAGTCTGTGATGGAGGTTGTGAAGAGAAACAGGTTGAGATGGTTGGGTCATGTGTTGAGGAAGGATGAAAGTGACTGGGTGAGAGGAGTGTTGGAAATGAGTGTAGTCGGAAGTAGAGGACGGGGAAGACCGAGAAAAACTTGGCTAAATGTGGTGGAAGAGGAAATGTGGGCAAGGGGATTAAGAAGGGGAGATGCAGAAAACAGGGTAAAGTGGAGAAGATTGTCATGGAGCCTGCAAGGCTAACCCCCGCTTTAGCGGGGAAAATGGCCTTTAAATGCTTGTGTGTGTGTGTAATGTATATGTATGTATATATATATATATATATATATATATATATATATATATATATATATATATATATATATATATATATATATATATATATATATATATATATATATATATATATATATATATATATATATATATATATATATATATATATATATATATATATATATATATATATATATATATATATATATATATATATATATATATATATATATATATATATATATATATATATATATATATATATATATATATATATATATATATATATATATATATATATATATATATATATATATATATATATATATATATATATATATATATATATATATATATATATATATATATATATGTATATATATATATATATATATATATATATATATATATATATATATATATATATATATATATATATATATATATATATATATATATATATATATATATATATATATATATATATATATATATATATATATATATATATGTATATATATATATATATATATATATATATATATATATATATATATATATATATATATATATATATATATATATATATATATATATATATATATATATATATATATATATATATATATATATATATATATATATATATATATATATATATATATATATGTATAAATATATATGTATATATGTATAAATATATATATATATATATATATATATATATATATATATATATATATATATATATATATATATATATATATATATATATATATATATATATATATATATATATATATATATATATATATATATATATATATATATATATATATATATATATATATATATATATGTATATATATGTATATATATATATATATATATATATATATATGTATATATATATATATATATATATATATATATATATATATGTACATATATATGTATATATATATGTATATATATATATATATATGTATATATATGTATATATATATATATATATATATATATATATGTATATATATATATATATATATATATATATATGTATATATATATATATATATATATATATATATATATATATATATATATGTATATATATATATATATATATATATATATATATATATATATATATATATATATATATATATATATATATATATATATATATATATATATATATATATATCTGTGTGAAAACGGACTACTTGTACACCTCTTTGAACTACATTTATGCTTTTAAAACTAAGGAACTACAGGAGGCTTAGACAATTTGTTCTCTGTAATATATTGTGATGAAATGACTAATGGAGTGAGGGGATTAATTGATTGCTTATCTCATTGCTGATGTTAGAATTCCTCCCATAATCACCGCAATTAGGGCTGTCAGGATTGATAACATAACAGCTCCATTTATGTGTGCTTTCATTTCCGACAGTTTTCTTTCTTTTTTTTTCTCCTGGCCACGTACTTTGGGGAAATGCCGCTCAAGTGGGCGAGACCTTTGTTATGCGTGGCGTCCATCGCTTTGGGCATGAGAAGTCACATGGTGGAGTGGGCTGAATGGAGCAGCCATGGCGACATCGTGCACAAAGCTAATAAAAGGTGCTGAGGCAAAGTCACAATCATGGCTGGAGTTGACAAGTCAGTGCGAGTCTGAAGTCGGCAGTTGGCACAGCTATGAAGGCAGTTCATATGCAGCTTGGGTCAGTACGACTCCAAATATGAGTCCCAATCGAAGTCGCAGTACAAATTACTGAATGTGATTGCCCCCAGTCCCGACCGAACAACTCCCCTCATGCTTGCACCAGTCTGCCATGTCGAAAGATGGAAGGCCACCCTTCTCTGTCTCCCCATCTTTCTATCTACCTCTCATGTATTGGGTAGTTTGTTTGTATGCAGCCTATGACTGCTGTTTGCATATTTTTTTTCTGGAAGCATGTCTGCCCCTGTTACCAGTAAGCTGGTACTCATTTTGCCGACCTCAGAAGGATGACATGCTGAACCAACCCACCTGGTGTTATTTAACGGTAACGACAAGGGCTCAAAGTCAAGACCCAAAGATCTTAAGCCAGCCACCTTAACTGTTAAGCCATCACCAGGCTGTACCTGTGTGCGACTGTGCTAAGATTCAACATGAAGATTTCGGTTTCGTAGTTAAGAGGTACCATCAGGTTCGTCTCCATTTCACTCTTGGTTCGATTTATTGACTCGATTGTGTCTTCATCTGTTTCCAAATTAAACCCAGTATTTTTGCCTTGTTACATTTGCCACCGATTGTGGACAGAGGTTATGAATTCACCCCTGTCTGCCTGTGAGCAGGATATCTCAAAGTTGTGGACGGATTCTGACAAAACTTGTTGGACAACTTGCAAGTGTTATAAGGAAGAATGCATTCAATTTTGGGGAAGATCTAGATCTGGATCTAGAATGTGTTTTGACAAAAACTTGGTGGATGGGTTGATTCGGTGACGTGAACGAGCCGATTCGATGTTGGTTCAGGTCTGAATCCAGATCCGGCCTATCAGTGGGATACAAAACGTAAACCATTCAATCTGGTGGAGGCAGGTATGCGCTCTACCGAGTGCCCTCATAGTTATCACAGTGGCTTTTGAGATGCGATCGCACCTCCAGCATTATTTAATTATTGTTTATGAATACAAGTGCTCCAAAATATTTGCACAAAAGTAAATAATTAATCAAAATTTTGCCCTGCTCATGGCCCTTGTGCCAGCGCACAATTTCGCCGCATGCCCTGGTATCCTGCGGATTCGATTTCGGTGAGACCAGTCCTCGTTACAATATCATCTGTCAACATGAGTGCATCGGTCAGGTGTTATGTACTTATTTACAGTTTTACTTATAATTTCACATTTACGCTTCCTTCACTGGATTAAAAATTCACAAAACACGCAACAACCACATTCCACCAATTTCAGTACGCAAACTACGAGGAATGTTTTCGAAGATGCATCCAGATATACTGTATTTATTTTTAAAGCTCAAAATGTATTATTCATTCCTCTCCTATTTTTGCAGCAAAATTTGTCTTACAGACAATTCATTTTAATGAGTCTTTAGAATACATCGTTTCAGGATGACCTACGAGACTATGTATTCCCCCAAAGACCAAGCATTACAAAGCATGCATTGAAGGATAATTTGTCCGTACCATTACAGATGGGACATCTGGATTTTTTTCATGGTATCCTTCAGGATGCAGTACCTCCTGCACCAGATGGCAGTTTTAGTCAAATAAATTAGACCCCACCACAGATCAATCCACAAAGTATCATTATGTGCTGAGAGGCCTGATAAACAATCTGCAAAAGACCTCCAGCAGGAAATTTGCACAAGTGGGTCCTGGAGCGCACACATGCACACACTATGTGCATCCCAGCATAAATCTATTCACTTTTAATTTTTTGGCTTAGAAAGCCTCAGCTCATGGAAGAGTGATGTGATGGAGGGCAGAGGATAATGCAGTGGGACAACTTGCTCATCCCACCCTCCCCATGCTCCCCATTTCCCCCTTTTGGGATTACTAAGATATGTGGGTGTGTAAAAATGAGAAACAAACATATTTAGTAAGAAATTAGTGGAATGATAAAGGTAATGAAAAAGAACACATCTGCTATTCATGTAACGTCGGGTATGTCTTTCGTTTTATCCCACGGGAGATATAGCTGGGAGGTGGAAAAATGGCATTATCATAATGTTTCACTTAGAACAAATTTTCATCTTCAGAAGATACAAAAACTGACTCTGCAGTCTTTATTTGTTCCAAATCATGCAAAAACCTCTTAGAGCATTTTATTTCCTGATGGGAAATTCAGAAACAAAAGATATATCTGCATCAATAGACAGCTCACCCTCTAAGACCAAACTTGGTAGCATAAGGGTTGGAGCATCTGCTATGAGTCTGAGAGGTTGGTGGTTTAAACCCTGATCGAGTCATACCAAAGACTTAAAACATGCTTCCTTGCTTGATGTTCAGCATTTATATGGATAGAGCATGGATAAATGATACTTATAAGACAATGGCAAACCACCCCTACCAAGAAACTGCTTCAGCAGCACCAATGCTCTGTAAAGAGAACAACATCAAAAAAGATGGCGAAACTGATGAAGTATGTGATGCCATACTAGTGTTCAAATGAGGAAACCATCTTTCAGCGTTTTTCAAAACTTTTTATATGAATGTAAAAATCTCTTTTCAGTTGACCTAAATATATCAACAGCTAAGTCTGACATGGGAACATGCCCTTTAACTCATGAATGTGTCATCCTTTTCAAGTCACTCGTTAAAGATTACCTTGGTAATTCTGGTACTATCTTCTTTTGTGGCCAACTTCTGGAATAAGTAGTCTCCAGAGTTTCCAAGCCTCAGCATCAGACGGCTCATATGTACTGCATGTAAGTGCTCAAAGAGGCCGAAGAGGTCTCCCGGGATGGAGTTATCTCTTTGCACATTTAGGCTTCCTGCACAGCTCCCCCATGAGACCAGGGTGACCTTGGTGGTTCTGAAGGAAATGCTATCATCATGTTCCCAAAGTTCATCACATGCTACTAAAGGGCATGTTTTCTTATGTTGACAAAAGCTTTAAATGGCAGACTGAATGAGTAGTGGCTGGAAAAGTTGTCAGTTCCCAAAAATGCAAGATGTGTTGACGATACACATAACCGTTAAACAAACCAAAACAAAATTCAATCTCCTTACATGTTGCAATGACATCAGCCTCTTTTAATGTTCTGGGTGCAGCACTTCATGAATCTCCCGGATGTAAAAAATAATCCCCTTAACTCTCAAAACAAGAGAGCAACATAGTCTCGCAAAATTACAGCAAGTAGCCAATAATTGTAGAAGAGTAACTAATTAAATTCAATGCATGTCCAAGAAACAAGCTTGTTTTGCATACTTCATCCATAAATTATGCTCAGCTGCTGTCCCTTAGGATCTTGTTGACCATTCTGGCTTGGTCGACTTGCACACTAACACTATATTGCAAATGCAGCCAGACATGTCTTGTCATAAGGCAGACTAGATTTCCAAGCTGGAAGGAAACACACTCCACCATGCCATCCTCTTCCTTTGGCACACTTTAACCCCTCACGGCATACAAAACATTGTACGCACTGTAAGGGACTGTTGTTCTCCACTATGGGCAAATGTTCCCACACCACACTTGGTACTTCAGGAAGTGGTCGAATTAATGCTTCATACATATTCAACAAAAATCTGAAGCACAAATTCTTCTTTTCAGCAACCACAGACAGGTCTTTCCAATTATGATTTCGCAAAATCGTCAATGTCATCTATAAAAAAAATTTACACGCAAATATAGTCAGGGAACAGCTTCACTTCTTAATTTCAAAACACTGAGTCCCAGAGAAGGGAGTTAGCAAAGGACAAAGGAGGAATGCTAATCAGCACAGAGTGGGAACCTCCATCAATAAAATTTCAACTGTCATAGTCATCCTCAAACCAACCATGTGGAACGACATCATAAAGTAGAAGACTACAGGCTACGCTAACCCTGACCATCAATCTGTCAGACTACCTAATATAAAATTACTTCAATAGGGGAGTAACTTTGTGACTGATGGTAAATGTAACTGACATTACTCTTTCTTCAAAGCAAAGTTGGATGATGTGATGAAAGAGTTGAGGGAGGAATTAGGATGTCAGGCAAACACAAGTACAGTTCAGGGAATGCAAAAGAAGAACCGCTGCACACAAAGATTTTATCAGTGTGGTCAATGCACAGCTTCACATGGCCGAGTGAAAAAATGGGTACCGTATCCTGGGGACTTGACGAGTAACTATATGATGCAATTAGAGCACAGTACATGATCTTCCATCAGACTCAGTGACAAAATGGGTAGAGTGTCCGCTCTTGGTCTGGGAGGTCGGTGGTTCAATCCTTGGCCGAGTCATACCGAAGATGAAGACTTTATGTACTGTTTCCTTCCTTGGTGTTCAGCATATATATATTCATACTGAAGGACCAATTTTGTGCTCCTCCTAGCGGTCGCGTCACGTTTTTCTCGGTACTGTGACCTGAGTTTTGACATGGTGTACGTCAAAGTAGACACGTGCACAAATCAGGGGACTTCTTCACAAGGAGTCGTGTACACCAAAAATGTCGTGTACAAGGACGTTTTGTAGGCCTCATTCGGTCAGGCCATGGAGTACATCGACTGGGATCCGGCTCTTACAAGAGCCGCCACTGGTTGTCATATTGGGCTCATGGAACGGAATCCCTCTGTGACGGGGTTTCGGCTGGTTTAAAAAGATTGAGCAAGGGCAAACAATGCAGGGAAGGCAGTGGCAAATCATTCAGTATAACCCTTGTAAAGAAACTTCTTTGGCAACACCAACCCTCCTGTAAAAATACAACACCAACCATCAGAATACATCAGAATAAAAAACACTAGAAGGGCACTCTTCGATGTTGCAAAATTGCCAGCTATGCCTCCACTCACATGATTAAATCATTATAATACTTGTACTAAGTGTGATTTAAATCCCTGAACCCAGATTTAAAATGTTAAATAATTCTGGCTGCCAGACCATGTATCCAATCAGGTTTAAATTTGAAACATACATTCCCCACGACAACTCGATCATAACTGACATTTCACGTCAATTGATGAAGCGCTTCAAGAGAAAGATTTTTTTTTAAGATTTTCGTACAATCCAATATGGTTGCCAGACCATGTGACATTAATTGTTCATGAACACCCTGGTATCCCCAAGGCTTGGGAAACATGAGGGTGAAGTTCCCCTCGATCTGTCAGGCCATTCTACAGATTAAGATTTTTTATAGGTTTAGTCTTCAAAACATCAGAGCTGCCAAACCATGTGACCCATGATGTCATATGTGGAGAACTTTTTGTTCCTCATGGATAGTCGATCATATCTGTAAAGTTACCCCTCAATCTGTTCAGCCATTTCAGCGAAGAAGATTTTTGAAGGTTTTCATGTTAAAAACAATATGGCTGCTGAACCACGTCGCCGATGACGTCATCATTTTTCCCCCCATAAATTTAGCCTGAGATGACCCTCAAATTTTCATACTGATGGGATAAAGTGTTCGAAGTATGCAATTATGATGTCATAACGAAGCCACCTATGACATCATCAAAACCAATCACACTTCTTCCCCATGGGGAGTACTCGACATCTGCCAAGTTAAATTTTTTTACAAGGAGCAGTTTCAGAGATACAGAGGTCCAAAGATTTTCCTTTTTTCTAACATGGCTTCTACACCACATGACCTATGATGTCATAATTATCATTCAAACATTATCCATGAGTCGTTACACCTATGTTGAAAATTTTGTGTCAATTGGATAAGCGGTTGCAAAGAAAAGAGACAATTAGCAAAGACAGACGTACGTTTGGATGGACGGACAACCTGAAAACATAATGCCTCCGGCGACTTCGTCAGCAGAGGCATAAAAAAAAACATGGTCTTACAAAATCATTGTGTGAACCAAAACATGTCTACAGAAACATTTTCGGTAATATTGAGACAAGAAATGATAAAATGAAAAGAAGCATCCATGTATGTAAGTGAAAGCTTTGCAAGGTCAGGTGGAGGAACAGAAGGGTCTAATGTTGAACTAGAACGGGCACTCGGTAGAGCGCATACCTTCGCTGCCGCAACTTTTTTTCCGGGCACATTTGAAAAATGTTACTTTAAAACGTCCATGACGTCACAACCGTCAGTCCGAATGATGTCAAATTTGGTGTGTGACCTCCTTGAGGGCAGTCCAATAAAATGGAATGATAAGGACTGAAAAATTAAAAAGTTGAAAAATGACGTCATATTTTGACGTCATTTTGACGCCCTTCCGGTGATGTCACGTCCAATCGGGGACAACCATTCTGAAAGCTCTTAGTTCACTGAACGTTTCAACGTTGGTTTCATGTCAATAGCTTTATTAGATCTGAAGCTATGCCTACAAATATATTTTGACCTTGTGTGTGACCTTGACCACAGAGTTAATTGGCAAAACCTGTACATCAATAAACAGATATTTTGGTACTGATCCTAATAACTGGATTTGGGAGACTTTGCTTTATAAATTATATAGATATTTGAATGTAAAATATCAGGACATTTTAGCCACAATTGAAAAACGTCATGTTCAATCGTCAATGACGTCATAACGGTCAGTCTGATCGACGTCAAATTTGGTGTGTGACGTCCTTAAGGTAAGTTCTACAAAACGGTATGATCAAAACTGATGTAGTGGAAAATTGAAAATTTACGTCATCTTGTGACGTCATTTTGACGCACTTCCGATGACGTCACGTCAAATCCGACACGAAGCACCCAAAAGGTATTTTGTCATGCAACAATATGGCGTTGGTTGCATGTCAATAGCTCTATTATGAAGGAAGTTATGCTCAAAAGTGTGTTTTTGACCTTTTCATGACCTTGACCTTTGACCCGATCGCTCCCAAAATCTAATATAATCGTCTTTGGATAATCACGAATCATCCCACCAATTTTCATGCAATTCGGTTTAATACTTTCTGAGTTATGCGAATAACAAACAAACACACATATTCACAAATAAATAAATACACAGCGACCAAAACATAACCTTTCGCAGAATGTGAAGGTAAAAAGTAGCGGAGGCGAAGGTATGCGCTCTACCTAGTAGCGGAGCCCATTCTAGTTTGTACCTGGCACAAGAGTGTGCGGAAAAGAACAGGGAACATTTTGGTGTTGGTTTCATGCAAATAGGTTTTGATTTGTTTGTGACCGTGTTATGACAAAAACCGCATATTTTGAAAGGTCGTGGCCCCACTGACCTTTGACCCCCAACCGCTAACAAGGGTAATGACGTAATTGTGTCATGTCGCCCATCACAAGATTGGGCAATGAATTCTGAACATTTTGGCATCGGTTGCATGCCAATTAGATCAAAATTGACCACGCTATGGTAAAAATACGAATTTGACCTTTCCGTGACCTTGACCTTGACCTTCGACCCGATCGCTCCCAAAATCTAATCAAATGTTCCTTGAATAATAACCCATCATCCCACCAAATTTCAAGCGATTTGGTTTCATACTTTCTGAGTTATGCAAATAACAAACAAACACACACACATTTTCACAAATAAATAAATAAATAAATAAGTACACAGCGACCAATCCATAACCTTTTGCAGAATGCGAAGGTAATGATGATGAAGTCACAGCATTCAATTACCCCAAATTTCCACATCCAACAGCCAACACAATGAAAGTATAGGTGCAGAGAAAAGAGGGACTAAAATGACAATACAAACACTCTGCATAAGGAAAATTGGCTTCTTTATGCCGACAGCTGAAATTAAAATCCTTGGACCTTGCAGTGCTCTAGACGATTCAAAGAAAATGGAAACAATCTCTCTTCACTCATGCAGAAAAGAAAGTAATGCATTTATCCATGACGATGTCCATTAGACAAAACTCATTGTCAAGTACAGACTCTTTTTCTTACAGGACAATTCCTTGGTGTGCGATAGACAGGAATTCATCAAAACTAGCTATAGTGGTGTACAAAGGCTGGACCAAGCTGATATGAAAATGAAATCGCCCCAGGGTTCAATTTGTTCAATTTGACCATAATTGACCACATTTGACTACCCAAACTAACAATTATAAAAGTAAAAGTATCAAGTGAAATTGATGATGATCAAAAACGAGCAGAAATTTCCAGAAAACATGCTCAATCTTAAGTCTTAATATAGTAAGTGTCAACGCTGTAAGGTCTGACTGAATAGCCTAGAGGTGTACACACTCATCTCTGAGCTGTCTTGCGTGGATTTGAATCTCGGCCCAGATACAAACTGTCACACTGGTGATTTGCATGCATGGCGAGTCATCAAGGTGTCAGATGGACGTCAAACTGGGCGTGCTGTCTGCCAGCAATACTTGGTGAGTGTTAAGAATCCCACGGTGTTCTTATCACCAACATGAAGAGCACACGAGTTATCACCGACATCTTGACCAAATTCCAAATTCCCTGCTCTGACGGACTTCCGTAGGGAACAGTAAACCACACACCATAAACAATTCCCAGGAACTGCTTGGGCAGTAATGACACTCTGTAAAGAGGATGGTACATTTATGATGATGAATGGTTGGAGACAACAAAGAGGTTGGTCATCAACAATATGTCAGCAAGAGATAATGAGATTATGAGAAAATGAGAAAAATTGTGAAGGAAATAGCAATTTCCGTTTGTGTGCAGTTCATTAAATGACATCGTGTATTACTTTTGTTTGGATAATTCCATTGAGAATGTTGGTGCATAAACGTATTTGAATTGGTGTGAGAAGCTGTCCCAGGCGGAATGCCGGGGGAGCAAGCCCACAGAGAGAAAAGGCATGGAGAGCGACAAGGCCTGGAGGGTGTTCGACATCCAAGGGATACCATTCACTTTTATGGTGAAATTAGGCTCCAAATTAAAGTATTTGAAAGTTAAGACTTCTAATGGGTATCCTTCCCATGGATGCCAGCCAACCAATCGGACTTATGTATGCTTTTTCCTTTAATTGCGGGGTCAAGCAGGGTCGCAGCATGCACCATTTTTATTTGACCATAATTGACCACATTTGACCACCCAAACTAACAATTATAAAAGTAAACTAGAACTGCCACTTTTATAACTGCTGGCAGTGATGACCAGGCGACAAGATGTCTAGCTTTGATACAACACGGGATTGATGAGTTACGGACCGAGTAACACGCCATATTCAATCTAGATATGACGTACGCAGTTAGCCTTTTTTCCTGGGGACATCATCGGTATGAACTGAATTCACGTTTTAAAATCCTGAACATGAAAGTAGTAAATGTTGACACAATGGGTCCAAGCGGTAAAACGGGATTCCCCTGAGTCTTAGGAAGCCACAAATGTCTCTTTACGATGTGGGATTGATGAGTTATGGACCGAGTCACATGCCGCATTCAGTCTATTTATTACATACGCTGTCAGCCCTTTTTCCTGAATGCATAGTCGGTATCACTTGAATTGGTGTTCAAATAACCTGAACATGAAGTAATAAATGTTGACTCCATGGATACAGAGGGTAATCTGGGACTCCCCCTAGTCTAACAAGGTCCCACACGTCTCTCTACGATATGTGATTAACAAGTTATGGACCTGGGAACAGGCCATGTTCCCTCTTTATTATGTACACAGTTGACCCTTTTTCCTGGGGCCATCATCGGTATTGATTGAATTGCTACTCCTCCATCCATGACGCATCTTCTCTCCTCTCTCTTTTTCCACCCCTCTCTCTTGTCCCCTTTGGATGCACAAAAGAGCATCATTATTGACTCACAATCCGATTTTCCTCGAGCACGACACCGCTCTCCTCATATTGCACACCACACCTCCCACTCCCATACCTTAGACACCAGTATTTCTCCCTCCTACTTCCCCCTAAGCATACTGGGTTGCATTGGTCGGCCGACAGCACCAGGTATTGTGAGGCCGTTTGTCCTCATCTGCTCTCTTTCTGGCTATGCAATCTTCCTCAGGTGTGCACACGCGTGTGTGTATGTGATGGCGCCTGTCATAGCATAAGTTGAGATTGTCGAAATGATAATAGGAAAAGTCTGCTCTGTGTCTGCTTTTGTAACATTGCTTGCCTTTTGTCGTACCCCACAAATTCATTGCTATCCTCTGTGCTTGCCAATAAGCCCAATTTACTGTGCCACATACCTTTCCTCGAGAGATTGCAAATAAATGCTTGTGGAGAAATGGTCCCAGCTCGTTTTCGTCATTTCCTTCATTGGTCCAGCATGGTTCATATTCTCGCTTAACCGGGACGTTATCCCCCCATGATCTGGTTTTCTAGCTAGTACGTCCTTGGGCAGTTGTGCTCGGCTGAATCTGATCCAGTAAGGTGATCCCGTTTGAAAAAGGCATACCGAGGGCGTGTCCCCTGGTAATTAGATCATGCGACCATTCGGTAAATGGTATTTATGAGACGGAGGACCCTAAGTCACGTGGTCGAGTTATTAGCTTTCACGTTCGATTGGCGACCCGCCACGTCACGAAGTTATTCATGTGCAATGGCCTGCAATTCCGGAGAGTCTGTTGGGAACCCGACGTAGCTCCCCCCTCATGGTCTTCTCGCCCCTGATCCTCAGCTGCACAACAATATATATATATATATATATATATATATATATATATATATATATATATATATATATATATATATATATATATATATATATATATACATATATATATATATATATACATATATATATATATATATATATATATATATATATATATATATATATATATTGTTATGGCTACGGTCACCGAGTGTATTATGAGGGGGTTAAAGTCCACCGTCTAATTTGCCTAATCCAGTGTCCACTGTCTAATTTGCCATTTAAATAGAGGTTACGTGGCTTCCTGACCAGGAAACATGACCTTGGCAATGCACCAATCTTATCTTGATTCAATCTTAAGTATGGTGGCCGAGCGTTTTCCGCTGGTGCACGTTCTCTATGACAGGATAATTAGTTTGGGAATTACCTCCCACTCTATCTATGTTCGGACAATACTGGATCAATGGAAGGAAAGGACAAGCATGGACACATTGAAATGTCAACAAGGAATTTCTTATTAAGATAAAGAAATAAATATACTGAAGAACTTATTATTTCCTTGTGGTGTAAATGGAGGAATTCAAACAAATCAAAATAATCTCAAACAAATAAAGGATGCAACAGGCATTGATAGAAAAATAGACAAAGAGCAGACGCTAATCACTATGCCTTACCTAACAATTAAACACTAGACATGGGTACCCAGTAGGTCATTCAGGGGGGACAAGAAATCTGGTCTCGGCTTACCAAGACAGAAGTCATCGTGCGTCCAATAAAATGTCCCAAAATGTGTTGGCATGCCTTGGTCCGCTGCCAGGTGTGCCTTGGTCCTGCCTCGCCATGCACCCACCCGCAAACAGGCTCCAACACCAATCGACATTACATCATCACCCCCAGGAACCAGAGACACCAAGAATCAGTTCCACCAAGAGCAGGTACCAAGCAGAACCAGCAGGAACAGTCCAACCATCACCAACGATCAGGAGCTATCAGGATCCGTAACCAACGGGCAGAAGCTGTAAGGAACTGTTACCAGCTGTCAGGAACTGTCACCAACCATCACCAATGGTCAGGAGTTGTAAGGAACCATCATCAATGGTCAGAAGCTGTAAGGAACCGTCACCAACCATCAGGAACGATTAGGGGCCATAACCAGTGGGGAGCTGTAAGAAGCTGGAACTAATGGGCAGGAGCTGTAAGGAAATGTAACCAACTGTCAGCACTGGTCAGAAGCTGTAAGGAACCATCACCAATGGTCAGGAGCTGTAAGTAACCATCACTAACAATCAGGAGCAATCAGGAGCCATAACCAACGAGCAGCTGTCATGAGCTGGAACAAAATGGCAGGAGCTGTAAGGAACTGTCACCAACTGTCACAAATGGTAAGAAGCTGTAAGAACTGTCATCAATGGTCAATAGCTGTAAGGAACCACCAATGGTCAGAAGCTGTAAGGAACCGTCAGCAATGGTAAGGAGCTGTAAGGAATCGTCAGCAATGGTCAGGAGCTGAAAGGAACCATCAACAACGGTCAGGAGATGTAAAGAACTACCACCAACGTCGATGGAAAAAGGAGGATGTCAAAGGTCGGTGAAAGATCTGCAGGTCTGGATAAAATCGCAAGCTGGTCCAACATGTGGAACATGTCTTTCAACCCTGACATATCTCACACTCTATGTCTCTCTGAAAGGACCATCTGGAACACCCCCCCCATCTACTTTCTCAACAATCCTCTTCAAGAAGTCTTTTCATTCAAGCGTCTTGGTCTCGCTATCTGCCATGATCTTTCCTGTGAAAGCCACATTTCCAAGCTTGTGTCCAAAGCCAGTCGCCGACTGGGAATCCTCCGTCGTGCAAAGACCTATCTTGGCACACCTGAGTTCCTGACCACATACAAAGTTTTCGTCTACCGCCTGATGGAGTACTGCTCTCCCCTCTGGGCTCGTGATCCTGCCTCTCACCTTTCTCGGCTTCACAATGTGGAAACCAAGGCATTTAGGACCATTGGTATCTCCCGCAGTGAGGCTGAGTCTTTGGGTCTCTCACTCTCTCACCACAGGCAGATTGGTGGTCTATCTGTCTTCCACTGTCTCCTCTCCAGCCTCACTCCCCACCCCCTGCTCTTTCTGCGATATGTCCCCTACCATATTTCTGTAGGGTGCTCAAGGTTTGCCAGCAACCCCCTTCTGGTGAAACTACCAAAATCAAGAATCACTGCTCACCTTCACTCTTTCCTTCCTCTTTTTCCCCACCTTTGGAACAAACTCCCACACTCTCCTCAATCCCACTCTTCCGTCCAGTTGTTCAAAACAGCTGTTCACCACCATCTCTTATATTCCCCCATCCAAAACCACAATCTTTCCTATCCCCATTAATCCACCTCCTTCAAATTCCCTGCTTTTCTTCCTGAAAGTCCCTATCGTATAAGGATCTGAAAGTACCTGTAGTGTCCATCTTGTTTACCCCGTGTACCCCACCCCATCCCTCTCCCTTCCACAGATCTCTTCATGTCTCTGTTCCCCACTTTTTTCCTTCCCACTCCCACCCCTCTTGTCTCCTGCTCCCCTTGCTGTACGATCTGTGTGTTGGCTCTCATACGAGCCTCGACAGTGGATACAGAAGAAAAAAAAAAACGACCCAGCTGATTCTGGAGTTGGGATGCTCCTACGCATACATTTCTTGGTACTGCATGGTAAAAAGATGACGTGCAAAGGAAGCACAAAATCTAAGAGGCAAAATAATGAATCTGAGTGAGTGGGGTGTTTTGGAACCCCAGATAAAATTTTCTTGCTACTCTCTGCAGCAAGTTGGAATATTCAAACATCAAACACACTTTTGAATGGCTCATATATAGTCAAACAAATTCACAAAACATGAAATAGTTTGTTTTCATTGCAGCCGACTATCAAATCGCCAGAATTTCAGCACATCTCCAAACCCACTTTATGTTTAAACTCCTAAGAGACATTTTACCACGTATTTATGGCCAATGCTGTACAGAATTTCCAATTATCACGACTAGACGATGTTTTGTGGTCGATGTTTATTGACAATATCAAAACTCCAGTGCATGAGTCAAGTTAATGTGCTGAAAGATGGCCGTTATTTTGATTCGGCCATTAAAGGGTTAAAAACTCAAAATCGAGTCTGGCAAACACTTGATTCGGATTCAGCATACCAAAATCCATCGAGTAAGAATGAGTGCCCACCTTCAACATGAAATGCTTCCATTGTTCATGAAGTACTTACTCCAAAATGTGCAATTTAAGAAGGAAAAAGGCCCAGAATAAACATAATTACATTGAAAACCAAGAAAGAAAGAACGCAGCCTCTCGTGCATTTATACGGTGACTCAAAAGGAAAGATAGCTTCCCAACTAGCCTCTCGTGCTAGTTATATAGCGTTAACCCCAAGACAAAAAGGCTGCAGCTCACATTATTTATGCTACGACCGCAAGAGCTAAAAGCAAGTGGTATAAAAGGTACTTTGCGAAACACATGGATGAAATACGAGCTTTCAGGGAAGGCAAGTACGCATTAGCAGAGCCGAAGACTGCTGTAAAAGAACTGCATGTGAAGGTAATACAGCGTCATCTGTTGGATGATAATGGGGCAAGGGTTCAGTTAATGGAAGCTTTCAAGAGACAGTACAAGACTGCAGCAAAGACAATGCCTCGAGCTATGATCAAAACTGTCTGTAGAATAGCAGCTAAAAGATTGCTCAACAAAGTCTTGCAACTGCACAAAGAGAATGCTGGTGCTTTGCTCAAGACCACAGGAACAGTCAATCGGCTCGACATTAAAAGGCCAGAAGATTTTGGGGAATGGTAATATACTGCTCCCTCTGCACCTTACTATTATGACTCAGCCTATCAGCATGTAGAGAGAGCCTCTGCCATTCCCATTGATAAAAATGGCAGATGTGTAGTTGTCAATTAAATTAGCAAGTCGAAATAGAAATGAGCAAGACAAAAGGGAAATAGCAGCCTTTGAAATGGAACTGTTGTGGTGAATGCAAAGCAGTCACTGATGCAGAAGTCGATGTCATCGTAAACCTCAAACAGGCATTTCAAGAACCCATGCAAGAGCTGAGAACTGCCTTCGGTGATACGCATCCTAATGAACACTACACCACGGTTGCTTGCAGAGACCTTGGCAGTAACGTTATGGAGTTACAAGATTAGTCCTTGGTTTGCATCATTGATGGGGGATGTTGTAATCAACGTTACATACTCGTACTTCCCATACTAGCTCAGGCTCACCCCTAAATTTGTTTAGTACAATGTGATTGTTACTGGAGTGGCAGGATGGCCGAGAGGTATGGTATACATGCTCCCAAGAGGTATGGTATCGTGTGGTATATATAGTCTCTTCTGAGCCATCTCGCCTGGGTTTGAATCTCGGCCAAGCTATAAAGAGTCATCCTGGTGTTTCACAAGCAAGCCGAGTGTGCTGTCCCGTGGATGGATGTTAAATTGGGTGTCACATACCGAATCGTGCTTTACCCCGAGGTAAGGAATTTCACCAAGATATGGCCTACTTTTTTCAAACACAATGCAATATAATGCAACACAATGCAACGGCCTACTTTTATGAAAGTTACTGTGGTATCTTTAAAGGCACTAACATAAAGCAGGCAGAACAGCTATTTTGCATCCCCATTCAAAGGATAGCTTGCTCTCAGATAAAGCATCCATTTCACAAAAACGGCTGTTTTCACTTAAATTCGACATTGTTGGGTAATGAACCAAGATCAAATAGGTTGATGGTGAATGCGCTACCAAATTTTCGAATTCAGTTGCAATATTTATGAAATATGTGACATTTTTAGTCATGTGAAGGCAAACTTGCTTTACGTGCTAAAATGAAAATCAAGTGAGTCATTGTGCACAATTCTCACTGAGTCGTGCTTTACACAATTCTCACTGAATAAAAAGATGAAGGAAATAATTTAATAAAATCACAATGTAGCATTGGATAAAAAAGTAGCATTCGGCATAAAGAATTACAATTTATGTTTGCAAGCCAGGGTAGAGGAAATAATGTAGTATGGACCATCTCAAAAGGCTTTTCCAATTCCATCCTGCCTTGGCGAAATGGATTTTGCCTGCCAATTGTCTTTCTGGGTTAAAAGTGGGCCATTCAAAAAGTTTTATGAATGAGATATTTACACCGTCCAAAGAAAGTAATAAAAAAAAAATTTTGCACATAAATACATACATACATACATACAAACATACATACATAAATACTGTACATAAATACAGACACACACATACATATATATATATATATATATATATATATATATATATATATATATATATATATATATATATATATATATATATATATATATATATATATATATATATATATATATATATATATATATATATATATATATATATATATATATATATATATATATATATATATATATATATATATATATATATATATATATATATATATATATTACGGCTGTGGAAATTCGCAAACCACCATCCAGGTCCCGTAGGTGAGGTATCTCTTCAGTACATGTGTAGTTAGCCCCAAACCCGTTGTTTAGAGGGAATTAATGTGATTCATTCAGGCTGCGACGCTTTGAGTCAGTCATTTTTCTTTTTCTATCTTTTATTTCAAACAAAAACCAACAAGGACGCTCGGTGGGCTTTTCCCACCTGTTTTTCGCGCCATTCTTCACCGCGCTTGGTGTGAGGGAGGAGAAACGGGGTGGGGCAGCTGGTGCCCGATTGGTGGATGCACGGTGTGACGCGGCCAGGGAGGAGGAACGCCCCTCTTCGAGACCTTTCTCGAAGCGCCTCGAAGGGGGGTGGAGCCAAGAACGGGGCGGAGAAACAGGGCGGAGCTCGGGGATATAAAAAGTCGGACACGGGCGGAGCGGTTTTGTGGTTGCTCTTGCTCTCTTCCTGTCTTCCGGCTCGCTCGTCCTCTTCTTTGCCTGGTGGCCGCTGGCCTTGTCTGCTGTGGTGCGGTTCTTCGACCCCGCTGGCGGGGAGGAGCGTCCGCCATTCCCCCCTCCCGACCTCGGGCATCCACGTTCCCCCCCCCCTTCTATCCGCGCTGGGATAGCGCCGAAAACTCCGTCCGTGGCGTCGGGCGGCCAACACGTGCCGGTGCGAGGCACGCCGGAGAGGCCTCACCTACCACGCTCGGGCATGGAGTCGCGGCCAGGCGGGACCACGTCAACGGACGTCGGAGAGGGACTCGACGGCCCAAAAGGGAAGTCACCTTTTTTCTTTTCAGGGTTTTTGTATGGATCTTGTGGCGCCGTGTCTTGCGAAGTAAAACTGTATAAGTGTTGCCGTGTGTTCGCGTATTCGGTCGTAGCTCTGCATTGTTGTTTTTGTTTTAAATTGATGTATGTGCATTCTGACTGTTGAACTGTATATGTGTGCTCTCCGTGTGTCGTGTAAATAAAATGCATTATGTTGAATTGTTCCCCGTTTTGCTGCGTCCTTTCCTTCGTTTGAATCTCCATCTTGCTCCACGTAAAGGGTTCGTAGTGGGCTTAATACGCCCGATAATTAATCGGAACCGTCGAGGCGGATGATAACACCGCTCGGTTATCCCGATAGCATGGAACGGACCGCTTAAGCGATTCGTGTCCGGATTCGGCCTGCGGTGAGGTACGATCGCCCGGTCTACCATCCGCGTGGGTACTTAGGTTGGTCGAGTTTGGCGACCAACCCTATCCTACGTGGGTGGCCGATTGGCACGATTGTGGTGAGGTCGAAAGGCCCACCCGTGAATGGCTCCGGGCGATAGTTCCCGGAGGGTCACGACAGAATTGTCCGTCCGGTGGGTGAGGCGGCCGCCATTCGAGTCGAGCGGCCGATCGCATGCCGCCGGACGCGAATTCGCAACAATATATATATATATATATATATATATATATATATATATATATATATATATATATATATATATATATATATATATATATATATATATATATATATATATATATATATATATATATATCATTCCAGTAATGTGTGTGTGACCGCTGTTTCTCGACAACCTCTGGTCCGATCTAATTGAAACTTGTCAGGTATATTGCTGGGGACCTGAGGATGTGCCTTTTCAAGGTTTGATAGTGATCGGACAAGTGCTTCCCAAGTTATGGCCATTTATTTACCAAACCAATGGCAAGACACTTGTTGCGTGGGCGTGGCCGATGGGGAAGGGAAGCACAGCCACGTTCCCCATTACGGGTTACAACGTATGGGCTTCCGGATAATGATGACTTCGTGTATTCTAATAATTTCTCGATTTCTTATGCGCATTTATAGATAAACGCAATGGCCCAAGTTATGATCGTTTTCATATTAGACGGTGTATAAATTTCGGGAACATCAGAGTGCTGGTATGCTCCGAACCAGGAAGTAAATTTTTTCTCTCTCTTCTCTTCTCTTTTTGTTTTTCCTTGCCACGACATTGCGAAAAGGTAAAATACGTTGGCGCTAATTAAATAATCGAGTATTAAAAATAAATTGCGAATAATCGAAACTGCGAATAATATCGATCTTACGGGTCACGCACTTACGGGCACGTGAGAGCGAAGAAACGGCCTGTGTGGTTTATTTATTTATTATTATTTTTTTTTTTTACGGGCACGTACTAGTATCTATAATTCCAGCAATCTCTGTGTGTGTGTGTGTGTGTGTGTGTGTGTGTGTGTGTGTGTGTGTGTGTGTGTGTGTGTGTGTGTGTGTGTGTGTGTGTGTGTGTGTGTGTGTGTGTGTGTGTGTGTGTGTGTGTGTGTGTGTGTGTGTGTGTTTGTGTGTGTGTGTGTGTGTCTGACTGCTGTTTCTCGACAACCGCTGGTCCGATCTAATTGAAACTTGCCAGGTATATTGCTGGGGAACTGAGGATGTGCCTTTTCAAGGTTTGATATTAATCGGACAACTGCTTCCCAAGTTATGGCCATTTATTTATCAACCAATGACAGGAACCGTTCCTGCGGCCATTTTATATCAACCAATGACAGGAAGCGTTGCTGCGTAGCTGTGGTCGATGGTGAAGAGAAACTCAGCCGCGTTTGCCATTAGGGGTTTATTTCTCTTCTCTTCTCTCCTCTCTTCTCCATGTTTTTCTTTGCGAAAAGGCAAAATACGTTGGCGGTAATTGAATAATTGGCCATTAAAAGCCTCCGTGTTCTTGCCCTGGACGAGGAAACAAAGAAGCGCCGTTTCCTCAGCAGTGTTGTTTATGAAGAGGTGCCAACGAGATAAAGGTGTGTACATGGAGACAATTTTTATTATTATTTATTTATTGAAGAAAAATTGTTCCAAAAATAATTTATCAAAAAAAGTGCACAACTTTTTTTTGTTTCCAATTGTCAAAACGCTGTGGCCTTTGGAAGTGTTAAGGAATTCAGCTCCACTCAACATGCTTACAATGAAATACATCTCAATTTGGTGGTAAAAACGATTCACAACGACGGGTTTCCTTACTCATTGCTCTGCAGTCTGCATTCAACCCCTTCATTTGTCATCTCATTGACCTCATTTCATCTATCCATAATTCCAGCTGTCTGTGTGTAGCTGTGTGTCTGTGTTTCTGTGTGTCTGTGACCGCTGTTTCCCGACAACCACTGGTCCGATCTAATTGAAACTTGCCAGGTATATTGCTGGGGACCTGAGTATGTGCCTATTCAAGATTTGATATTAATCGGACAAGTGATTCCCAAGTTATGGCCATTTATTTACCAACCAATGGCAGGACACGTGCTGCGTAGGCGTGGCCAATGCGCCATTTAGTTACCAATCACAGGACACGTTGCTGCGTGGGCGTGACTGCGTAGGCCGGTGCACGGCTGGCCGACGATGACGTCACGTGCTGTGCTGGTTACGATGAGGGTCGATCGGTGCCTTAGTTACCGTGGGGTAGGAGTGCCAATGGTAAATGCCAGCGAATGTCATGGCAAGCAAAGACAGGGAGGTAAACTTGATTTTAATTAACTCTGTGTGTAAGTATCACAGCAGTTGTTACTTCAATGCAAGCGATAATTCGTGGAATGATGTGAACATTCCGTACGGGCACGCACTACTTTTGGATAGTGATGACTCACTGTATTCTAATAATTTCTCGATTTCTAATCCGCATTTATAGATAAACACAATGCCCCAATCCAGTCGTCGTTTATGAGAGCGAAGGAATGGCCTGTGTGGTTGTTTGAAAGTTTTTTTTTTTTGCATGTATGGCCACGCACATATGGGCACGCGAGAGCGAAGGAACGGCCCGTGTGGTTGTTGTTTCTGGCGTGCGGTTTGAAAGTTTTTTTTTTGAATGTACGGCCACGCACGTATGGCCACACATGTATGGGCATGCACGTATGGTCATGCACGTATGGATATGCACGTACGGCCACGCACGTACGGCCAAGCGAGAGCGAAGGAACGGCCTGTGTAGTTGTTTCTGGCAAGCGGTTTTAAAGTATATTGTTGTGGTTGACGAAATTCACAAACCACCATTCAGGTCCCTTAGGTGAGATATCTCTGTAAGTATATGTGTAGTTAGGCCCAAACCCGTTGTTTCGAGGGAATAAATGTCATTCAGTCGGGCTGCGACTCTTCAGGATAGCCGTTTTTCTTTTACTATCTTTATTTTGGACCAGCCGCCATTACTACCACCACCAACCACGTCTCAACAGCCATCACACAACAACCACCAACCACAACGCCGCTTCACAACAACAACCACCAACCACAACGCCGCTTCACAACAACAACCACCAACCACAACGCCGCTTCACAACAACAACCACCAACCACAACGCCGCTTCACAACAACAACCACCAACCACAACGCCGCTTCACAACAACCACCAACCACAACGCCGCTTCACAACAACAACCACCAACCACAACGCCGCTTCACAACAACAGCCATGACCTTTACCGTCACAACTCGCCACCATCGCATCACCACCATTCTTGCGCCACTTGTGGGCACCGATACTGGACTCGTGCAGGGCGCGCACCGAACAGCGTGTTCAGAAACATCACAGACTTTCCGAGAAAAACGGATCAAAAACGACTCACGCCCACTTCTGTTCCGTCCTATCGGAGAGCGTGGAGCGATTTGGCCCCGCCTCCAGGGCGTTGGAGTGAGGTCGCTATATGCAAATTCATGGATCAAAAAGCATTCACGCCCACTTTTCCTCGGTCCAATGGGGAGCCAGTTAGAGGTGAAGGGTCGGAGGTAAAGGGTCAAAGGTGGGGGAGCGAAGCCACGGGGGATATAAATGGCCGCGCTCGCCAAACAGTTGTGAGTTCGGAGGGGAGAAGCCAGCAGTTAGTAGTTGTGGGTTCGGAGGGGAGAAGTCAAGAGTGAAGAGTTGGGACGAGCCAAGAGAGGAGACGGAGAGGGCGATTAGATGGAGCTGTGGAGAGGTGGCGGTGGCGAAGGCGGACAAGGGGGTGCTCGCGTCGGTGCCGGGAGCTGCAGAGGGAGAGGCCAGCAACGCGACCGAGGTCAAGGAGGAGACGCTCGTCGCAGGACCCAAGACAGGGTGATATCCGCCATCCCCCGAGCATCAACAACCCCCTCCTGTTTCCCCCCGCGCTGAGATAGTGCGACAAGGGGGCCCCTTTCCCACCCCCTACCAGACACTGTCCGCGAGGCCCGCGGAGTTGAGGCACCACCGCCGCTCCGCGTCTCATCATCAGACGGGTAGGCCCGACACGGTCTCGGCCCCAGGCCCGCCTACCCCCCTCATCCTGGAGGGTGGTTCTCTTTTCTTTTGCTTAGGGAATATGTGTTGTCGGCGCCGTCTGTGAAGTAAAATTGTATAAGTGTTGCCGTGTGCTCGGTAGTCGGACAGCTCTGCATTGTGTTTCTCTTTTATATTTGCTTTTTGTGTAATATTGTGTTTCTTCTCCTTTTACATGTGCTTTTGGTGTAATTATATATGTGTGCTTCCCGTTCATCGCGAAATAAATGTGAGTTATGTTGAACTGTTTTCCCGCTTCGCTTCGTCTTTTCTTTCATTGAATCTCCATCTTGCTTCACGTAAAGGGTTGGTCGTGGGCTAAAACGCCCGATAATTAATCGAACCGTCGAGGCCGACGAATAACACCGCTCGGTTATCCCGATAGTACGGAACGGGTCGCTTAAAGTGGCCCGTGTCCGAAGTCGACCTGCGGCGAGGTGCGATCGCCCGGTCTATCCTCCGTGTGGGTACTTAGGTAGGTCGAATTTGGCGAGCAACCCTATCCCACGCGGGGGCCGATTGGCACGATCGTGGTGAGACCGAAAGGTCCACCCGTGACTAGTTCCCGGCGTTAGTCCGAGAGGGTCATGACTGGATTGTCCGTCCGGTGGGCGACGTGCCGCGATTTGAGTTACGTGGCCGTCCGCACGCCGGCGGGCGCGAATCCGCAACAATATATATATATATATATATATATATATATATATATATATATATATATATATATATATATATATATATATTTTTTTTTTTTTTTTTTGCACGTACAGCCATGCACGTACGGGCATGTGAAAGCGAAGGAACGGCTTGTGTGGTTGTTGTTTCTGGCACTCGGTTTGAGTTTTTTTTGCGGGGGGGGGGGGGGGGGAGGGTTCTACGCACTAGTATCTACGCACTAGTATTCTACGCACACGCATCTACGGGCATGCACTAGTATCTATAATTCCAGCAATCTCTGTGTTTGTGTCTGTCTGTTTGTCTGTCTGTTTGTCTGCGACCGCCTTTACAGTCGCTCAATTGCGGCCGTGCGTGCCCACCGAACGAGCAATTTAGTCGCAGCTTTCGGATCAACGCCGAAACCCAGCTACGGGTGTTTTTAACACACCCTAAACTGGCCAACTCTTCTGTCCACGCACTACAGGGTCGATCGCCGAATTGTCGATGTACTTAATAATTCGCGCGGACAAAAATGCCGGGAGTTTATACCTCAACGGGACCTGCACGAAAACGAGCCGCTTAAGCAGCTCGTTCCGTACGTGATTGCCGAGCGGTTTCATATCGTCAAGTCCCATCGGACCAAATGTACGTTTTATCGGCTTATAATCAGCCAGCTAATATCCCGAACGCAATTATGGCAGTCAATGGAGGAAGGGACGCAATGAGCAGGTGAACATTCAAGCAATGGGGGACTCAGTTTCCACACAGGCATGCAAGCAATGCAATAAATGGGGGGGGGGGGAATGGGGAAAAAGACACCAGCAAAAACCTACAGCCGATGTCTATTTATTATGTACATGCACTTAATCAGTTTGTTACTTATGGACAAGGCGCCACAGACTTTCATGCAAAACCCAAGAAAGAAAGGAATAACCGGGCTCTTGAGCCTTTATAATTTGCTCGGAGTCGGGATGACCGAAGCGGCTCCGAGAGACTGAGCGGGCTACCTGCCACCCTCTTGGTGACTCGCTGTGTCCTGGTTTGGCGACCCTCGGTGTCTCTGCCTGCACTCCAACCTCCGAACTCTCCAGCTCTCTTCCCAACTCCAACTCGTTCTCCAACTCGTTCTCCAACTCGTTCTCCAACTCGTTCTCCAACTCGTTCTCCAACTCGTTCTCCAACTCGTTCTCCAACTCGTTCTCCAACTCGTTCTCCAACTCTTTCTCCAACTCTTTCTCCAACTCGTTCTCCAACTCGTTCGTTCTTTGTCGACGACTCGGCGTCTCTTCAACCGCTCAACTCTTGTTGACGACTCGGCGCGTCTTCAACCGCTCAACTCTCCGGACTCCAGGCTCCAAACTCAACTGGCTTCTCGGCATTTCATCAGGTTCTCAAGGGGGTGGGGGGTTCTTTCTCTTTCACCTTCGACCCTTCACCCCCGGCTGGCTCCGCCCCTTTCATCGTTTTGATCCGATCTTGCTGTCAAACACGGCCATATTAGGAATCACCGTCTTCACGCGGATGTGTTTGGAATCACCGGTTTCACGCGGTTGTGGTGAAGATGCTGAGGAGATTATGGCGGTTGTGGAGAAGATGGTAAAGAGATTATGGCGGTTGTGGAGAAGATGGTGAGGAGATGATGGCGGTTGTGGAGAAGATGGTGAGGAGATGATGGCGGTTGTGGAGAAGATGGTGAGGAGATGATTGTTTAAAATAAAAGACAGAAAAGAATAACACTACCTCAAAGGTTCACAGCCCGTTATACATTGGTGGGGAAATCTAACCTGGAACACACACTTACCAAAATAACTGACCTCTGGAGAACCTGAATGGTGATCTGTGAATTTGCACAACCGTAACAATATATATATATATATATATATATATATATATATATATATATATATATATATATATATATATATATATATATATATATATATATATATATATATATATATATATATATATACACACTACATGGCCAAAAGTATGTGCACACCCCTTCTAATTAGTACATTCGGGTCGTTCCACCACACCCATTGCTGACAGGTGTATAAATTCAAGCACACAGCCATGCAATCTCCATCGACAAACATTGGCAGGAGAATTGGCCATTCTGAAGAGCTCAGTGACTTTTGACGTGGCACCGTCATGGAATGACACCTTTCCAACAAGTCAGTTCATCAAATTTCTGCCCTGATAGAGCTGATGCGGTCAACTGCAAGTGCTGTTGGTGTGAAGTGGAAACGTCTACAAGCAAAAACAACTTAGCAGCGAAGTGGTAGGCCACACAAGCTCAAAGAACGAGACCGCCGAGTGCTGAAGTGTGTAGTATGGAAAAATCGTCTGTCGTTGGTTGCTACACTCACGACAGAGTTCCAAACTGACTCTGGAAGCAACATCAGTACAAGCTTCATGAAATGGGTTTCGATGGCTGAGCAGCCACACACAAGCCTAAAATCACCATGTGCAATGACAAGAGTCCGGTGGAGTGTTAAACTCACCGACATTTGACTCTGGAGCAGTGGACACGCATTTTCTGGAGTGATGAATTACGCTTCACCATCTGGCAGTCCGACGGATGAATCTGGGTTTGGCAGATGCCAGGAGATCACGACCTGCCCGAATGCATACTTCCCACTGTGAAGTTTGGGGGAGGAGGAATAATGGTCTGGGGCTGTTTTTCATGGTTCGGGCTCGGCCCCTTAGTTCCAGTGAAGGGAAATCTGAATGCTGCAGCACACAGTGGCATTGTAGACAATTCTGTGCTTCCAATTTCATGGCAACAGTTTGGGAAGACCCTTTCCTGTTTCAGCACAACAAAGCCCCTGTGCACAAAGTGAGGTTCATGCAAAAATGGTTTGTCGAGATCGGTGTAGAAGAGCTTGACTGTTGTGCAAAGAGCCCTGACCTCAACCCCATCAAACACATTGGGATGAATTGTAATGCCGACTGCGAGCCAGAAATAATCGCCCAACATCATTGCTCGACCTCCCTAATGCTCTTGTGGCTAAATGGAAGCAAATCTGCACAGCAATGTTTCAACATCTCATGGAAAATCTTCCCAGAAGAGTGGAGGCTGTTGTCGCAGCAAAGGGGGGACCAACTCCATATAAATTTGTAGCCCATAAATTTTGGATGAGATGTTTTATGAGCAGGTGTCCACACACTTTTGGCCATATCGTGTATATGTATGTGTATGTGTATATATATTGTTGTAGTTTCCCGCCCGTCGGTGTGCGGGCGACCTCTTCTAGCCAATGGTTGCCGCTCTCGCCGACGAACGGACAAACTGAGTCGCAGCTTTCGGATCAACGCCGAAATTCAGCTACGGGTGTATCTTTAATCACACCCCAGCCTTGTCAATACTCGACCCACGCTACAGGGTCCGATCGCCGAATGGTCGATTTACCTCATTAATCGCGTGGGCAGACTACCGAGAGACTGTACCTCAACGGGGCCTGCTTGGAAATGAGCCGCTAAGCAGCTCGCTCCGTTTGCGATTTGCCGAGCAGTGTATATTGCCAAGCCCTGCCGGTTCCGATTCTTTTATCGGCGATTAAAAAGACAGCTATATTCCGAACTCAATTATGGCAGTTCAATGAGGGAAAGGACGCAATGAACGGGTGAACATTTAAACAACGACATTTATTTCACACCTGTAAGCAGTCATGCAGTCATGTATGCAACCAATGCACGTATACAATCATGCAGTCATGTATGCACCCAATGCACGTTTCGGACAAAACACAAGCAAGAAAAAGAACTACAACTGTCTATTTATTATGTACACACATGCACTTAACAGTTCTACTGAAGGGACTTGGTGCCACATCATTCATGCAAAGAAAAACCCCAGAAAAGGCAAGGGGGCAGAACTGGACCTCGTGGGTCTTTATAAGTCACGGAGCTGTGGAAACTGCAAAAGCTCCGAGAGACCACGCTGGTTACCTGTCGCCTTCGTGGCGACTCGCTGGGCGCTCCTCGACGTACCGTCCACACGGCAGCTGGCGTGACCGCGGCGCGGCCCAGGCCTCGTCGTGCGGCCCGGTCGATCGGGCCTAGTCGACAACGCCTCAGAGGAATGAACGGGCCTTTGCTCTTTCAGAGTTGATGCTCTCTTAAGAGCCCACCCATTCCTCAGCATCGTTTGGACTGTCCCGGGGCCCGATCACCTCGGACCGTTTGCCGCTGGTTGGCGACTCCTCCCCGGCTGCGCTCCAGCGACCCACAGTTCGGCACGGCATGGCAGGCTGCGCTCCAGGCTCCAGTCTCCTCCGCTCTCTCCAGCTCCTCACCGACTGCAGACTCCAGACTGACCCAGCTCCCAACGCAACTCCACACAACTGCTCGCTTGGCATCTCTGCACGCCTTTTTTGGGATCCGTGAGGCGAGGTTTTGATCTCCGATCTCTCACCTCTGACCCCCCACTGGCTCCGCCCCATTTTATCTTTTGATCTGAATTGTCGCGAAGCTCGGAGAGAACGGACGTGGGTGAAATCATCGACCCTCCCCCAACGAAGGAGTCCCCGTGTCTGGTGGCAGAGATGTTGTTCGTGGGGAATTCGCCGTGGCTGGCGCAAAGATGGCGGCACAATGGAGATGAAGGTGAGGCATTGCTGTTCATTGTGGAGTAGGTGGTAAGGGGATGTCGTGGTGGTCGTTGTGGAGATGGTTGATGAGAGCGATATTGGTGGTGGTTGTGGTGGTTGAGAGGCGGTTGGTCAAAAATAAAGATAGCAAAAGAAAAACGGCTAACTGAAGATTCACAGCCCTGCACATGAATAATTGCTCGTTAAACATCGGTGGGGAAATATATCTGAACACAGACTTATCGACATAACTGATCTCAGGGATACCTTTATGGTGTCCTGTGAATTCCCACAACCACAACAATATATATATATATATATATATATATATATATATATATATATATATATATATATATATATATATATATATATACATATATATATATATATATATATATATATATATATATATATATATATATATATATATATATATATATATATATATATATATATATATATATATATATATATATATATATATATATATATATATATATATATATATATATATATATATATATATATATATATGGTTTCCGGGAGTTTATACCTCCAGAAAGGTATCCTGTTACCAGCTGTCAGGGGTAACACTGGGGATGTGGAGACCGACATTTATTTCACACCCGTAAGGAGTCATGCAGTCATGTATGCAACCAATGCATGTATGCATGTCAGCACGTATATATATATATATATATATATATATATATATATATATATATATATATATATATATATATATATATATATATATATGTGTATATATGTATATATATATATATATATATATATATATATATATATATATATATATATATATATATATATATATATATATATATATATATATATATATATATATATATATATATATATATATATATATATATATATATATATATATATATATATATATATATATATATATATATATATATATATATATATATATATATATATATATATATTGGGTAGTCGATCGACTCGGGAAAAAAAAACTCAAAAAAAAAATTTGGAGATTTTTTTCTTCTTCCCTTATTGTCGGGTTTTGTGTGTGTGTGTGTGTGTGTGTGTGTGTGTGTGTGTGTGTGTGTGTGTGTGTGTGTGTGTGTGTGTGTGTGTGTGTGTGTGTGTGTGTGTGTGTGTGTGTGTTTCTGCAACACGAGGCTCCACAGCACAAACCAGCAAACCGATTTCGATGAAACTTGGCGGGCAGGTGCCATATGAACTGAGAGTGTGCGCGTTTGAGTTTTGTTGCTAAGCAACCACCCATTGCCACACAACGGGACTTTGAAATTTTTGAAAAAATCATAAAATATTTTTTTTTCAAAAATCGGCTTCAGGGCTTTTATGCGCACTCTAATCAACCTCTTTGTCAAAAATTTCCAGCCGGATCCTATGAAAACTTTCAGAAAAGATAGACTTTGAATGAACCCTTGTCGAAAACAATAAAAAAACGAAGTTCATTATATCTCAGAGACGATGAGTCAGATATACATGAAACTGGTATGGTAGGTTCATAGTATGTCCTAGTTATGTGTGAGAAAGAACTGTTGCTATGGACCCCTCTGTTGCCTAGCAACGGCCGAAAAACCTCTAAATGTGGGGGTATTTTAACGAAAAAACAATCTGCAGCATTAACCCTTGAAGCTGGAATCATGAATTTTCTTGTGCTTAATCCTCAGGTCATTACACATCGAACGGGCCCATCGTGTCAGGTTCTATTGTGTAGTCGACTACCCATGTCTGCCTACCGGCTTGTATAAATGTGTGTGTCTTCCTTAACTCCAAAACCATGAAACCCAACAGCCTGAAACCTTGCATGCACACAAAGAAAACCTGTATGCAGTGCATGAGTGAAAATTGGGTGTTTGGATTAATTAAAACATCCCTTCTCAAGATAATTAATTAATGGTCTTAAATTATATCCTTTATCATGTGCATCCTTGGCCACCTCGCTGTCCCTCCATGGAGTCTTAAGTTGCATCATCTGTTACCTCAATGGAGTTCCTCTGTTACCTTAATTCATCATTTTGTTCGGCCTGCTCAACAATGCCTTGAGTTGGAACAGGCTGCACCAGTTTATTAACGATACAGTGCTCAAAATTTGCTTTTTCACTGCTATCATTGATTGCCTCATCTACATACCTATGAATTGCTGAAAACATCACTTTTGTCATTGCTGTAGTTTTCAAAATAGAAGCCTGGAGTGATTTTATGCATTATATGATGCAATTTTCTACGATCTACTCTCAGACTAATTAAAGTAGATAATGGAAATACAATTTGAGTTTGAAGGATCGGATCACATGGACTGAATAACTCAATCTGGTGAGAAATCTGAAAATGTGAAGAAATCAGTGATGTTTTGTGTTTTTGCGGGTATGTGCCATGACCAATCAGATTTATATCACTTCCAAAGCCAGCAGTTCCTTATCAAACATTTAATTGGAGTGCTTTGCTTCAATGCTTAAACCACTTGCCGAGTGCCCTACAGTCGATAGCGGTCCAGTTCGTCCCGTTCGGGATGTACAGTCGTCACTTGCTTCAAGGTAGAGGTACATATGGGTAGATTTCAATCTGTAAAGGGACTCCCAGTGGGTATGTGTGCATGCTGTATGCTTCGTTATGGGCACCATGGTGGCAAAGTTTCATCCTGTATCTTATGTTGATGATGATGGGTGGGGGAGGTTTTAACATTTAGCCTCAGCAGCATATGAGCGATCACGTTTTCCTTTGTCCGCGTGACTGTTTCTACAGCAATTGGATATTTTATATGATTTGGGTGTTCTTTACAATGGTTATATGGTTTCTCTTTATGAGTTTCAAAGCAAAATAAATTTGATAACACCTGATTTCCAGGCAGTTTGTCGTGTTTCGGTGTTTTCCAAATTAGAACCAATATTTTTTTTCCACCCGTCACATGCAGCTGTATGTAAATATTAATGTTTCTGCACATCTTGAAACATCTATAATGCAACGACATTTTTTAAATTAGTTTGTTGAAATTTACTCAAAACAAGGTTGAAAGTGACTCAAGGTTTTTGGGATGTATACAGTATGTACTGTAATTGGTAGTCACACTAGCTCCAATCTGCCGTTCACGAAAAATTGCCATTATCAGCCAAGCACTCACATATTATGTATGTATATATGCATGCATGCATGTGCAGAGACATGACAGAAGTAAATAGACACCTTAAATTTTTCATTTCATCTTTATAACGCAGTTTAACTCTGTGATTTGTACTAATATTCGACTATTTCTTTGCAGAAACGAGTTCCTGGGTCTTGTATGACAAATAACTATACCTCAAGCCCAAGGAGCACACAAACTTTCCGATTTTCAAAGAGGACGAATTATTGGCCATTTGGAAGGTGGAGTCAGACAGCATCAGATAGCTCAGATCCTTAGCAATCCACTTTCTTTGGTCAATCGGGTGATTGTACAATTCACCAGCGAAGGCAAAGAATCCACAGCTTCCTGTTCTGGTTGATCTGGGTCCTCAGAAAGGCGTCTTTGAGCTGTCAAGCGGTCCATTGAGAAAACTCCCGTTGCAAGGCAGTAGATGTTCCAGAGGAGGTCCAAGTTAGCTCGAGAACTGCCGTGCGGTATCTTCATCAACTGGGCTACAATGGGAGAGCAGCGAGGAGAAAACTTCTTCTTAGACCAGCCAACATTCAAAGGAGAAAGAAGTGGGCTGATGAGATAGCCAACAGACCCTTGGAATTTTGGCAAACTGAATTTTTTTCAGAAGAGTCCCAATTTGCTTAATTTTCTGAAAGTGGATGCATATTGGTCTGGAGACTTTCCAGTCAAGAGTTTTCTTTGAACCGATTGCAGCCAACTGTCAAACACGGTGGTTTTTCATTGATGGTATGGGGAGCAATCTGGAGCGCTGGTCGGTCAGAACTTGAGGAGTGTGTTGGCAACATCAACAATATGACATACATTTCTATCCTTGAGGATGGACTTCTCCCTGTCTTCTCCACTGATCAGATGGTCAAAAACAACACTCTGTTCAGGGAAGATTGAGCTCCATGCCGCACTGCATAAAAGAACAAAGAATGGCAGGAGAGAAATGGGATCAAGCGACATCCATGGCGAAGTCAGTCTCTTGAGATGAATCCCATTTAAACCACTGGGCCATATTGGATCGAGCTGTGTGGAAAAAAGACCAGGAAGCCTGGGCAGAAATCCCACAAGAGAAAACTTCAGAACTCGTGGGTTCTATGTCTGAAAGACTAAAAGCATTGAAATCTGCAAACGGCAAGTCGATAAAACACGAGTGTTTGCATTGAAATGGATCAAAACACTTCAAATGTTCAATAAATAAATTATTTTACAAGCATGGTGTCTATTTACTTCTGTGACATATCTGCTTATTATATATATATATATATATATATATATATATATATATATATATATATATATATATATATATATATATATATATATATTGTGATGGAATTGGCCCTTATTGGAACTCTAAATATAGGATTAGCTCAGATCCCCCATTAAATGCATGTATAGTTAGGTTGTTTGGTAAAATGGACGTTATATGTGTGTCGGGAGATGTAGAGGCTGTATTATTGTTGTGCGGTGGTGGTGGAACGAGAGGTCCCTCTTCTTCTTCCCCATCCCAGACAAGGCCCCGCCCAGTCGGCTGAGAGGGTATGGCCAAAAAGAGGGAGTGAAGCTAAGGGGAGGAGTTTTGTCGGCTTCGAAAACGGGGAGGAGTGAGTGGTTCGAAGCGAGCGAACGAAAGAAAACTGTAAAAGAGAGAAAAGGGTTCAGTTTGGCAGAAGTACAAAACTGCAGTCACTGAGGAAGGCGTGCTCGTGTGTCAAAGGAGCAAACGGGAGAGCAAGCGAAGACCTCGTGAACAACTTCAATTTGGCAGACGTGCAAAACTGCAGACGGTTGAGAGGGTGCTCATGTGTCGAAGCGAGCGAACGAAGGTTGCGGAGAAAAGAGTATTGTGTGTGGAAAACAACAGTAGGGGTTTCCGAGGCATGCTCGGAGTGGCTTTGAAGCGAGAGAAATGAAGGCTTCGTGAAAAGGTTGAGTTGTGAGAAACGGCAGTTGGCTTTGAGAGGCTGCCTGCTTGTCGAGTCTGCCCTTTTGGATAGTGGGAGAGGCGGCCTGCATGCCGAGTCGACGATTGACTCATATGGGGAGGTGATCGACAGGTTCGGCCTGCGTCTGGCCGCGGAGCCTCTGTACTTACTCACCTCACGGCTCGACACATTTTTCGATCCGCCTGCTGAGCTTGGCACCTCGATTTGGGCCTTGTCTGGTGGACGGAGCAGGCCTGGATTTGTATGCTGGACCGTGAGAGAGATCATCTGATCATCATCGACCTTACGCGGGGTTAGAGCACCCGGAGACCACGTGCGGTGTGAAAGGGGCAAAAGGAGGACGAGCTCCATTACGCCACATGGCGCATTTGAGCTGGAGCTCGAATCCGTGGATATTTACCTGTTGCGAGCGACATTCGTGCTTTTGACACTGTCCTCTCGTCCATGAAACATCACCAAGTACTCTGTCTTGTCTTGCATGCATGCTGTCTGTCTTTGTCTGCAGGTTGTTTAAGGCATATATCTCGGCAGCGACCCCCCTCAAAACCTGTAGTCCATGGTTCCCTTGTTAAGAATGGGTTGAGGATTGTTAATAAAAACATTGTCGTGAATTTTGCTTGTGCTGTGATCCCCGATGTTCCCCAATAAATCTGGTTAATTTGTATGAAGTTGCCACTATGGATTAATTTGTGTCGCGTCGAGGAACGATCCGTTCGATTGGCATATAAAACCAAAAATGGTTACAGACTGGCAGAAAACGCTCGTTATCTGACAAAACCAGTCTGTAACCAGGGGTTCTATTTCCCCAACTGGCAAAGTACAAGGATTACGTTGGTATTGCGATTGAAGGCGCGTGACCCGAGGCCTGTGCTGAGCCGGCCGGCGTTATAAACCCCGGAGACGGTGGTGGTGAGGGTGGCATCAAGGACCGGGTGAGAATCCCGCCACCCCGGATCCGTAACAATATATATGAAGACCACAAGGGGAAAACCAGAGATGTCACTTTTTATAAATTTCAGAGTTATTGCACCTGCCAATAGTTGGCAACATAAGGTTTCCTATCTCAATATTACTTTAACAAATAACCAGGGGTATCACATAATTTATATGGTATAAAGTTTAGTCGTGAAATGAAAAAACAAGTGTTGTCAAAGCTGAACAAGTAGAAACCCAGAGTTGTCAGTACTTTACTCCTGGTTACCTCCCTTTCATTCATGTTAACTGTTCCACCATAATATTCAGAGTTGAGAAACTAAAAAACGAAAGGTTGTAAAACTTTCACAGCATAAACTCTG
>NC_140977.1:33393231-33450731 GCF_056783735.1 Eptatretus burgeri | reverse complement strand
GCATTTAAAATGTTATGGAAGTAACCAGCAACTTCGCCCACACTTCCTTGCAGTGAATTGCAATGAGTAGCAACCTCACAGCGAATGCACGCACTTTTGGAAGAACCATGAAAATGTGGATAATTTTGTTGGGCCCGTAAAAGTGTCTTCACTTCAAACCTGAATTTATAACTGCCGTGCTCTGTGTCTATAGGGTAAAGTGAAAATTTATCAAATGTCTAGGATAAGACTTCACATCAAAAAAACGACAATGCTATACAAGTTCTATTGCAGAATGTCAAAGAAATTAAAAATGGCCTTCTTCTGCAGTGAGGTGTGCACACACCCAAAAGAGTAAAACACACCATTAGTGTTCAAATAAGAAAGAAAAGTGGTAAAATTCTGAGAAAAGGAGTTCATGAGTACATGGAAAGCTTTTGGTGCTTGAGAAAAACAATTTTAGTTCAGAGGCCTAAACTGCCCTCATTGCATCTCTTTCAATCTTCCATAGCAATCTAAATGCTTAATCGTTATGCAACTTCACACCCAGAGGCTCCACTCCAACTCTGCGTCACGCTCACTCAAATTTAACCATTCAGCCAATTACCTTTAGCGCCAAATGGGATGAGCACGTTTCTCTTGCCCTGTTCGGTTTCAACTTGCCCTTATTTTCGGCGGGTGGAGCCAATTACGACTCTAATCTCTCAGCTCAGCTTTGCAATGTCTTCAGCCAAACCTTCACAAAAAAACAAGCTTAACAGTTACCACATTCACTACAGATTTGTTGGTTTTTTTTTTCACTACCACCAACATTTTTTTTTGTTTCACAACCCAGAGTTTTCATCGGATCTTCGTAAAACTTGCCATGTATATGCAGAAAGCCCACGCACAGGCAGTAACGATCTCCGATTTTGGAAATTCTTCCTAGAAAAAAAGTTGACATATCACCGCTAATGGAAATCGCCAATACCATTATCTCAGAAACTAGGCAAGCTGTTTGAATTTTGTTTGCGGGAATCAAGCCAGGCATTAGCACAGATAATTTATCGCAAACCTGATGCATCACAATGACGTCATATTCGTTTTTATGACGTCATCATTAAGAGGACGAGAATCTTAGCTCATTCGAGCTTGTTTTTATTGAAACTAGCAACTTCAAATAAAATTAAAGAAATTCAGAATTTGTGGTGGTGATGCCAGTGGGTGGTGATGGAGCGTGATGGGCCGAAGGGGTCATGCAGATGGGATGGTTGTTGGATGGCTTGTTGGAGGGTTCGTTGGATGTAAAGATTTAATAACCTAACTGAAAAGAAATCGCAATGCATGCCTTTGATTCTCCCACGAGACAAAAGGAAAGGGATCTGACAACACACATACTTAATGGCACAACTGACTTTTAGGACATCTGTATGATGAATGCTTCTGGCTTCCAGATCCGTAACTCTTCTTCTTCTTCTTTCGGCTGCTCCCGTAAGGGGTCGCCACAGTGGATCATCCGTATGATCCGCATAGAG
Source organism: Eptatretus burgeri (assembly GCF_056783735.1). Lineage (NCBI taxonomy): Eukaryota > Metazoa > Chordata > Myxini > Myxiniformes > Myxinidae > Eptatretus > Eptatretus burgeri. The sequence goes on along the minus strand of NC_140977.1, from coordinate 33,449,238 downwards.
ATTTGGCACATGTTTTACGCCGGATGCCCTTCCTGACGCAACCCTGGTCACCTCTTATGACACAGGGATATGGTACACCTATTTTAACCGGGGTATACACCGGCCCAGTATACTGGTACTCATTTTGCCGACCTCGGAAGGATGACAGGCTGAGTCAACCCCCCTGGTGTATTAATTCAGTGGCTCAACGGGGCTTGAACTCAGGACCATTTGGATCCCAAGCCGCTGCCCTAACCACTGCGCCAACACCAGGTATATATATATATATATATATATATATATATATATATATATATATATATATATATATATATATATATATATATATATATATATATATATATATATATATATATATATATATATATATATATATATATATATATATATATATATATATATATATATATATATATATATATATATATATATATATATATATATATATATATATATATATATATATATATATATATATATATATATATATATATATATATATATATATATATATATATATATATATATATATATATATATATATATATATATATATATATATATATATATATATATATATATATATATATATATATATATATATATATATATATATATATATATATATATATATATATATATATATATATATATATATATATATATATATATATATATATATATATATATATATATATATATATATATATATATATATATATATATATATATATATATATATATATATATATATATATATATATATATATATATATATATATATATATATATATATATATATATATATATATATATATATATATATATATATATATATATATATATATATATATATATATATATATATATATATATATATATATATATATTAATATATATATATGCAATGAGTAGCAACCTCACAGCGAATGCACGCACTTTTGGAAGAACCATGAAAATGTGGATAATTTTGTTGGGCCCGTAAAAGTGTCTTCACTTCAAACCTGAATTTATAACTGCCGTGCTCTGTGTCTATAGGGTAAAGTGAAAATTTATCAAATGTCTCGGACAAGACCACATCAAAAAATCCAAGAGGTCCTGAGTTCAAACCCCGTTGGGCCACTGAATTAATACACCAGGGGGTTGACTCAGCCTGTCATCCTTCCGAGGTCGGTGAAATGAGTACCAGTATACTGGGCCGGTGTATACCCCGGTTAAAATAGGTGTACCTTATCCCTGTGTTGTAAGAGACGACCAAGGTTGCGTCAGGAAGGGCATCCGGCGTAAAACATGTGCCAAATCACTATGCGGATCAAACGGATGATCCGCTGTGGCGACCCCTCATGGGAGCAGCCGAAAGAAGAAGAAGAGAAGATATATATTTATATATATATATATATATATATATATATATATATATATATATATATATATATATATATATATATATATATATATATATATATATATATATATATATATATATATATATATATATATATATATATATATATATATATATATATATATATATATATATATATATATATATATATATATATATATATATATATGTATATATATATATATATATATATATATATATATATATATATATATATATATATATATATATATATATATATATATATATATATATATATATATATATATATATATATATATATATATATATATATATATATATATATATATATATATATATATATATATATATATATATATATATATATATATATATATATATATATATATATATATATATATATATATATATATATATATATATATATATATATATATATATATATATATATATATATATATATATATATATATATATATATATATATATATATATATATATATATATATATATATATGTATATATATATATATATATATATATATATATATATATATATATATATATATATATATATATATATATATGTATATATGTATATATATATATATATATATATATATATATATATATATATATATATATATATATATATATATATATATATATGTATATATATATATGTATATATATGTATATATATATATATATATATATATGTATATATATATATATATATATATATATATATATATATATGTATATATATATATATATATATATATATATCAGCTCAGGTATGGGAGCATGTGCCAGAACAGCGCGTCGCTGCGTCCACTTTCCGCCGGTACTCCAGGGGCCTCCATCTGGCCATCCCCCAGGCAGATGCCAGGCCCATCCCCATCTCCTTGAGATGATGGTCAACCTGTTGCAACCACGAGGCACGTGGTCGGCACACTGGCCTCTTCCACTCATGAGACTCCCTCGCTGAGAGAATCTGGTGAGCAGGATCAGCGTCAGGAAAACGAGCCACATGTCCATACAGCCGCAACTGACGCTCACGGACTATGCAGGTAACAAATCTCATCCGAGTCTCTCTCAGCTCGTTGGACACAAAATCCGACCAGCGATAGCCAAGAATTCTCCGAAGAGACCTGGCACCAAAGGAATTAAGTCTCCGTCTCAGATCCTTGGTCAGAGTCCAAGTCTCGCACCCATAGAGCAAGACTGGAAGTACCAAGGACCTGAAGACTCGGACTTTCGTCCTCCCGCACAGGTACCGGCAGCGCCACACCCCATGATCCAGTGAATCCATGACTCTCCAGGCCCGACCCAGACGTCTATTGACCTCTGACTCGCAGCCAGCAGAGACATGAATATCACTGCCAAGGTAAGTGAATCTCTCCACGACCTCAACATCCTCACCACAAACAGACACAGACAGGACAGCAGCATCCAAGATGTCACCGAAAGCCTGGATCTCAGTTTTGACCCAAGAAACCCGTAATCCCAACAGCTCCGACTCCTCATTCAGCACCTTGAGGGCCCCCAAGAGGATGTCTAAAGTCTCCGCAAAGATGACTGCATCATCTGCAAAATCAAGGTCTGAGATCTTGACATTTCCAAACGATGCACCGCAACTTGATCTCTCCGACATCCTCCATAAAATTCAGTCCATACAAGTGCTGAAAAGTGTGGGGGCAAGTACACATCCCTGACGAACTCCAGTAATAACTGGAAATAAGTCAGAGATGGTACCACCACACTTCACAGCACTCTCAGTACCAGAGTAGAGTTCAGACATCAGATCGATCAGTTTTGGTGGCACCCCACGAAGACCAAGAATCCTCCAGAGGACATCCCGATTAACTGAATCGAACGCTTTACAGAGATCAACATAGGCTGAAAGCAGCCCCTGCCGAAACTCTCGTCTGCGTTCGGTGAGGACACGAAGTGCAAGGATACGGTCAATCGTTGACCTCTTTGGTGTAAGGCCTGACTGCTCTGGACGCTGGTGCTCAAGCAGATGTTGGCGAACCCTATCTAGAATTATCCGAGCAAAGACCTTGCCCGGCACTGAGAGCAGCGTCACCCCTCGGTAGTAGTTGCAGTCTTGCCGATCACCCTTCCCTTTCCAGAGAGGGACAACAAGGCCCCTCTTCCAGTCAGTTGGGATGATGCCTGTGTTCCAGGCAGAGAACAAAACTGCATGCAACGACACGAGTGCAGCATTTCCACCAGCCTTGAGAAGTTCGGCATGGATGCCACAGATCCCTGGAGCTTTGCCCCGTTTCAACTGGTTCACCGCAGCCCATGTTTCCACAAGCGAAGGTGGACCACAGTTGATTCGAGGGTCAGCAACAGGGATTGTAACACCCTTGACGTCCAATTCGACAGCTGGGGGATCAGCCCGGTACAACCGCTCAAAGTAACCGGCCCAGCGGGCCTTCACTTCAGACTCCTCTGTCAAGAGCCTACCACTCTCTGCTCGAACTGCAGTGCTCCGAGGGATGGGCTTGGATGAACGTAATGCGCGAATTCCCCTGTAAGCGGGACAAGAATCACCTGTCCACAGGTGATGCTCTACCCCCTCACAGATTCCTCGCACATAGGCCTCCTTGTCCACCGTCTTCGACTGTCAAGTTGTGTCTGAAATCCAACGTACTTCCCAGAATGAACACGCCCTCTTAGACTGTCAATTTGTGTCTGAAATCCAACGTACATATTAAAAACACCCGAAACTAAGTTGCAATAGTCAATAGTATATATGTATATATGTATGTGTATGTATATGTATATGTATATATATATATATATATATATATATATATATATATATATATATATATATATATATATATATATATATATATATATATATATATATATATATATGTATATATATATGTATATATATATATATATATATATATATATATATATATATATATATATATATGTATATATATATATATATGTATATATATATATGTATATATATGTATATATATATATGTATATATATATATATATATATATATATATATATATATATATATATATATATATATATATATATATACAGTGTATTTTTATTTATATGTATCACCATTTATGTATCCATGCATATATTCAGTGATGAGCCAAAACATTATGACCACCTGCCTAATATGCTGGTGGTCCTCCGTGTGCCGCTAAAACAGCACCGACCCGCCAAGGCATGGACTCAACAAGACCCCTGAAGGTGTCCTGTGGTATCTGGCTCCAAACATTAGTAGCAGATCCTTCAAGTCCTGTAAGTTGCGAGGTGGAGCCGCCGTGGATCAGACTTGTCGGTCCAGCACATCCCACAGATGCTCAATCGGATTGAGATCTGGAGAATTTGGAGGCCAGTGCAACACCTTGAACACTTCATCATGTTCCTCAAACCATTCCCGAACAATGTGTGCAGTGAGGCAGGGTGCATTATCTTGCTGAAAGAGGCCATTGCCAACAGGGAATACCATTGCCATGAAGGGGTGAACCTGGTCTGCAACGGTGTTTATGTAGGTGACACGTGTCAAATTGACATCCACATGAATGGCTGGACCCACGGTTTCCTATGAGAACATTTCCCAGAGCATCACACTCCCTCTACCAGCTTGTCTTCTTCCCACAGTGCATCCTGGTGCCATCAACTCCCCAGGTAAATGGTGCACACGTACACAGCCATCCATGTGTTCTAAAAGAAAATGGAACTCATCGGACCAGGTGACTTTCTTCCACTGCTCCAAAGTCCAGTTCCGACGCTTGCGTGCCCATTGTAGGCGCTTTCGACGGTGGACAGGGGTCATCATGGGCACTCTGACTGGTCTGCGTCTATGCAGCCCCATATGCAGCAGGGTGTGATGCAGTGTGGATTGTGACACATTCCTCCCGTGACCACCATTAAAATTTTCTGTGACTTGTGCCACAGTAGACCTTCTGTCGGTTCGGACCAAACAGGATAGCCTTCGTTGCCCTCGTGCATCGATGAGCCTTGGGCATCCAACACCCTGTCGCCGGTTTGTGGTTTGTCCCTCCTCGGACCACTGTCAGTAGGTACTCACCACTGCTGACCTGGAACACCCCACAAGCCTTGCCGTTTCAGAGATGCTCTGACCCAGTCATCTGACCGTAACAATTTGGCCCTTGTCAAAGTCGCTCAGGTGTTTACTCCTGCCCATTTCTCCTGCATCCAACACATCAACTTCAAGAACTGACTGTTTACTTGCTGCGAAATATATCCCACCCCTTGACAGGTGCCATTGTAACAAGATAATGTTATTCACTTCACCTGTCAGTGGTCATAATGTTTTGGCTCATCAGTGTACATCTATTTCTGTATATGCATATTCATATATATATATATATATATATATATATATATATATATATATATATATATATATATATATATACACACACACACACACACACACACACACACACACACACACACACACACACACACACACACACACACACACACACACACACACACACACACACACACATACACACACACACGCACTTAAAGGTACACATTCACATCATATAAAACTTGAGAAGGAAGCAAGGCAAAGATCGAGTCCCATCACAGGAATTGGTGCACAGGCCTGGTTTTGGCTCAACGGTTAAGGTGGCTGGCTTAAGATCGAATGATGTTGAGTTTAAGCCCCTGTTATTCCATTGAATTCCTGTTATTCCACTGAATTAACACCAGGAGGCTTAACTCAGCCTCTCATCCTTCCGAGGTCAGCAAAATGAGTACCAGCTTATTGGTAAACAGGGGCATTGTATCAGTGGCATAGCCACATTCCCAGAAAAATGATGCAGCCAAGCAGTTTGTTTCGTTTGCCACTTTCCAAAGAAGAAGAAGACAGTATATGTAGTACCATACCGTAGGGTTAAAACTGTATCGTCGCTTCGAGTCTCTTCCCCACAACTATTCCAAGGGTGTGGGTCTTCACCCCTTTTCCTCGGCGTTGTCTCTGGGTGGTGTGTTTTGCCAAAAACGCATCGCATAATAAAATAATAGTTTCTTTGAGATGTTTTGCCAATCTCATCAGTCGCAGAGTTTTATGAGTTGTTATTAAAGGAGCCGAGTTTCTCTTTCACGTTTTATTCTGAAGGGTTTCTTTTGTCGGAATAAAATAAAAATGGTTCCGTTCAAAAGATAATAATCGATTTAATTAAATAGCTTCTTTTCCGATTTTGAAAAAGAAAAAGTGCTAATGGGTTCTTCATGCAGCAGTTGAAACGGAAACTTTCATTATTCTACCAAAGCAGCAATCCATTAGAAGGACATGGAAGCAGCACTCAAAATTATACATCGTAATATTTATCGAATCAATAAAAGACCATGGAAGAAGTGCACAAACAACAAGTATGTGTTATAAAATATCCCTTTTCACATGTTTACTTCATTTTACATCATCAGTAATCCTCACAGAAAGGTATGCAACATTATGTTTGTGAAGTACAGCATGGCTTTTGATGACACCCATCAGCAAAGTGACGGGAAACTCGCGTAGTAAGTTATGAATTTTGAGAAAATGACTGTTTCAAAGTTTTAAAAGAAAATGTCAAACAAACAAACAAACACCATTGCCCCAAGCTCCTAATGAAATGAAATACCATCCTAAATGAAAGCAGATAACACAAAAAGGTGCAAATAAACAAACATCAAAGAATACCCCTGAAAGTTGAGCAACAAAGTCATTACAAATATTTCAGCAAAAATCCAAATACAGCAAAAGGAAAGGTCAGAGAATAGTGAAACTGGGGTGTGTTCCATTACAAAGCAGCTTGTAAAATCCAAAGAAACAGTGGATGAGAAACGGCCTGCTTGGCCAGCGATTAGCGGGCGATTTGTAGATATTAAGATCAGGAATTCGATGACGAGCACTTCCTTGCACAGAAAACATGACGGTCTGTTCCAAAGCAAAGCATTTTTGGAGGCCAAAACAAAATGGCGGATTAAGACCGCTGTGAGGTGAACGCCTGGATAATTTGTTTTGGTGCCTGTTTTTGATAGTGCCTGATTTTGTTTTTTGATTTGATCTTTTGAAACACTTGATAATTACCAAGGATAATGCCTATTTTTGTTTGAATTTAATTATCTTCAAACGGGTATTTAAATTTACTCAAATACACAGTTTTCATTCATGCACTCCCTTGGAGTTCCCTTAGTATGCATGCAAAGTTTTGAGCCACTGGGTTTCATGGTTTTGGAGTTATGGAAGAGACACACACTGACTGACTGACATACTGATACTTACATTTCTTATATGTGTCGATACCTCGAGTAATACATAATGAAAACGGATTTTTGTGTGCTATTATCTCCATCTGCCTCATGCACTGCTTTTGGTTTTCCACATGTTTATCTGCCTCAATACAGTGCATGGCACTGGCCCACAATGAGCGGCTGAACTGAAATGCAACTATTGTTTCACCTGGTTCCAAAGATGGTAGTTCCTTGAATAAAGACCCTTACCTGACACAAAGACAAATGGTCTGCAACAGCTTTATCTCCTTTCATCGACAACAAAGTGTACTTTTTAAGTGATAATCTCGATTCCTGGCACCAGAGAGATAGTGACATGGCTTCTATGTAACATGTGACTAAGGGGATGAGTGGTGTACTGTATGTTCTGAATTGCTGCCTCGTGTGGCCCAACACTTTCAAGACAGCACTGCAGATTTAATCTTTCACATTTGTGTCGCTGTTCCAGTCGAGGTAAAGCCGCTTCCATGGAGAAAATAAATTTGTATCCAAGAATCGCCAACCATCGACAGTGAAGCCAAATGCAGGTGTCAGAGAGAAGAAGAGATGGCGGACAGCAGTGATCTATCGTATTGATGCGTATCACAGTAAGTTTGATCCAGTTTATTGGTGTGGACAGAGGTATGGTCGCTGCATTCCATGAGGAATCAATATATCTTTCCAAGCAGCCAAAGGACAATGGCAAATTGATTTTGCTGTCTCTACAGCATGCTGCATTGTTATGTCTATTTTGAGGGTGTGGGATCGTGAATTGGTGAAGATACAAAGCTCTGAAGGAAACAGAAGTGCAGTGTTGATGCCAATAAATTTACATTGATTTTTTATCAACATTTGATGGTCATCAATTTACATTGATGGTCATCAAATATCAACAAATAGTGATGGTTTTCTTTCTTTCTAATAACAAATAATGATCGTCTTTTAAAATACAGTATATTAATATGATGTGGTTTCTATCTTGAGTGCAATTTATTTACAAATGTTGTCTTGTTTAAAGGAATTGTCTTTAAATAAATTTTATTCAAATAACAGCAAAAAAAAAAAAACAATCTCATTCATATTTACCTTTTTTATTTGTATTTTCTGTTATTATATTTACTGCAATTCCTCTCGAAGACTTTTCATCTTAATGAGATTCCACTGTAAAGATGTTCAGAAAGTATTAAAACAATATTTGATATACTATACATACAGGGCCTTCATAAAATATTCACACATCTTAACTTTTTTTACATTTTATTGTGTTACAGCCTGAATTTAAAATGGATTAAACTTAAATTTTTTGTCACCAATCTGAACAAAAAAACCTCATAACGACAAAGTGAAAACATGTTTTTAGAAATGTTTACAAATCAATTAAAAATGAAAAGCTGAAATGTCTTGCGTTAATAAGTATTCAACCCCCTGAGGCAATACTTTGTAGAAGTGCCTTTGACGGTGATTACAGCTTTGAGTCTTCTTGGGTATGTCTGTATCAGCTTAGCACAGTGGTTCTTAACCTTTTCAGAGGCGCCGAACCCTAACAAATACCTCTGTACACTCGCCGAACCCCTCAAATTTGACCAAAAATTAAAATTTTAATTAATACAAAAAAAAAAATTGCATCAAAATTCAAAAGTATATTTGGATAATAAGAAGAATAAATTCAATTTTAATTAATACAAAAATAAAAATCAAATTGCATCAAAATTCAAACGTATATTTGGATAATAAGAAGAATTGGATCTTAATGCGATTTTTGTTCTTGTTTTTTTGAGGCCATCTGGGAAATGCATGGCTTTGTTTTGGCAAAGGCCACCCTCATATCACTTTCGCATGCAAGTCTGCTCCTTTTCTTTGTTTTGATGTCCAGCAGTTTCAAAAATGCATGCTCACAGAGATACATTGTAATGAACGGCGTGAGGATCTCAAGGGCAATTTTAGCGATGAGAGGATACCCTTCCATTTGGCGGCACCAAAACGTTGAGAGCGTTGATGTGTCAAAGAGTTGTTGAGTCTGGCTCTGCTGAAGTTCGATGACGTCGTTGAGGTATTGATCGTTGACATCTGCTGTTGTAACGCCAAAAGTAAATGGCTGTCTCACCCATGCTGGGTGTTGTGCTTTGTCAGGGAAATGACTTGAATGACTTTCCCAGCCCATCCAAGTGCGTGGCAATCCCTTGCTTCAGTTCTCTTGGTATAGCAGTGCCTCCAACTTCAGAATCATCTTCAGTTCCGCTCACGCACTCGTCCAGTAGCAGAAAGTTCGTGAAGTTGTCCTTCTCTGTTCGCCGCCTCCACAACTTCTTTCGAAAAGCGCTCAGCTTTTCTTCAGCTTCGATTACATTCACTCCACCCGCCCTGCATCTGACAATTGAGATGGTTGAGTGCGTCGAAGATGTCAGCCATGTACGCCAAGGCTAGGATGAACTTTTGATTCTTCGAAATAAGTTGCATGGCGATGCTTGGGCTCTCGCAGAAACAGGGCTAATTCTATACGCAAGGCAAAAACGTGCCTCGGTACCTTCCCTCGTGATAACCACCGAACGTTAGAGTGGTATAGAAGGACTTCGAATTCAGAGCCGATTTCATTGCACAGTTCTTTTAAGATGCGATGATTCAGAGCACTGCTTCACACGTAATTCACAGTTTCAACGACGATTTTCAGAACATCGGCCAGTTCTGGAGGCAGAGTTTTTGATGCCAGCGCGTGTCTGTGCAGGACACAATGCGTGACGATGATGTGTGGTGCATCGGCCTTCACCAGCGCTCCAAAACCGGAGTTGCGCCCCAGCATGGATGGAGCCCCGTCCGAGCAAACTGCAGACACCATGTTCCATGAAAGACCGTTGCTTCTGAAGAAGCCATCCACAAGTTTCTTCACATCAGCTGCTTTAGTCGTTGTTGTGAGAGGCTTGCAGAACAGAACCTCTTCCGTGATCTCGTCTCCCTTGACATAACGCACAAATATGATGAGCTGACTCAAATTAGAAACTTCGGTGGTCTCTTCGAGTAGAAGGCTGAATTTCGTTGGACTCGCAACTAAATTTGCAACTACCTGGGCGAGGATATCATCGCTCATGTCATCGATTCTGCTGCTGATGGTGTCATTTGAGAGTGGAACAAGAGACAACTTTTCTTCAGCAGCTTTTCCAAGCATGGTGTTGGCCATCTTCAATGCAGCGGGTTTGATGAGTGTTTGGGTACGATGCGATTAGATACACAACTTCATACGAGGTGCTGAGGATCAGTTTATCAATTGGAATGAAGTTGTGAGTGTGCAAAGTAGCCCTTGCGTCTAGCTCTTTGGAATTTGAATTCATCCAGCATTGCATCCTTGTACTGTCCCTCGCCATGCAATTTTATGAAGTGTTCCCGTAATTTCGCTGGTACAAGGCTGGATTTTTTCTTCAACATACACACAAAAAAATCAAATGAAGAAGAACCCACTCTGTGAGAGTACCTCCTGTGCAGCTCCCCTTCACAAGGGAGAACACCGGATAATGGGACTGGGGCAAAGCCTTTGGGACCCCCATTCTTTGATGAGGAAAAGCATGGGGCAACCTTCCTGGGGCGGGTTGTGGTGGTATGTGCTGGGGTGGTGCTGAGGTTTTGTTTACCTCAGCATTACTCAAGCACTCAAACCCCCCAAATTCCCCACTCAGCCTGTTCGGAAACTCCTCAGCTCCCCTCTCATCCTTGAGCTTGCCAACATCCAGCCAAGGCTGGGGTAGTACCATTCTCCTGGATTTAAGCTGAAACTTCAGCATTGCTACAAAAAGGCTGTGGTTGGTATTGAGGAACTGAGCACTCCGAGAGACTCTGCAGTTCGGTATCATCCTCCAGCGACCATCAACGAGCACAATGTCAATCTCCTTTGCCACATCACCAGCATTGGAATACCAAGTCCTGCGATGAGCCTGTGGGCACTGAAACCATGAACCAGCCACCCTAAGTCCATGACTTCTTGCAAAGTTAAGGAACTTAATGCTATTCTGGTTCATAGTTCCTGACCCATGGGGACCAACACACACCTCATAACCATCCCTATCAGTTCCAGTCGATGCATTGAAATCCCCCAAGACTAGAAGTGTATCTCGCCTGTGGCACTGATCAACCACAGACTCGAGCGTGGCGTAGAATGCATCCTTCACAGTGAGATCACTCGCCTCAGTCGGAGCATAAACAGAGACCAGGGAAATGACACCCAAGGAGTGACAAATCCTTAATCTCATAATACGCTCATTGACCGGTGTTACCTCAATTATCATGGGGGTCAGCTTATTGGATATAGCTACAGCAACTCCTTGGACATGGTAACCATCAGAGCGACCAGACCAATAGTAGGTGTAACCACCCGCCATGATCTTGCCACTATACGCTCTCTGAACCTCAGAGAGCGCTACAATACCATTGTTCAAATGCTGGAGCTCAGATGATAACAGACACAGGTGATCATCCTCCCTTAGGGATAGGACATTCCATGTACCCACCCAAAGGGACTGCCTCTGGTTAACCTGAGGAGACCACCATCTGGTGGATGACACCTCAGCACTACCCTGCCACACACCACTGCAATCTGTCCCATGAAGTTTACCCTGTGCTTTTCCTCCTATCATTAAAGAATAGGGGTCCCAATCCCGTCATCCAATGAGCTGCCCTGCGAAGAGCATCAGCACAGGAAGTACTCCCACGGAGTGGGTTTTCAGTTTTCTTTGCATTTATGGGTTTTTCAGAATGAAGTGTTTTACAGTGCCCAAAGTACAAATCCTGCCACCAACCTCCTAAAAAAGTAACCCAACTGCAGGAGGACATCTGTAGACACAGTAAGGTTGGGCACTCAATATGGATGGCTGTTGCCTCATATGGAGCTTCTCCATCCTTTGACAGATTTTGTTTTTAATCATGCTCGGTGTCCATATCCATACACCCTCCTGACGAGGGAAACATGTGGGTGAAACGGTTTAGTCGCCGACAACCTGACCATGAAATTGGTTAGTATAGGTTTACATAGCACCTGTAGCAAGTCACAAATCTAATCTGGCATGACCTTTACTTCCAGCCAGGTCATTTGCAAAATCTCGACTGGATCATCATCTATCACGTAAATGACACACTTTCAGGAATGTAGCATCTGCTGGAGAGTTTGGGCTTTCTTCCTTGTCACTTGCATCTCCACTGTACCACTTTCACGTATCCTCCTCAGAGTTTTCCCGATAGCTTCTGATGAAACATGAAGTTTAGGTTGCAATAAGTCGCATTCACGAGATAAGACGGATTTCTATATACTTGCCATGCGATATTTCCTTCCCAGGAGCACACCAAAATGTCGGAGCACACTTATTCACCACACTACAATGAAATTAGAACTAATACCTTTTATAATTATTTTGCAAGTGTGTAACTTTATGATTGCTGGCAAGACAACCAATTACAGTGCACTTTATCAACTCAACACATGCCTGTACTATGGAGTTTCTCGTTTTTACACGTGAAATGCGATTCTATCACGTCTTATTTACATGTTATGACATTTTTCCTGCTTCCATTATTATTTCCAATAATGTGGATTGAGCAGTTCAATGTGGTACTTGTATGATCACCTCTGACCTGATATGTGGAGGAAATGACCAGCTCTGCTGAACTGAAACTGAACTTTGTCATCTTGCTCCAGGAAAATTCAGAACTTCAAGCAAAATACATCATCCGTGACCTCGTTGAGTTCAGGTAATGGCATGTTTTGCTTCATTTTCCTTTTTATCAAGTTTAAATCGCTGTTTTCAAACCGATTTCCCAACCTATTTCACACGATTCAGGTCATGGCATTTTTCAACCGGTAAGGGGATGTTTGAAAAATTTCACACATATGTTTAAGAAATGTTTGATCTCGTGCTGCAATTCAGAACCTAATGTAAAGCTGCTCCAATTCTAAAGCATTCTTCTTGCATTGCCTCAAATTCCAAATTTATTTTGTACTAGCAAAGGTACCCAGCGTTGCTGAGCAACGCCGGGTCTCTCCTCACACCCATTCCCTTCCCTCCCTTCCAACCCCCCTTCTCCCTCATCCCACCTCTCCCTTCAGACTCCCACTGCACCCCTTCCACTCGCCCCTTCCACTTGCCCCTTCCACTCCCTCCTCCCTCTCTCCGGTCTCTCACTCCACCCTTCCCCTCCCTAATCCCACAAAATAGTTTTTGCAGGGTGTATATTAAAGTGTATATGTACTTAATAACTTCTAAATGAAAAACTCAAAAAAAAATCTCTCGGTAATTTCCTCGGCAGACTCTCGACTAATTAATTACACACACAGGCATTTCACTCTACCAAGCCGATTTTTGTTGCCTCTAATGTCAATTTACTTCACACAGTATGTGAATTACATGTCCATCAATTTGTTTATAATCCTGGAATAAGTGAGAAGAGGACTTGAGGGAGCCTGGGATGGAAGGGGGGGGGAGGGGGAGTGGTGTTAACCTCCTACAGTTTCATCAGCATTTGCTGTCCCTCGAATCAATGTAAAACTGGACGTCTTTCCTTTCTGCCGGTATTAGTACAGGGTTGAACGAAACGGGGTATGTTCAATCAGGTTCAAACAGCATGTACCATTTTTAAAGAGATTATAACCTTGTCTTCCCTTGAGGGATGAGAGTTATACTGTGACTGTCACTCTGTGTACCCACTACCATGGAAATGGAAATATCCGCAGCAGTAATAAATGCACTTTATTCGATAAAGTCATTATTAAATAAAGGCACATTTTGGTTGGAATTTGAATAAAGCCACATTTTATTGCACTGCCTTCCCTTCACCCCCCCCCACCTCATGCTGACCTCCTCCCAAATCCTCTCCCCCCCTCACAACACTTCCTCCTCCCACAACTCCACACACACACACACACACACACACACACACACACACACACACACACACACACACACACACACACACACACACACACTCTGACATTTATTATCAGAGCTAGCTATCTGACTTTGTACCGTGGTTTATTGCATGTATGTAATCAGCTCTAGTATTATTCGGTGTAATTTTGGGTTTCTGTTATGGCGTCCCCAACACAAGCATCTGCTTTCCGGGACTCATGCCACCTTCAGTTTCTTTGTTTTGACTGAAATAAGCAAATAAGGGTTGGGTTAATGGTTTAGACACGAGATGGTGCAATACAGCCTGATTGAAGCCATGGAGGGAAGAATGGGAAAGAACAGCCTCTGGAATGTGTCTCCATAGTCGGAAGAAGTGATGAATCAAATGGTTGAGCTGTCCAGTCAGCCTGGATTTTGGAAGTTTAACCAGGACAGGATTACTGGAAGAATGCAAACATCCTCGAGTTGCTGGCGAGGGTCAGGGGACTGAGAGATCAGATAACAATATTGGAAAATAGATGGGAGGAAACAGCGACGACTGAACTTCCAGCATTTTGAGAACTACAGACCCTCTGATTAGGCCTCCTGATGGAGATTACAATAATTTTGAGCTTTAGATGTCACATAATCCAGTAGACACAGATGTGATTCTGGGATGCCATCCGATAGCCGAGAATAGTATGTCATTGAGCTACAGACAAAGACCTTGTAGACTGTCAGTTAAAAGCCAGATGATATGGCCAGTTAGCATTGGTTGTGGTATTTGTGGATAAGCATTAGTAAATGCCGATTAATGAACGATTAAAATTGACGGTTACAAGTTTGTTGTCGCACGAATCGGTGAATTATATGATAAAGTACTTGATGTGACGAGCTAATTTTGACTGTGGATGACAGTATTGTACTGTAAATTGTCTGGTGAGTTCCGTGAAGATGTTGTAACGTTCTGAGATGAAACTTACAATGAAGACGAGAATCGCATTTGGTGGAAGGCACGGGGATCATTTTGTGTTACTCTATAAACCCGTGAGAGGGAAGTGTAGATAAATGAGTGGCATGTGACGAGACATGTGTTTTCGATCGTCACCGTGCTTGATTTAACTCTGATTAGTGAACGATGTGTTCATGTCCAAAGTGGTTGTTAATGCATTGAGCCGATTATAATCAGGTTGATTTAAACTCATTCAGGATTGTGTATCAGGAAAGAATATATTTGAGCTCGTCAATCGTCCTCAATGGGCCAGCACACGAGAGAGAACAATGCAATGTTAGTCGAGCGTTGGACAGCTCTGACGGACGCTGCAAGGACATCGAGTGAGAAGGACGCGACAGGACTCGGTTATTCAAAAGCCCCTGCGGATGATGTGAACACGCGTGAGTTGAGCCGGCAGGACATGGACACTGGGCAGAAACAACTCAATGCGTGAATCATTGTTGGACATTGTATGTAATGGTGCGCTTCCTCATTTGACTTTGTATCTGTTTATTTGAAACACAAGTTTCAAAAACATTACGTTGTTGATGTTGTGACTGTAACATCACTCAGAAGTCACAGAACCCAACTGACAAAGATCCATTTGATTGCTAACTGACCTGTATGATCATTCATACTTGTGAAGCGCAAACCTTGCATTGCAGTCGTTAGAGAACGAGTGGGTTCGGCACCATGAACAAAATACATACACTAAAGGGAAGGAAACCCCGAGGTTTATCCCAACGCTGGGTGTTGCACTGATTTTTCCAACGAAAGTCTTGGATCGATGAAGGATGCCCAATATTTGGCTTTTGGAGTCGACTTTGCTATGTGCGACATAACTAGGAAAAGTCATGGCTGATGGTCAGGCCTCGAAGTTCAAGAGACTATACTTCTTCCAATAGACAAGGAACAAAATCTATCGGTGGATTCATTTGACGGCTTCACCATGAGAGATTGCAATAATTTATGTATCCTTATTCCATTAAATACACATCCACATACTTGTTTTCCCCGTATTACCTCCACCACCGAAGGGTAGGCGGTGGTTGTGTTTTCACTCCTGTTTGTCTCTTTGTCTGTCTGTGAGCCAGATATATCAAAAAGTTATGGATGCATGGAGACGAAACTTGGTGGAGAGGATTGGTGTTTGACAAGGACGAATTGGTACGATTTTTCTGAAGATCTGGATCTGGATCCGAGAATTATTATTTTTTGGGGATTCTAAAGTGATTCACACCATCAAGAGATGGGACTAAAAACTATATTGCAGCATGAAATTGCAAAAGCTATTGACAGATTCGGACGAAACTTGCTGAGCAGGTTGAGTGTGTGATGAGGACAAATTTATTTGATGTTGGTGAACAACTGGATCTGGATGTAGAATCGAGCATTTTTAAATTGTTAAAGTGATTCTTCACCATTGAGAGATGGGTCAAAAACGATTTAGAGCAAGATATCTCAAAAGGTTTTGGATGAGTTATGACAAAACTTGGTGGATGAGTTGTGTAATAGGTGACAAGATCAAAGCAATTCGATTTTGGTTTAGGTCAGGATTCAGACCCGGCCTCTCGGTGGGATACAAATGTAAACTGTTCAGCCCGGTGGAGGTATGTGCTCTACCGAGTGCCGTTCTCGTTGATTGCTGTTGATTTTGTTTTAACTAATACCATATGAATGTCTTCCACCATTGCATCCTTCAGGGAAGACGGCCTTGCATCAAGAAACAGTCATTTGTTGCTGTTCTTCTTCCTTTTGTTGTTTTTGTTGTTGTACATATAACATAGATGGTGATGAAGATGGAAAGACAGTTTTGCGATGATGTGCTTCTCTGGTTCTTGGTTCAATGTTTGGTTGAATCAGATCTGCCTGGAAACTCAGAGTACACTGTACTATAGGGATGACCTTTGCAAAAGTTTGTCTATGGGCTAGTACCCTGGGAAAATTTCCTGCATGGATAAAGATTGAGATTTGCCACCTTGCCTCATTCTGACCTTGTTGTCCTTGTATAACTGCCTGGGCATGCCAATACAGCTTTGCATTCCAAGTAAGTGATTCATGCATATTATAGGTACAAGCCTTGTTCTTCGATTAATAGCGGACCTACATTAGACATGTTTTATTCGCCACAAAAGGTCTGATAATATTCAGTGGACTTAAAACAGTAACACTTATGTCCATGTGCAAGCAAGAGAAATAACACGGTAATATTAAGAGATCTAGCATAGCATGTTTGAAATGCAAGATTTAATATTAATATAAAAGTATCACAATGATTTGTATTATAAATATTGGCTGGCTAAATTACAGCCAAAAGCACATCAACCTGTCATTTTCTCTGGACATTAAGATGTCATGCAAAAAACGATTCGTGAAATGATTACCCATTGAGTGAAGTGCAGAGGTGGAATATTGCCATGATTACAGCGACTCTTATGGGCGGACAATGGAACTTCCCAATAGAGAGCAAATGGTTCACGTTCCATTAATCATCGCGGAAGGGCAACTTTTCATTGCTGCCTGGGTTGTTGTCAAGGACAGATTGTCACACAGTACTTGTACTATAAGCAGATCCAGTCTACTGCATCCAAGAGTCAGAATAACTGATGGCTGTCAGGACTAAAGGATGAAGGAGCTATTACCTTGCAAATGACTTGACTCTATTATCTCAACAGCATTGATGCCTCACTTATAATCATTTATGTGATGAGGCTTTTACATCCTGATGAGTAACAGGATATAAACCAGCATATGCACTTCTGGATCTCTGGTACCCTGGGTGTATCCCAACGCTGGGAGTTCCACTGATTTTCCAACGAAAGTCTTGGATCGATGAAGGATGCCCAATATTTGGCTTTTGGAGTCGACTTTACTATGTGCGACATAACCAGGAAAAGTCATGGCTGATGGTCAGCAACCTGCTGGGTTGCAGGACGGCAACTCTGGTTTCGATTAGTCATGAAAATAATATGATAAATAATGGACATATCACTTACACATGTAGAGTAAAGTGGAGTCAGGTGCCTCAGTCAGGAAACATGGAGCAAGGTTCCTTCTTCCTCGGCCATTTTGTTTTGGATGCTGGACATGTTTTATTTCACACTGTCCACCATGCTATCAGCCTGAGAGCCCTCTGGTGTGGACTTTTGGAAAGTGTATGCACAACCAGGATGAAGGAGGTGACATCATCTTGCTCCATCTTTTCTGAGAGCAGAATCTGGCTTCACCCTTACATTTTGCCATGCTGTGGTCAACATATTTGCCAGTGACCACTCTGGATTCGATTAGTCATGAAAATAATATGATAAATAATTGACATATTTGAAACAACGCTCCAATCCTGGTGGCATTTTAAAGAAATATTTTGGTTTTTTTTGTCTATGTGTGTGTGTGTGTGTGTGTGTGTGTGTGTGTGTGTGTGTGTGTGTGTGTGTGTGTGTGTGTGTGTGTGTGTGTGTGTGTGTGTGTGTGTGTGAGTGTGTGTGTGTGTGTGTGTGTGTGTGTGAGTGTGTGTGTGTGTGTGTGTGTGTGTGTGTGGGCTAAAACCGTTCCTGACACCCACTAAGAAAAGGGGTCTGGGATCATTTAATGTTAACTTTCACTATAAATATCTTTGTGTGTGTACATATACTCGTATATATATATATATATATATATATATATATATATATATATATATATATATATATATATATATATATTTTTTTTTTTTTCTGGGTTGCTTTTTCCATGAGATTGATTGGCTATCTCCAAGCCGTGAGCCTGTTTGAGCAGAACAACTACGACGATGAGACGAGGGCCAAAATTGCCAGTACAGCAGTTGAAATTGGCGTAGCACAAACCGCCCGGAAGTTTTCAACCCAACTCGGCAAACATATGAATGAGAGCATGGTTCAGGGAATGAAGTCCACTTACCTTAAAAGTCTGAAAGCCAACACACAGAAAAGGATTATATCACTACCCAAAACAGCCCTGTGGCCCTGTACTTCTCTTTGGCAAAATGAACAATGCCATGGTGAAATATTGACCGACTTAAATCCAGCTGAGCAGTGGAGTGATCAACCGAAGAATAGTTGTGGTGGTCACAGAAGGAATTATCCTGAAACACGACAAAAACAGGCTTGGCGGGATGGTCAACATCACTAATTTCTGGGCCTAATGCTACATCGCTTGGGCTTTGGTAAACGGAAAGGCACCAAAGTAGTCAGAGAACTTCCCGAGGACTTCACATTTATCAGGACTGCGTTTTTGAACCGTTTAGACTGCCATTGAGGAGAACAACAACCCGGATGCACTTGTAATATGCATTCGAAAACGGTGTTCCCATGAAATCACAGTGGCAGGTTTTGACAACAAGAGACAAATGACTCTTGATCTAGCCATCAGCATGATAGAGGAATGCCCCACAGCTAATCTACACCGGCAAATCAGAAGGATGTCAACCCAAGTTCACATTCCCACCGGCCTGGGATGTGATGCACACTGAGTTGCATTGGAGCACAGACAATTCCATGTTGTCCTCTGTTGAGTAGGTGGAAATTCCTGCCATACAGAGACAAAGGAATGCGTTTAAACTATACCCAAGCCAGAAACCTCTTGACGATTTTCAGCGTGTTCACGGCACACCAGGGTCAGAATCTTCTGTCCAAGTTGAGACATAATCTTATTCTTATCGTGTTATTTGTGGCTTGTTATACAGACTCTCGCTGTTAGATTTAGTTGTCGACAAAGTTTAAAGACCAACTTAAGAAGTGTTTCCACAGCTGGTGTGCTGAAGAAGTCGTCCATCAACTTGAGAAAGATAATGCCGATCACCCATCCCATATGAACAAATGAGCCTTCATTTATTTATTTATTTATTTATTTATTTATTTTTGTATACAAAATCAAGGCTGATGGAAGAGCTAGAACATAGAATAGATCAGTATCTAACAGAACAAAATGGACAGTACAAAGAGGGGGGGAACCATCGACAGCAGGGTTGAGATACAAAATAGAAGGAAACTTGGACAAATAACTAATGTGGGGAAGATTGCGGAATAGGGGAGAATGGGGGATAAGTGTGATTTTTTTTTGATATGTGGGGAATATAGTCCATACAGGGTGGACTAGATGGATATAGAAGCAAACTAATGAAGGAAAAAAACTTGAGATTTGGAAAGAGGATGTGTGTTAATGGGGGTAGAAAGGATCATGGATTTGGATAGGAGATGATCTGAGATGGTGGTGAACAGCTGTCTTGAAGACTTGGAGGGAAGAATGAGATTGAAGAGGATGTGGAAGTTCGTTGCACAAGCAGGATAAAAAAAAATGATTGAATGAGTGGAGGTGAGCAGTGATTCTGGATTTTGAGAATTTCACCAGAATGGGGGGTGCTGGCAGACAGCATGCACACCGCAGAAACCTAGGGGGAAGGGCAGAGCATGGGAAGAGCAGAGGAGGCAGTCGGAGACAGAGAGAACACCGACCTGTCTGCAATGTGAAAGTGATAGGCCCGGAGACTGAGCTTCATCGTAGGAGATTACAACGACCTTGAAGACATTGGTTTCCACGACATTAAACGAAGCAAGGTGTGAGGCAGTCGTGTCTGTCCAGAGGGGAGAGCAGTACTCCATCAAAATGTGGATGAAGGTCTTGTCGATGAATAAGAGTTGAGGTGCTCCAAGGAAGGACTTTGTATGATGGAGGATGCCCAGTTGGCGATTGGGTACAACAAGTAATATTTATTCACTGAATTTAACTTTCGCCAAATTTACTTCACTGCGAAAGAAAGATCCAAACGAAAGATTTACTACTTTACAGTATGTATGCAAAATATTTGTTTTCAAAACACTATACGCATGATGCAGTTTCGTAAAGGACATACTGATCTTGCTTCAAAGTGCAGTTTCTCACAATTCGCAGTCTGACAACACAATGGAAATATCACGATTTGGAATCAAACTCTCCATTTTTATGATAGTCAAGCGGTGAAAGATACAAGGTTTCTTGAGAGCATTCCTGTTCATACGGAGTCAGATTCTGTCGAGGACTAGAGGGATTATCAGAAAGCATATAAAGGAATACAACCACAGAATATTGCTTATGAAGAAGAAAGCTCATGAGAAAGTGTACATGGTTGCAAGCAAGGATGTCGTGCCTGTGCATGAAGAGAATTATTTTGAATATAGATTGAAAAAGTGCTGGTAGAAACCCACACTGCTTTCATTTGGGCAATGTATCTGAGTCTGTCACTGCAGATGTTGATCCTTTTAGTCCTTTGTAGCACCATCTGTAATCTACATCTATTCCCAACATACATTCTCTCCTCGCTGCCATGATTTGTTGGATTGAGCAAAAAGATATATGTAGCTAGTGCTACAGAGAGTGTCAGATAGATTATGGCACTGTGTATGCAGGAGGATCAATTATTTGCACTGACAGAAGGGCGTCCAGGAAGAGGAAATTGAGATGAGCAGCTTGGTGGTTAAATGGGTAAAACATTGCTGCATTGCCTCCACTGGTGTTGGTTCTATTCCAATGGCCGATCAGCAGAAATTCTAACACATTATGGCAACCAGTGGAAACCAGTTGAGGATTAATTCGAGCCTTGAGACGTTTAGGAACTGCTGTGATTGACGCGATGCTCCATCAAGAGTAACAACTCAACCAGCACCACAACTTGCTGGCACCATTAATCGCATTATACTACCTGCCATAATTTTCGCAGTAGTAGAACAGTATTCTTTCCCTTTGGATGATTACCATCCATGGAGCATCATGGGATCGCTCTCACATTATAGACCAGGAAGAGGCTCCTTGAGGCAAGGCAATCAACTTGATGCTCAACCTGTACTGGAAATTTGTGCATTCCTCATGCTGCTCGTTCAAAAGGTGACTTTTTCCATAGAAATGGTGGGCTCATTACCGTCCACATTGCAGCCTATTAGGCTTATTCTTCACTTTGAAGGTACGCCTTGCTCCATGGTGCAGCTCCACGACTTGCACAGTCCCAAATATAAACAAGAACGAGCAATCAAAGATTGCAGACGTTCATCCAAGCCCATCCCTCGGTGTACTGCAGTTACAGCAGAGGGTGGTTGGCTCTTGAGAGAGGACTCCAAAGTGAAGGCCTGCTGGGCCGGTAACTTTGAGCGGTTGTACCAGGCTGATCCACCAACTGTTGAGTTGGACATCAGGGTGGTACAATCACAGTTGCTGACCCTCCAATCAACTGTGGTCCACATTCGTTTGTGAAAACACAGGCTGCGGTGAACCGGCTAAAATAGAGGTAAAGCTCCAGGGATGTGTGGCATCCATGCTGAACTTCTCAAGGCTGGTGGAAATGCTGCACTCGTGTCGTTGCATGCAGTTCTGTGCTCTGCCTGGAACACAGGCATCATCCCAACTCACTGGAAGAGGGGCCTTGTTGTCCCTCTCTGGAAAGGGGAGGGTGATTGCCAGGACTGCAACAACGACCGAGGGACGACGCTGCTCTCAGTGCCAGGCAAGGTCTTCGCTCGGATAATTCTTGATGGGGTTCTCCACCATCTGCTTGAGCACCAGCGTCCAGAGCAGTCCGGCTTTACACCAAAGAGGCCAATGATTGACCATATCCTTGCTCTTTGGGTCCTCACCTAACGCAGACGAGAGTTTCGGCAGGGGGTGCTTGCAGCCTATGTTGATCTCTGTAAAGCATTTGATTTATTGAATCGGGATGCCTTCTGGAGGATTCTTGGTCTTCGATGGGTGCCACCAAAACTGATCGATCTGATGTCTGAACTCTACTCTGGTACTGAGAGTGCTGTGAGATATGGTGGTCCAATCTCTGCCTTATTTCCAGTTGCTACTGGAGTTTCTCAGGGGGTTGTACTGGCCCCCACACTTTCCAGCACTTGTATGGACTGGATTCTGGGAGGATGTCGGATAGATCAAGCTGTGGTGCATCATTTGGGAATGTCAAGATCTCTGACCTTGATGTCTCAGATGATGCCGTCATCTTTGCGGAGATTTTAGAAATCCATTTGGGGGCCCTCGGGGTGCTGAATCAGGAGTCGGAGCCACTGGGATTACATATTTCCTGGGTCAAAATCTAAGATCCAGGCTTTCCGTGACATCTTGGATGCTGCTATCCTGTCAGTGCCTGTTTGTGGTGAGGATGTTGAGGCCGTGGAGAGATTCACTTACCTTGGCAGTGATATTCATTTCTCTGCTGCCTGTGAGTCAGAGGTCAACAGACGTCTGGGTCGAGCCTGGGGAGTCATGGATTCACTGGATCATGGGGTATGGCACTGCCGGTACCTGTGCGGGAGGACGAATGTCCGAGTCTTCAGTTCCTTGGTGCTTCCAGTCTTGCTCTATGGATGTGAGACTAAGGAATCTGACCAGGGATCTGAGATGGAGACCTAATTCCTTTGGTACCAGGTCTCTTCGGAGAATTCTTGGCTATCTCTGCTCAGACTTTCTGTCCAACGAGCGGTTGCTGAGAGAGACTCAAATGAGATTTATTACCTGCTTAGTCCATGAACGTCAGCTGTGGCTGTATGGGCATGTAGCTCGTATTCCTGCCGCTGATCCTGTTCACCAGATTCTCTCAGCGAGGGAGTCTCGTAAGTGGAGAAGGCCAATGGGCCGACCACGTGTCTCGTGGTTGCAGCAGGTTGATCGGCATCTCAAGGAGATGTGGATGGGCCAGGCATCTGCCTGGGGGATGGCCAGACGGTGACCCCTGGAGTACCGATGGAAAGTGGATGCAGGGACGCACTGCTCTGGCGAATGCTCCCATACCTGACCTGACATGACCTCCTTTTGTGCGGACAAACAAACAAGCAAACAAACAAGAAGAAGACGTCATGCAGAGCACAATACTTGCAAAATCCATAAAACAAATTTGACTTCAACATAATTGGTGGTTCAATTTAATGACCAAATATGCAACTCCTCTTCATATTTCAAGTTAATCGGATGAAAATTGACAATTTTTGACATTCTGCCTTTTTTAACCTTTTGGCCCTACGTGGACTTCCAAAATAATTGGTGGTTGAATTCAGTGACCTCATGTGAAAATCCTTTTCAAATATCAAATCAATCTGATGAAAATTGAGGAATTTAGAAATCTCACCATAGTTGTTGACCTTTGGGCCTATGTTGACATTCAATGTTGACCTCAAAATCAATTGGCTGGTTGAATTTAGTGACCTGAAATATATCCTCTTCAAATTTCAAGTGAATCAGATGAAAATTGAGGATTTTAGAAATTCCACCTGAGTTGTTGACCTTTGGCCAATGTTGACCCTTTGACATCAAAAACAAGAGGCTTCTTCCTTATGACAAACTCTACGATGTGGTGAAGTTTTGTGAAGATCGGTTTAAAATTGTGACCTGTCGGTGATAAACAGACGGACAGACAAACAGACAGACAAGCCGGTAGGCGACATGGCTGCTCGCTCTAGATGGAAAGCTGCCCGACGTGACTAGCCGATATTCATGTATATGCTGTCAATCAATTTAGCACAATAAATATGATTATCACAGCCATTTTAGTTTGCGCCCAGAACCCCATCTTGTGAAATTTCAGGCATGTTTCCAAAGAGACTCTAACAAATGGCAGCCCTGGTAATTCCATTTATCTATTCGCTAAAGAGTTAATTTTTTTATATGATGCTGTAAGACATTCTCCTTGGGCACAAAAAAACCAGGTCCCTCGGAGGTCCAGTTTCGGAGGTATTGATTTTTTTTTGTACAGTCCACAATAAGTATACGATGTAAGATAAAGTATTTTAGCTGTTGCTAAGCAACGGAGGTATGCATAGCAACCATTCATTTTTGTGTACATGCTAGCCACATTGTACACATTTCACCCAAGTTTCATCAAAATCAGATTCTTTCTCTTAGAGATATTCGCAATTAACCGTTTCTGAAATGTTCGATATGTACTCGCCCAAAACCTATCTCCTCCTACAAATATTTTTTGTTTGGGCTGCAAATTGGCATGCAGGGAGCTTGATAGATTGCACACAGAACTCTAAGCTTCGATTTTTCGATTTTTGATTTTTTTTTTCGATTTTTTGACCACTTTAAAGGGCTGTTGCTATGCCGTTGCTCGGGCCCTGGGTCCCATATTCGAAAGCACACGATTCCCAGAAATATTGGTCCTACCTTCCAAATTTCATTGGAATCGGTTGAGTGGTTTGGCCCCTAGGCTTGACCAAAGTTTCGTGGACAGATAGACAAATGGAAATGTCCAGAATAAGGGTGCTCTAAGAGCAGCCAACTCTAAGAGCAGCCAACAGACAAACGGACCCAAATGCATTTTGTTAGAGAGAGACTCAAGGGCGAGAGTCTTCTCTGTCGAGGGTAATTATACTCGTCTTAAGAAATCGTGATAACATACCTGCTGCAGGCCTTCAAAATGATGCGATTATGATTATTAGTGTGGCTGTTATCATGGCTTGAACTTTGGCTCAGGCAGGGAAATGTTCCCTTTCATGTCACCTTACCTGCAAAAAAAGGAAAAAACAAACAGTGCAATTAAAGCCATTTTCTACACACAATGTACGACCAACCTTTTTACAAATCGCCATGTTTTGAAATCTCTGATGCTAATTAAACGCACTCACTTTTGCCAATTATATTTTTGCTGAGTTTTGTGCTAATGACTTGTGGCCAAGGATAAAGCTTTCCGCCTTGTATACATCCTGGTAGCGGAAATTAACAGAGCTTTATACATTATCTTCCAAACAAGCAAATGACAAAAAAAAGTTTCCTTGGACAGAAAAGGAGAAAAAAAAAAACAAACAAACAAACAAAAAAACCAGAAGCTGCAAATTCTTCTGTTCTAAAAGTACTAATTAAGGCCACAATCCCCACAAGGCAGCTGCACACATTCTGGTGTGAAAAATATAACGTTTTAATAATTAACGAATGTTTCGTTAATTTGTCTTTTCCTCTCGAGGGATCACACAAAAAGGCTTCGCAGCTTCTCGCCAAAATTTCTGCCGCACATTTTTATAATTTTTAGTGGCCTGACGTGACATGAAAATTACCTCCTATTATCAGTTTGAGGCTCGTTGCACAGTTGTTTGTTAGCAAAGTTATACTGCATCTAATTTAGACTTAATTAGCCTCACTAAACAATTAAAGGCTTAGTTGGCTAGACAAGGAGATTATTTTGGGAAATTAACATCAAAACATGATTCCGCTATGAATGGAACTAAGGATTGGAAATAATTGCTATATTTGACAAAACAAGGAGCTGATGGTATGATGTATCAGTGAAGGACTGATCACTCCAGTGCAGTATTTGGTCTTCTGTTTGATTATGTTTGTACCATATCCTGATGATGTATGGACTGTGAAATCCCCGCTGATGGACCTCTGGTAGCTTGGCCTTGTTGCTGCGTTTAAGGATAGTGGAGTTGCAGCTGAAACCCGAATCCTATCCAGGTTCCATCTGGTGACTCCATCTTTGCTCTTGACTTATTCAGGTTCCTTCTGTTGATTTCAATGCAGTATTTAGTCTTATATATGTTTTTTTTGTAAAGCTTTTTGTTTTTTGGTCCATATGTGTCTTGTGATCCCCTACAAGCAAATGACATTCTGCATTGTTATGTTACAGCTAACTGGCTATGATGGACACGAGTCACTGTCAGTACACTGTCCTGTAGCTTGTGAAAATGAGGGGATGAGCTCACAATAGGCCGAACACAATGAAACAGTTACGTCTTTTTTTATATTCATGCGATTGGTTTATGTTGTGGAGGTAGAAAAGTAATACACACATCTAATGTGATGTCATTCTGGTCTGCTGCCTGGAGGCAGACTTGGTGCTGCTGAAGCAGCCGCACCACACTTTCAACTTCTCAATAGTAGACAGAGAAAGATTTTGCCATGGTGTCTATGAAAGGTCACCTATTCTTTGTGAAGGACAACATGGGATCTTTATCATCCACCAACTAATGCTGGCAGAGGGGGCACCCAGTTTCATTAATGTCCACCCGAGCGATGGCGCACACTTTGATGACTCGCCCTGCATGTGAAACACCAGGATGACATTTTGTAGCTCGGTTGAGAATCGAACATTGGCTAGATATTGCAGAAGTGAATTTGCATTGTGTGGTGGAGCAGTGATTTGATTTTCGAAATGCAAACATAGCATCCCACACAATACCACACGCACTCACTCGCAACCCCCACCGGCTAACCAACAAGGCAAACAATCAGCTCATCGCCAAACAACACCTATACACATTCCAAAGTACCTTGGGAAAAGGAAAGCAAAAGTGCTTGAGCAGGCAAATACTTTGATAGCCACTCGTGTGCATCCACATAATACCAGATCACACCAATTACGATGCAGGAATGAGCAGAATCCCAATGATGATTGCACGGCTTTGTTTTGACATGTAAATGGGTCCCATGCTTCTGCACGCAAACGGAAATGAGTCTCAAGTTGGCTGTTAAAAAACAAAGCAGCGTTCTGAAGCTAGGTCTCAGGGGCTCAAGAAAGCTAGTGCACCACAAGTGAAACGTCTCCTGGGGCAGACTGATCTTTGCTGTTTGTTTCAAAATTGGTGGAGGGTGTGTTTAGTCACATTTATTGGTTGGCTGTGCCTTTCTTGTATTAAAATAGATCATCCAAAGCACATCAACCTAATGCTAAGAGGAAACATTGTTACAGGCACTGGTCGTTCTGGTTTCCCAGTTTGAATGGAACAGTCGTTGACCTCTGGTTGCCCGGTACGAGTCCGACTAGTTGTTTTAATCACTAATGCAGAGGCCAGTCTGCGATTCCAGGTGGGGTTGTGGCTTTTGATTTCCACTACTTTCCCCGTTGGACACCATCAAGCCAACCAAGCTCTACACTATTTAAGCACCACCACCCTGAACCAATCGGGCCGAGTGAGCCAGAGCATGGCTGATGATGACCGAGAGTATGGCGAAGATTGCCGTGACCAACTACCCTCTAAGTCTAAGGGGATTTTATTTGACCACCTTCGGAGAATCACAACAACTAGAATTTATCACGAGACCGGGTATATTTATTAAAAGAAGCAATGGTCATGGGAAGGTAACACAAGAAGCAATGCACAAAAATAAATGATGCCAACATTACTCAATCAATCGATACTAATAAATGTCAGTGTGTGTGTGTGTGTGTGTGTGTGTGTGTGTGTGTGTGTGTGTGTGTGTGTGTGTGTGTGTGTGTGTGTGTGTGTGAGAGTTGTCACCTCCGTAACTCCAAAACTACAACACCTAGCAGCCTGAAACTTTACATGCCAATTAAGAAAACCCAATGAAGTGCATGACTAAATATTGGGTGTCTGGGTTAATTAAAACACCCCTTTTGAAGATAATTAACAGCAATATTTAATTATATCCTTCATCAGGCGATCCTCGGCCACCTCGGTCTCTGGGGTCTTCAGGAGGTTCCTGGGTAACCTTGCTGGGGTCTGAAGCCGCCATGTTTTTTGGCCTGCTCAACCATGTCACTGTGTGTGTCAATGACTTGGAACAGGACACAATGATTTCCATGACGATAAAGTTTTTTTTTTTTTCACTTTCCTCACTCATATTATCGAATGCCTGTTCATCATAGCTGCAAATCGCTGGTTATATTGCAGTGCTAATGAATTCCCGGAGAGGCCAGCGTTCGTTGCTTTATTTCATTTGCACATATGAATAACCAAGAGAATCTCTTAAACTAAGCAAAATTACAAAATTTAAGCTCCAGATTTGAATGCATCAGCAGGTCTGAATCCGAAAAAAAATTGTTGATTTGTTCAATTCGGACATAGTTTGGCATTCGGACATTGCTATCGCTTGCCAACCATTCAATTGGAGTGCTTGCTTGAGTGCTCAAGCCACTTGCCGAGAGCCCCATAGTGGACGGATGTGCAGTTCCTGTCGCAAACGGGATGTAATGTTGGCAGTTGCTGTGAAGAAGAGGGTGATCTGATAAGGCGTTTTCACTACAGCGTGGATTTAATTAAACGATAACAACAACCACATGGGCATCGTTCCCTCAACCTCTATCTTCACAGAAGCGGGTGTCACCACATGGGGTTGTGTGACCAGTGTAATGTTCCCGAGGATTTGGATCATGTTTTCTCTCTCTGCCCTCAGTATGATGAGCCCAGATCGCTTTGACTGCATTCTGTCTGTGTCTTGGTGATCATGTGGTCAGACCTTCTGGATGTGTTGTGCCATCTGACTCAGAAGCACCTCAATTCTGTCGATCACTTTTAAAATTCATTAAAGAAAGGAGCCTAGAAAAATCAGCCTCCAGTATCCATATCCGAGGTGCTTAGGTGCGCGGCTCTGAAATCGCATTTAAACCCCAAAAAGAAAGAAAGACCAACCACACTACATCGTTCATTCACTGCCAACACTTTTGTTGCACCACATTATTCAGAGCGAGTGGTTCGTGCTCCGTCATCCTGAGCGACCGGTTCATGCTTCATCATCCTCAGAGTGGTTCGTGCTCCATCATCCTGAGCAAGCGGTTCATGCTCCATCATCCTGAGTGAGCGGTTCATGCTCCATCATCCTGAGAGTGGTTCGTGCTCTGTCATTCTGAGCGAGAAATTCGTGCTCCGTCATTCTGAGCAAGAGGTTCGTGCTCGGTCATTCCGAGCAAGCAGTTCGGGCTCCGTTATTCTGAGTGAACGTTTCGTGATGAGCATGATCCCGAATGCATGAGAAGTTCTAAGGTGCATAGGAAGATGGATAATGTCCTGAAATGTAGGCAGCCACACAAGTCTCCATTATTAAGTTATTTTAAAATATCCCAAATTAATCAACCTCCATTTCATCTTCTGAGCCTCCCACCTCAACTGGACATCCTGCCACACATGAATATGCCTGCCACAAGCATTATGTACTGTATCCAACCACAATCATGACAACACATATAAGGTGTGTTGTTTCCTATTTGTTTTGACTTTGTTTGCCGCACATGCAGATTGCTAATTTTGTGCTGAGATTAGCAATTACATCTATTCTTCCAATAAGTCTTGCACTACTAGCAATAGCATTGTGGATTAAATTTGTTTGCAGCTTGTAAATACACCATAATTTTAAGCAACTTTTCCATCACCATTTGAGGATATGCACCTCCAAACTTGAATTGAACCTCCTCCATGCTTAATTGTTGGTTTCAAGCAAAGCTCTTTATAAGTTTTTTTCATCCTCTCACTTAAATAATATCCAAATTACTGAAATCATGACTCGTCTGTCCAAAGCACCTCTGACCATTTAACACCTGATGTTAATGATGAAGAACTCCTGACAATGAGTCATCCATTCGATTTGATGGGTTAATGTAATGGATTAGACATTAAACACTTCATATTAGCTGCTTCTGATATGTATAATTTACTTTGAGTTGTGGGCAAGATGAACACACTGGGTGAACAAGACAGATGCAGAAGGAAATGCTCAGGAGGGAGAAATTGGAAATTTGGAAGGAGGCTGGCTTGGGTTGGGTTAACAAGGGTAGAGGAGAACATGGTTTTGGATTTGGGATGATCTTCGGTGGTGGTGCATAGTTGGCTTGAAGACCGGAGGGCTTACCTCCCCGTTGCCTTCCCAGTCCACAAAGTCTTTGAGTTGTCTGTCTGAGACATGAACACCTGTCTCCCTCTCCCCACTATAGTCCCTCCACTCTCAACCTGCACCTTAAATTGTCTATTTGTGTTCATACATGATTTCAATAGTGTTCTGTATTGATTTGTTTAATTTATGTCTCCACTATCATGTATTCCTGTGGTTGTTTTTTTGTATACAATGTCAAGGCTCATTGAGGAGCGAGATCATGATTACTTTGGGTGTGCGGTGATAAACTCCTTTGAATATATTAGATCAAACAACTTTTTGTCTTATTGTTTATATGGAGTTACTTCCCCTAAATTCAATCACCCACCTCTGCTAACCTCGGATAATTTTTTGGAGTGACGATTCGCCTGCATTTTGCTCATGTTGGGCTCCAATATGAAGAACTAAATATTTATAGGAAAATAAATCAGCCATATTTACAAATGGAGAGCAGAGGTGGCTTCTGAGACATTTCAGGAGAGTGCACTTGATATCAGGAGCAAAACAATAAACTATCACAGTAAATTCTTCTTTATTCTACCTTCCAATAAGCAATGTAAAAATTACTCGATGAGGAATGCATGTGCAAGTAGGGATGTGTGATGTGGCTCTGTGATTAATCTGGGAGTGCGGAGAGTGTTGTAGCAAGTGAAAAGAAAAGAGAACGCGACAAGGAATTGTGTGATAGCGGACGGGGAAAATTTTTTGTAGTTGGACAGGCATTACGGAACACATGGGTATAAAAGGAAGAAGAGAACGATTTTATGAATGGAGGAAAGGAAAGAGTAACATTAAGTAAAGGAGGTAAAGCCTAGCTCGTAGCCAAGTGCCGTTTATACAGACAAGAACAATGAGCAACACATCCATAAATATTTACACAACGCACCGAAAGTACAACTTCCGACCGTGAAAAGCAACATTAATACAAAAAGCCAATAGAAATCTGTATCCTTATCTTTTGAGGCATATTGCTTGGAGGTATATTGCGACAGCATAATATTAAATAGATGCATTTGGTGGTCTCATAATGAGGACGTGAGATTGGTATCCCTAAGGTTGTGGGTTCAAATCCAATTGAAAACAGCACATAAGGATTTTTATTCCCTACTTCTGTAAACCAAGCTCTTTTCAGAAGAATTATCATGTCACAAGATTGTCGGTGGAAGCCAATTGGAGCAACAGTGCAAACCTTCAGAGAGAGGCCACTTCCCTGCTTTGCTTGGTCTGTTGTATATGGCACACTTGGCCACTAATTGGGGTTGACTCTTAAAAGCTGTAGTGGTATCAATTTGCCTTTGGTTTTGTAATATGTGAATATGCTTTAGCTTTGTTTTATCGGTGTTCATGATACAGTCTCCATAGATCACTTGAAGCCAACTTTTCTTTATGCAGAACCAGAGCCAACCCTCCCACTGACCAATGTGTCGATACCTACCACAACAATACCCTTACCGTTGTATACGACTCACTCTGGGCATCATGTATACTTCCCAGCATTATATTTTTAAGAGTCCATTTTGCTTGTTGACCATTTTTCTTTGCTGCGACTTTTTTTTTTACATGGACAGTCTACATCCCTTCTCCTACATCATAGTCCGTACATATTGTATTTTGTTTGTACCTTCCATTCGATTAATGCACGAGGAGTTGGAGCAGTGTAGCATTCTCATTTTTCCTCTGGTTTCATAATATATTTTCATAATATGTTCAATAATATGCTTTAGCTTTGGTTTAATGGGGTTTCCCAGCAGGGATTTTAAGAGCGGTTTAATAAGTAATCAACTCGGAATCCAAATATCTCGGACATCTTATCTTCCACGCTAAAATCCCTCAGGACAACTTGGAATCGGCACCAAATCTAATCAACCAAAAGGCAATGCTGTCCAAGAACCCCCAAATTGTAAAAAGCAAAATGTTTCTAAAAAGGAGCAATTGCAAACCATCACAGGTAAAGCTTTGCACCAAAGAGCATGCCATTCTTCAGAGAGCATTTAACACTGGCTTTTCTCATATGTGTGCTTAGGAAGCCAATTATTTGCTGACATTCTGTTATGAAATCCCTTTGTCTGCATTCTCGATATCCAGATGGCATGGACAAACCAGGGAAGGAGGGCACAAAAATTGTATGATTATAAAAGCAAGGAACCATCCAAATCATCAGCCAATAATTGTATTTTTTTTTCTCTCCATGCATATGTCATACATAAGACACATCTCTTGCGACTACAACCCCTTCCCCCCATTTCCATTTCTTGATATCTGCTCTGCCAATCATTGTGAATTCACAATATATTGAATTGTTTACTCATTTATAGTGAAGATGTGGCTGGGTTTAGACCTCAGTGAGACTGGTTATATTTTTCTTCATTCCATTCCTTCAAATTGTTTTTTGGATACATGATCAAGGCTTATGGAAGAGCTGTAGCAGAATGGAAGAGAACAAAATTAGGCCATGGGACGAATACTCGAAAAATGGCTTAGTTTTTTTTTTATTTTGTTCACTACCTCTGAGGCGCAATGCAATATACAGCTCACAATTCTTATAAAAATGCAGTGAATCACAATCGTCTTGTTCTTTTTGGAAAAACTAGTAAATAAAGGAGAAATCTGTGAACAAACGACACATTTATGGAACTAAAAACGTTGAAATTACTGTGTGCATTGATCAATATTATATTGATGAGCTATCATTAATAAAGAGTACAGTTTTTATGACAAACAAAATCATTCTTCTGCTTAACTGACAAAAGTACTTAACTGAAGTGAAGCCGATGGTTCCCCCATCACAAGTACCCACACTTCCCACCGAGAGTAAAGTTGAAAGATACTAAAAGTTCCACCAAATATCAATGGAAATAACCCAATATCAAATTTTGAGTTTACAAAATGTTTTAAAATGTTTAAAAATCTGCCATAATTGCAATTTTTTAGCATTTGACCTTTTGACTCTACCCCAGGGGGAAGAGCCAAAATGATACTGTTCTTGCACCTTCTTTCCATGTGGTGATCATAATTACGTTTGGTGAATTTCTGCCCAACAGTTTAGGAAGATAAAGCATGAGGGACGGATGGACAGACAAATGGAACCGATTATAATATCCCCCAATTTTTTAGCTCACCTGGACTTTGGTCCAGTGAGCTTATGTCTTTGAGCAGTGTCCATCGGTGAGTGAGTGAGTGAGTGAGTCAGTTAGTTAGTCTGTAAACGCTTCAGTCATTATTGCTTGAACCAAACAAACGATTTTGATGAAACTTGGCCACATGCTTCATTTATGATGCCTAACAAAAGGTGTAAATTGTCTTCTCGACTGGTAGTTTGCTGTAAATTGTCTTTGCAACTGTTGTTTTGCTCTGTAAACTGCTGTAAATTGTCTTCGCGACTGGTAGTTTGCTGTAAATTGTCTTCTCGACTGGTAGTTTGCTGTAAATTGGCTTCTCGACTGGCAGTTTGCTGTAAATTGGCTTATTGACTGGTAGTTTGCTGTAAATAGTCTTCTCGACTGGTAGTTTGCTGTACATTGTCTTCTCGACTGGTAGTTTGCTGTAAATTGGCTTCTCGACTGGTTGTTTGCTGTAAATTGGCTTATTGACTGGTCGTTTGCTGTAAATTGCCTTCTCGACTGGTAGTTTGCTGTACATTGTCTTCTCGACTGGTAGTTTGCTGTAAATTGTCTTCTCGACTGGTAGTTTGCTGTAAATTGTCTTCTCGACTGGTAGTTTGCTGTAAATTGTCTTCGCGACTGGTAGTTTGCTGTAAATTATCTTCTCGACTGGTAGTTTGCAATAAATTGTCTTCTCGACTGGTAGTTTGCTGTAAATTGTCTTCTCGACTGGTAGTTTGCTGTAAATTGTCTTCTCGACTGGTAGTTTGCTGTAAATTGTCTTCTCGACTGGTAGTTTGCTGTAAATTGTCTTCGCGACTGGTAGTTTGCTGTAAATTATCTTCTCGACTGGTAGTTTGCAATAAATTGTCTTCTCGACTGGTAGTTTGCTGTAAATTGTCTTCTCGACTGGTAGTTTGCTGTAAATTGGCTTCTCGACTGGTTGTTTGCTGTAAATTGGCTTCTCGACTGGTTGTTTGCTGTAAATTGTCTTCTCGACTGGTAGTTTGCTGTAAATTGGTTCTCTACTGGAAGTTTGCTGTAAATTGGCTTCTCGACTGGTAGTTTGCTGTAAATTGGCTTCTCGACTGGTAGTTTGCTGTAAATTGGCCTCTCGACTGGTAGTTTGCTGTAAATTGGCTTCTCGACTGGTAGTTTGCTGTAAATTGTCTTCTCGACTGGTAGTTTGCTGTAAATTGGCTTCTCGACTGGTAGTTTGCTGTAAATTGGCTTCTCGACTGGTAGTTTGCTGTAAATTGTCTTCTCGACTGGTAGTTTGCTGTAAATTGGCTTCTCGACTGGTAGTTTGCTGTAAATTGGCTTCTCGACTGGTAGTTTACTGTAAATTGGCTTCTCGACTGGTAGTTTGCTGTAAATTGTCTTCTTGATTGGTAGTTTGCTGTAAATTGGCTTCTTGACTGGTAGTTTGCTGTAAATTGTCTTCTCGACTGGTAGTTTGCTGTAAAATTGTATTCTCGACTGGTAGTTTGCTGTAAATTGTCTTCTCGACTGGTAGTTTGCTGTAAATTGTCTTCTCGATTGGTAGTTTGCTGTAAATTGTCTTCGCGACTGGTAGTTTGCTGTAAATTGTCTTCTCGACTGGTAGTTTGCTGTAAATTGTCTTCTCGACTGGTAGTTTGCTGTAAATTGTCTTCTCGACTGGTAGTTTGCTGTAAATTGGCTTCTCGACTGGTAGTTTGCTGTAAATTGTCTTCTTGACTGGTAGTTTGCTGTAAATTGTCTTCTTGACTGGTAGTTTGCTCTAAATTGGCTTCTCAACTGGCAGTTTGCTGTAAATTGGCCTCTCCACTGGTAGTTTGCTGTAAATTGGCTTCTCAACTGGTCGTTTGCTGTAAAATGAGATCAAGGGGAGGGGAGGACACAAGCTGAATGAAACACAGGAAGAAATGGAAGGTAAAACAGAAATGGAACAAACCAATCAATAACTAACAAACTAAAAGAGGTGAGGGAGGGAAATCACAATAACCTGGAAAAAGGGAGTGCTTTGGAATGGGGTTATTTGGGGTAGAAGAGATCATGAGTATGGATGGGGGATGACCTGAGGTGGTCGTGAACAGCTGTGTTGAAGCCCTGTCAGAAAGAATGGGACTGAACAGACTGGGGAAGTTGGTTCCACATGCAGAAGTCTAGTGCCAAATGTTGAGGTTCTGGGGCTCTGCGAAAATGTCGGCAATGACGTCTTCGCCAGATCTACCTTAATGGCAAGTTTTAACATGACAGCAACCGTGTGAATCCCCAAATGAGTGATACATGAAATACGCACCTTTTACCATGATAAACAAAAGCATAACACACACACACACACACACACACACACACACACACACACACACACACACACACACACACACACACACACACACACACACACACACACACACACACACACACTTCATCTTACAATTCAGAATTCCCTTTTGAGAAAAAGGCAGATCAGTTTGTATAACGTCATTCTTATCTGATATGCCAGCATGAGTCCGTGTCATTAATGTATTTTAGGGCTAACTTTGCTCATACAACGTCAAATAGCCATTCTTCATAAGAACCACACCACTGATCCAGACAGACTTCAACTAGTTGCAGGGATCCATAGTTTTCCACACCTTCACGTCTTCCAAGGTACAAATACTTTCGGTAAACAAAAGATGTTTCACTGAATCTAGATATAAAATGGTTGGAAAGTTTGTCTTGCTTCTGGAACATGCTGTATTCGGCAATGCTCCCTCGACAGTGTCCATTGTATTGACATATTCAAGCTTCGGGACAAGCTTTGACCACGATTAAATTATTTGACCATAAAACACACAAAGCACAATACCTAAACCGATTGTGGAAGTGGGTGTTTTTGTTGTTGGATTTTTTTTTTAAACTGTTACAGAATGATTGCGAAGCTCCACCTCGGATGGATTGGGGTAGCAGAATGCAGCTCCGGTGCGCTGCGGCAAGACTACAACCCTGTCCACAGGTGAGAAGGAAGGAGGAACAAATGAGTGGATGTGAGCAGTGAACATTGTGATGTGTCCCAGCGTCTTTTTCTACCTGTTCCCCTTTTACCCCACAAACAATCAGTAAACCAGCCTGGTGTTGGCTTAACAGTTAAGGTGACTGGCTGAAGATCTAAAGGTCCTGGGTTTAAGCCCCTGTCGTGCTGTCGAAATAACACCAGGTGGGTTAACTCAGCCTGTCATCCTTCCAAACTCAGCAAAATGAGTTCCAGCTAACTGGGGTAATAAGCCATTGCAGTGACCTGCGTCGGAGTGACGACCCATCCAGGACTGTACTACTTAGCCAAATGAAACTGCCCTACACACCTCACGGTTTGAAACCAACGGTTAGTATTATTATTATTATTATTTACTCTGTAAATCTGTTGCCCCCAGTCGTTTCGCTACTCCTTGAACCTAGACTTCAGCATCAAAATGTTGTTCTAACATGGCCACCAAAGGATCGTATTGGCCAGGATGTGACAATGATATGCAACAACCAGAAGGAAGATTGTCTGTTGTGAACCTAGTGGGAGTCAAACTTAAAACCTGACTGCTCACTGGTATCCATATTGCTCTCAATATGTGGCTGCGACAAATCTTTACATCCTCATTTGGGAAAGGAAAACTTCGGTTCTGCAGCTTTGTCATTCATTGGAATTGGAAGACATTTAATTTAGTAAAGTTTGAGAGACTGCTACATGTGTATAAAATATCAGAGTGCGGAATTTCATCCTTTCACCAAGGTGACCAAAACTTTGGTATTAGAAACATTTATTTTTCTTCCTTGGCTCTTTTGCTTCAAAGAGATTTCCAAACAAAACAAAAAAAAATTGAACTCATCCTTCAACTTAAATGTTTTTTCCTTTCCAGTCAAAATGTGAAACTTAGTTTTTAGAATGGCTTTAATCAGTCTCTCGGTGACAATAACTTTCCAGCAGCTGAAAATTCATTCGTGGTTCAACCTCTTTGCTGGGTTCTTTGTTATTCATTTGGAATCACGTTCAATAAGAGCTCTACATTTCTCCCCTTAAGGCAGGTGAGATAGTTCACAACGATACACTTCTGCCTCGAGCCCCTTGTGATCCACGCTCTCTGGAGGATCTCTAATTGGGTGGAAGTTTACTGAGATAATTAAATCGAAAATCATTGAGTATGTGGATACCACTTGCCAGTTGTCCAGACACTGGAACACCATCAGGAAAATTAGTTGAATTTGTTTGTCGATAACTTGATATTCCTGAACGTATTGATTTTGATGGTCATGAGCAAATGGTTCACCTTCAAACAAATTATTTAGGTGAGACTTTTAGGTGGAACGATGTAATGTAACGATGATCATAAGCAGTAGCAATTAATTACATCCACCACTGAAGGTGGGCGGAGGTTGTTTATTCACCTTTGCTCTATTTCGTAAGTTAGTCTGGTCTGTTGTTTTATCTGATTTTTTTAAGCGTGAGGGACGTCACTCCCTAAGGGAGTGCCCGGGGTCGGGGGGGGGGGAGATAGGGCATGGTGGTGGCGGTGGGTCATGCAGCTGGCGGGAGGTTAATATTCTTCTTATTATTCTTCTACCTCTTCTTTACTGGTTACAATTATTCCCACATTTTGGTTGAGTTGGCTGTTGGAAGCTTGTTCCAAGTCTTTCAAGAACTAGCTTCTCAGGTCTGAATGGATCAAGATGTAAAAGGAAGAGCAAAAAGAGGGCAGAAACAGCAACAGCAGAGTTGAAGGCTAATATAGAATGAGATTTGGACAAACAATGGGTGTGTGGAGGAATGTAGAGCTGGAAAGGATGCATTGGTGGACTTGTTGGACCCCTTTGGAGCATTTTGGACGCTTTGGACCTTTTATATGCCTGGTGTTGGCTTAATGGTCAGGGTTGCAGGTTTTGGATCCCAGGGACATGAGTTCAAATCCTGCTCAGTCATTGAATTAGTATAAGGTGGGGTTGACTCAGCCTGTCATCCTACTGAGGATGGCAAAATGAGTACCAGCTTGCTGGGATGATTGAGCCATTCGAGTATCCTGCATCAGAGTGGCGAGCTCTCCAAGATTGTGCCCAATAGCCCAGAAGACTGCTTTGGCAGCACTGACGCTCTCTACAGAGTATGGTCCCAATAGATGGATGGAAAGGTGGACCTTTTATAACCTTCTTTTCCCCTTTCATCTTTACATCATTTAGACTGCTTCGATGTCTTGATCCTTTAGATCCATTGACCCTATTGAGATACTTTAAACCTTTTAGACCCCTGAAGACTCTCAAGCATTTTAAGATGCTTTAGATCCCTTAGACTCTTGAAGATATTTACACCATTTAGATCGCTTAGACGTGTAGACCCTCAATGGGCACTATTATATTTTTTTTGAATACGAAGTCGAGGCTCGTGTAAGAGCCAATACACAGAAACATATAAAAAGGCAGGAGACAAGAGGAGCGGGAGAGGGAAGCACAAAATAGTTGGGAACAAAGACAATGAGATATCTGTGGAAGAAAGAGGGATGGGGATTGGTACATGGGGTAAACAAAATGGCACTACAGGGACTTTCAGGAAGGAAAACAGGGAATTTGAAGGAAATGGGTTTGGAGTGGATTAACAGGGGTAGAAGAAATCAAGATTTTGTATGGGGGAAGATATGAGATGGTGGTGAACAGTTGTTTTGAAGACCTAGAGGGAAGAGTGAGATTGAAGAGTGTGTGGGAGTTTGTTCCAGAGTTGGGGAAAAAGAGAACTGAAAGAGTGAAGGTGAGCTGTGATTCTTGATCTTGGCAGTTTCACCAGAAGGGGGTTTTGGTGCACCTTGAACACTCTGAGGAAATATAAGGGGGACAGATCACGTACAGAGAAAATGGGGGGGGGGCAAGGTCAAAGAGGAGATGGTCAAAAATAGAAAGACCACTGACCTGATCTGGTGCAAGAGTGAGAGACCCAAAGATTCAGTTTCATCACGGGAGATACCATTGATGCTAAAAGCCTTTGTTTCCACAGTGTGAAGTCGAGCTAGGTGTGAGGCAGGAGGACCACCCCAGAGGGGGAGCAGTACGCCATCAGACTAAGGATGAAAGGTTTGAAAGTGGTTAGAAGCTCAGGTGTGCCAAGGAAGGACTTTGCATGACGGAAGATGCCTAGTCGGCGACTGGCTTTGGAAGCCAGCTTGGAGATGTGGCTTTCCCAGGAAAGATCGTGGCAGATAGTGACAACCAAAAGCTTAAATGAAAGTACTTCTTCAACGGGATTGTTGAGAAAGTAGATGGGGGGGGGGTGGTTCCAGTTGATCCTTTTGGAGAGACATGGTGAGGGTGTAAGATTTGTCAGGATTGAAAGACAAATTCCAAGTGTTTGACCAGCTTGTGATTTTGTCCAGGTCTGCAGAGAGTGAAGAGGCTGCTACCTGCAGATCAGAGGGATGAGAGATGTTACAGCAGAGGGTGGAGTCATCAGCAAAGAGACAAAGAGGATTTTACAGAGAATCTGAGAGATCATTGATATAAACCAGAAAAAGCACAGGGCCTAGAACACTGCTTTGAGGAACTCCAGTCTGCATGGGAAGAGCAGATTAAAGAATTCAATTAAGAGCCACACATTGACTCTGACAGGAGAGGAATTCCACGAGCCATGAGTGGAGATTGCCTTGGATACCATAAGAAGAGAGTTTGGTGAGCAGGTTAGGGTGCCAAGCCGTATCGAAAGCTCGCATTATGTCTCAGGAGATGGCTCTGATCTCATGTTTGGCACTTAGGACATCCATCCGTTGATGGGAAAGCAGAAGTAGCATGTCCAACATTGATTGACCTGGTCTAAATCCAAAATGATGGTCAGAAATCAAGCCATTGGAGAAGAAGGATTTAATGTCAGAAGCGATGATGGATTCCATGACCTTGCTTATGATTCCGAGCAGGCTGATTAGTCTGTAGTTACAGGGATTGCTTTTAACACCTTTTTTATGCAGAGCTGTAATGTTTGCTGATTTCCAAGCAGATGGCAGATGTCCTTGAGAAAATGAGAGGCTGAATAGAACAGAGAGAGGTTGAGCATGAGCAGCAGAGCAGGTTTTTAGAACACAAGGGCTGAAGCCATCTGGACTGGTTGAAGAATCTGAGTCGAGATTTGACAGCTATCTCTCCACCTTGTCAGGAGAAAAGGACACAGAGTCCAGGGACAGCTGGGTTTGACTGGGTAAGGTGGGTACAGAAAGCGATGGGTTTGGGACACAAGATTTAGAAGCAAACACAGAGTTTAGGCATTCAGCCTTTTCGTGTGTAGTGTCAGCTGTGCAGCCATTTGATGTAAAGGAGGGGATGGAGTGTGAGCATATACTAGAAACGGACCTAACTCGATGCCACCAGGATTTGTAGGAGGGAGATAGGTTTGAGAGTTCAGACTTGAAAGGAGAAAGATGTTGTTTCCTGGCTCTTCTCAGTGTAGATACACACTTGTTCCGAGCTTTGTGGAAGGAACTGAAATTGCCTTCAGTAGGATTTGCTTTCCATGAGGCAAAGGCAAGTTGTATCAGGACAACTGCCTCACCACAAGCTTCAATGTACCATGGGCGAGAGGAAGGGTATGACAACTGAGACGAGAGGGGATAAATCTGTGCATGAGAGAGAGCATGTTCCTTTGAAAGAATTCCCAGGATGAGTTGATGTCAGAGAAAGTAGAAATGACACTTTAAACCCTATAGACCCCAAAAGACCCTTCAGATCCATAAGACTCTTTAAGACCCTTCAGACTCCAAAGGCCCTTTAGAACCCCCAAAGAAAGTAGAAATGACACTTTAAACCCTATAGACCCCAAAAGACCCTTTAGAACCACAAGACTCTTAAAGACCCTTCAGAGCCCAAAGGCCCTTTCGAACCTTAATTGTTCTTAATTGACAATTAAGAACCCTAATACCATGTAGACCCTATAGACCCTATTAGAACACATAGACCCCAAACACCCAAAGACTACTTAGACTGCTTCGAACCCAAAAACCCTCAAAACCCCCAAAGACTCAACAGACAACATTTGAACCCTTAGACTCTCTTGACACTGAAAACCCCATAAAACCTGTTAGAACCGTGATAGCGTCAAAGACTCTATACTTCC
Organism: Eptatretus burgeri; assembly: GCF_056783735.1. Lineage (NCBI taxonomy): Eukaryota > Metazoa > Chordata > Myxini > Myxiniformes > Myxinidae > Eptatretus > Eptatretus burgeri. The sequence goes on along the minus strand of NC_140977.1, from coordinate 33,406,939 downwards.
CATTAGACCTTCTGTTTCTGGGCCTTCTGCAGTATCACCTGCATCACCGATAATAATAAAAGGGCCCCCCACTGGTAAATCATCTCAGTACTAAGCTAAAAGGATGCAAAATAGAAATGATTGATTTTCTCTTTCTTATTTTTAGGTTCTGCTCATCTTGGTTAGTGGCATAGTAAAAATTCACATGTGGCGAAGAGAAAAGTCCCACGTGGCATAGAAAAAGTTCCACGTGGCATAGAAAAAGTTCCATATGGTGAAGAGAATAGTCCCACATGATGAAGAGAAAGGTTCCATGTGGCAAAGAGAAAAGTCCCACGTGGCACAGAAAAAGTTCCACATGGTGAAGAGAAAAGTCCCACATGACAGAGAGAAAACAGCTTAGCCATCCCAGAAGACAAGTAGCACAGCATACTTTGTATAGTCAGGTCAGGTGTGTGAGCTTTCTGTTGGTGTCCACTTTTCGGGTCAGGTGTCCACTTTCCGCTGGGACTCCAGGGGTCTGTGCCTGCCCATCCCCAGGCAAATGCCTGGCCCATCCCATCTCCTTGAGATGCCGATCAACCAAGAGGCATGTGGTCAACCCATTGGCCTCCTCCATCGACAGACCTCCCTCATTGAGAGGATCTATTGAGCAAGATCAGTGACAGAAAAATGAGCCACATGTCCCTACAGCTGAAGCTGATGCTCATGGACTATACAGGTGACAAATATCATCTGAATCTCTCTCAACAAATGTTCATGGGACACAAGGTCTGACCAGTGAAAGTCAAGGAATCTCAAAAGAGACCTGGTACTGAAGGAGTTTCTCTCCCGGTCAAAAGTTTTAGAACACCCCCGTTTTTCCAGTTTTTACTGAAATTTAAGCAGTTTAATGCTTCAATGTACCCTGAAATTAAAGCATAGAACAAAAAAACAATTGCAGATAAAAAATAAATCATGGAATCGTTTTGTTGAACAAAATTTAATCTAAATTTTTGACTCATCAAATTAGCCCCCTTTTGCAGATATAACAGACGAACATACTCGTGGCATTCTTTTGACAATGGAGATCAAATATTGTTCGGAAAGTTCTTCCCAACACTGTTGCAGAAGTTCTCTTAAATATGTTGCACTTGTAGGTTGCTTTGCTTTCACCCTTCTGTCCAGTTCATCCCAAACCAGCTTGATGGGGTTTAAGTCTGGAGACTGAACTGGCCATTCCATGATTTCAAGCCTATCGTCTTGTTCTTTTCATCTAAGGTAGTTCTGACATAACCTGGAGGTGTGTTTTGGGTCGTTATCTTGCTGTAGGATGAACTCCTGACCAACTCGGCATCGATCAGAGGGTATTGCATAGCGCTGCAAAATGCTGTGATAGCCCTTTTGGTTCAGGGTGCCAGTCACTCTGTGCAAGTCGCTGACTCTGGATCCAGCAAAAGAGCCCCAGATCATCACGCTTTCTCCTCCATGATTGACAGTTGGTGTCACACACTGAGGAACCATCCTTTTGCCTACTCAATGGCATACAAAAACCCTGCGTGATGAACCAAAGATTTCAAATTTTGATTCATCGGTCCATAAGACCTTCTTACAGTTTTCAGTAGTCTACTGGCGGTGCTTCATGGCCCAGGGAAGCCTCTTTTTCTTACTTTGCCATCTTAGCAATGAATTTCTTTCTGCCACTCAACCTGTCAAACCTGCAGCTCGAAGTCTTCTCTCGACAGTTGAAACTGAGACTTCCTTACTTCTACCAGTGTTAAGTTGTGCTTGAAGCTGCTGTCCTGTGAGCTGCCTATCACACAAGCTGTTGACTCTCAGAAACCTGTCTTCTGATTGTGTTGTGGCTTTGGGTCTGCCAGACATCTTCCTGTGAGAGTCTCCTCCAGTTTCCAATTACCTATTAATGGTGTAGGAAACTGTACTCACTGACACCTGAGCTTCTTTGCAATTTCTCTAAAGGGAAGACCTACACTTTTAAGGGTTATAATGGTCTGTCTGTCTTCCTTTGTTAATTGTTTTTTTTCTCACCATTACGATAGCAATATACTACTTCCTGCAGTGCAACATTGTCCAAATAATGTTTCAGAGGGTGCAGCAACACCGTCTGTTCCAACACTGCTTTTTTCAGACAGAGGGTTTGTAATTAATCAACAAAAGTTGGGACACCTGTAGCAATTGTTCGCCTCAACTTTCAATGCTTAATATACTTCCATTGCTGCAGAACAGCTGCAGTTGCTAACCCGTTACTTGTTCCCTGAAAAGGGCCTTTTTAAACAACTCTGAAATTTACATTATTTTTCAGTTTTTGGTAACCTAAACTTTCTTTTTTAACCTCTGGCAGTTTACTGGTTAGCTTTGTACCATTTGAGGTTATTCAATGGACTTGAACTGTTCATATTTCAGTAAAAACTGAAAAATGGGGGTGTTTTAAAACTTTTGACTGGTGGAGTAAGTCTTTATCTCATATTCTTGGTCAGAGTCCAAGTCTCACATCTGTCAAGCAAGACTGGAAAGACCAATGACTTAATGAATCGAAGTTTCCTCCTGCGTCAGTATCGACATAGCCACACCCAAGGGTCCATTGGGTTCATGGCTCCCCAGACGTTGCTCGATCTCTGGCTCACAACATGCGGAAACATGAATATCACTGCCAAGGTCAGTGGATCTCTCTGTGACCTCAACATCCTCACCAGAAACAGGGACAGATAACAGGGAAAACAGGGAAAAGGGCCTTTCCTCACCATCCTCACCTCATAACATCCTCACCAGAAACAGGGAAAAGGGCCTTTCAACTGGTTCAACACAGCATGGGTTTCTACAAGCGAACATGGTTCACAATTGTTTGGATGGTCAGCAATAGGGACAGTGACACCTCTGACATCCAAATCAACAGCTGATGGGTCAGTCAGCCACTCTAAGTAACCGGCGGAACAGACCTTCACTTTGGACTCCATTGTCATGAGCTCACCACACTCCACTCTAACTGCAGTACACCAAGGGATGGGCTTAGAGGAACGCAATGCACAAATTCCTCTGTAAGCAGCACGAGAATCACTTGACCACAGGTGATGCTCTACCCCCTCACAGATTATTCGCACATAGGCCTCCTTGTCCACCTTTTTCACACGTACAGTTTTACGCCTCAGCTCCCTGAACAGCTCAGCTCTGCCAATCAGCCTGGCCCTGTGACTCTGGTCAATGGTATCCAGTGTTCCTTGAGAGACAAAATTCTTCTTCCCCCTATGGTGAGTTCCAAGACATCCATTGGCAACATCAAGGATGGTGGTCTTGAAGGTACTCCACAACTCTTTAGGATTCCTCAACGCACCCAGACCCCCCCAAATCCCCACTCAGCCTGTTCTCAAACTCCTCAGCTACCCTCTCATCCATGAGCTTGCCAATGTACAGCCTCAGCAGGGATGGAACCATTCTCCTAGATTTTAGCTGCAACTTCAGAGTTGCTACAACAACCCTGTGGTCGGTATTGAGGAACTGAGCATGCTTGTAGACACAGCAGTTCTGAAGCCTCCTCTAGTGACCATCAACGAGCAAATGGTCAATCTCCTTTGCCACACCACCAGCGTTGTAATGTTAATTCCAGTGAGGAGGCTGTGGGCGCCGAAACCTTGAACCAGCCACCCTTAGTCCATGACTTCTTGCAAATTCAAGGAACTTAGTGCAATTCTGGTTCATAGCTCCAGACCCATGGGGACCAACAAGTGTCTCATAACCATCCCTATTAGTGGCAGTTGAGGCATTGATATGCCTCAAGACAAGAAGAGTATCTCACCTGGTGTCCTGCTCAACCGCAGACCCAAATGCAGCATAGAATGTGTCCTTTATGGTGAGATCACTAACCTCAGTTGTTGCATATCTAGAGACCAAGGAAATGACATCCAAATAGTGACGAATCCTCAGTCTCATAATATGCTTTCTGACCAGTGTTACCTAAATTGTCATGGGTGTCAGCTTATTGGACAAAGCCACAGAAACTCCTTTGGCATGGTAATCATCACAGCACCCAGATCAGTAGTCAGTGTAACCACCTGCAATGATCCCACCACTACCTGGTCTCTGAACCTCAGATAGTGCTGCAACTCAGAGAATATTCAAATGCTGGAGCTCAGATGATAGCAGAGTCAGGTGATCATCCTCTCTTAGAGTTAGGACAATTCTGGGGCACCCACCAAAAGGGAGTGCCTCAGGTTAACCTGAGGAGACCACCGCCTGGTGGACGACACCACAACACCAACCCGACACACATCACCGCAATCCGACCCAGGAAGGTTACCCTGTGCTTTTCCTCCTACCATCAAAGAATAGGGGTCCCAAAGGCGTTTGCCCCAATCCCGACATCATGTGAGCTGCCATGTGAAGGCAGTCTGCTTTCATTTTCTTTGCGTTTTTGTTTGTGTTTGTTGTGGAATGAAGTGTTTTATGGGAGCTGGAGTGCAAATCCTGCCACTATTCTCTTAGAAAGAGGTACCGCACTGCAGGAGGATGTCTGCAGACACAGTTGGGACCACATATGGATGGCCGTTTTCTCACAAGGAGCTCCTCCACCCTTTGTCAGGTTTTGTTTTTAATCCTGCTGGGTGTCCATATCCATACACTCTCCTCATCAGGAAACCTGGTGGGGGAGACGGTTTAGTTGCCGACAACCCGACCATGAAACAGTTTAGTACAGGTTTACATGGTACCTGCAGCAAGTCACAGATCTGATCCTGCCTGACCTGACAATAAATAATATATTGTGTAGTGTCGTATTATCAATAATAAATCACCCATCTCAATGAGTTCCATACATTTGATGTTGTGCTCATGAAGTAGAAATCAGCTTGAATAGAAGGGATTATAAGCATGATTGATCTCACTCTTCCCTTAAAACAATATCACATATGGTGAAAGGGTCAGTCAAGTTCAATTTGCCACTTGGGGCATTTGCTTTTGTAAATAATGCACTTGATGACTACATATCACTTTAGTAAACAATATTGTCAAAATGTAGAGATCTAATTCCAGTTCTACATGTGTATGGCGTGATAAGCAACCCATTACAGCATGGTCAATGTAAACATGTGAAAGGCAGTTGCCCAATACTGAAAGAATGAAACTGGTTGTATTCTTCAAACCAGTTTATTTACCATGTATTTATGAAAGGCTGATCTTGCAATGATAGTGAGTGATTGAAATATTTTGTGAACTTGAATCGATGAGGGGCATCGAAGAGTAATGTCATAATATTGTAAAGGTACATGCAAAATGGAGAAAAAAAAATCAACAGAAAACATGCTCTCTCTCTCTCTCTCCCTGCAACGTCCTGGTGCAAAAACATAAAAAAAGTCGACAACAAAACAACAGGGATCAATCCACAAAGGCCAGTATTTGTTTTTTTTCATTTTGGGTTTTCGAAGTCAAGGCTCATGCAAGAGCTTGGACACGGAATGGACCAGAAAATAACAGAACAACAACAACATCTCAGACACCAGACTCGGCGGTGTAATGGTTAGAGTGCCCAAAGGGAGGAGAGGAGGAGGGCATGAACAAGCTGGATACAAGCTCAAACACAGCAAGATTTAAAAGGGAAAATCAGGAATGAAGCAGAAATACTAATTTTTTTTTTTTTAAAAGAGGGTGAGCGAGAGGTGGGGGGGGGGAAATCTAAAACCTGGAAAAGAAGGGGTGGGTTTTGGGGAATGTTAATGAGGGTAGAAATAGCATTATTATGGATTGGGGAGTGTGTGGGGGTGCCCTGAAGTAGTGGTAAACAACCGTCTTGAAGTACTGGAAGGAAGAAGTAAATTTATCAGACTGAGGAAGTCAGTTCCTAACGTGAGAGAAGAGGGACAAATTAGTGGTGGTTCGTGGTGAACCTGGATTATGGGAATTTCACTAGATATGGATGATGGGCAGACCATGTGTGCTCTGGAGAAAACTTGAGGAGTGGGGAGGACAGCGCACGGACAAGGCAGAAGGTGCATCGTGGGAGATTCAAATGATTTTGAGGACCTTGGTTTCCACGGAATCAAGATGCGCAATGTGTGAGGCAGACGATGGAGGGGACCAAATAAGAGGAGCCCTCCATTGGGCTGTGGATGAAAGCCTTCGAAAATGATAAAAGTTCAGATGTGCCAAGGGAAGTCTTTGTAATCGAGAGGTTACCATCACCGACACTCATTAATTGGTGAGCCCATTGTGATCCTGTCAACATTTTATCATGTTAAATGATAGTCCTCCTTACGTCGCACCTTGCATCGCAACTGTGAGCCTGAAGTTACCTCCCTTTTCGCCTCATGACCCCACACTCTGGTTCACTCAAATTGAGACTCGCTTTCTAACCCAAGGCATCATGGCACAAGAGATAAAAATCGGATATTTTTGTGGCTTCTCTTCATTCAGAGATAGCGCAAGAGGTGAGGGACCTTCTCATCAAGCCATCTACAGAAAAGCCTTATGACTCCATCAACACAGAGCTCATCTTCTGCATATCCTCTTCAGAGCTCATCAAGTTCTTATTTCGGAGGAGCTGGGGGACCATAAGCCTCTAGGATACCATGAGTAATTTGTGTCGCCCCAAAGGGGATGCTGTATGAGACTATTGCAAAGCCTCCGTGTGTGTGTGTGTGTGTGTGTGTGTGTGTGTGTGTGTGTGTGTGTGTGTGTGTGTGTGTGTGTGTGTGTGTGTGTGTGTGTGTGTGTGTGTGTGTGTGTGTGTGTGTGTGTGTGTGTGTGTGTGTATAAGTTGTATAATATGTCACATAAATATATGTGTATATCAGTGTATATAATGGCGTTTTGCAGAAGCTCCATTATATGAAGAAGAAATTGAGTTTTGTGTTGGTAGGTTAGAGTCGGGATGCTCCCTCTTGGTACCATTGTTGTGTGATTGCGGCCGCTGGATAACGGGATAGGGTAATTGGATTATGTGTGGACCCATTGCGTCCAAAATTTGTAGTCGAGGTTCACACACCCCCTCATCGGGCTACTCCGCCTGCGAACCTTGCTGTGCCACACACCCTCATTTATTTGTCACTGTTGATTTCTATTTGCAAGTGAGTTGATTTCCAGGTCGGCGAGTGAGGTTTACAATAGGGCCGAAGCTGGCTGCCTAATCTGCCCCTGCACATTCCTGCCCCCCATGACGAACGAGACAATCACAAGGCCGGCCACTGTCGCCTGCCGACCTGGTTTGTCTCACCTGTTTGCCTTTTCCCATTCCCTTTGCCATGGCTTTTGCTTTGCCTTGTTCTGCCTTGCCTGCCACCCTTGCCATATCCTCCCACAGCCATTGCTCATCCTGGTCCGGACAACTCATATGCCCAAAAGGACCACTTGCTCTGTGGCCCCTTCATAAAGGGGCCACGGAACAAGTGGTTCATAAAATTCTGGAGAGGGTCGAAGAAAAAAAAAACCTGCAGAGGGTTGAAAATGGAGTTGTTCATGTTTGAAGGACTGCATGTAAGCAGCCGGGAAGAGTTGCGCAGACATTCACTGTTGCCCCATGCTAACTTTTTCCTTTGCAAGTTCTGGGCCATGGGTGTGTAAATATGAGAATTGTCCATAGTTATTATTGTTGAGCCCACCTGTTTGTGTTTAAATTCAAATTCCATAAATTTAGTCGAAGGCTGTCCACGTGAGTCAGTTAGTTTAGTTACGTAACGCATTATGTTGTATTATTTTTGGGACATGTATGGAAATTTTGAAATGTCACACTCTGGGATCTGTAAGCAATTTGTTTTGGAGGGGACTACACTTACAGTATATGTTTACACGATGACTTGGTGCCTTGGGACGAGTATGGTAAAAGGGAGAAGGGTAGTGGTGCGGTTCTGCAAAGCTGGTGCTCTGCTCCTCCCCCCCCAATCCCCCGAGGTAATGGCACACAACATATAGCACTCCCAAGACAGTTATGTCGTTAGTATTCATTTTAGATAGCCATTCAATATTGTCTAGTGGGTTTATGGGACAGAATGCATTGTGTGGGCTGACATCACTGCATCAACCATCGCCAGGGCTTTTGTCCACACCTGGATTGCACGTTTTGGTGTTCCATCAACCGTCACTACATATCATGGTAGCCAGTTCGAATCAGCTCTATTTCGTGATCTGATTCAATTCCTGGGTACTAACTATGTGTGAACCACCACTTACCATCCAGCAGCGAATGGCATGGTGGAGCGTTTCCATTGCCAACTCAAGTCTTCCCTGAAAGCACATGACAACACACATTGGACAGATGTTATACCGACAGTCTTGCTTGGTGCATTAGCTGCTCCAAAAGATGACCATGGATGTTCCACTGCAGAGCAAGTATGCAGTGCAACTCTTTGTCTCCCAGCAGAATTCTTCTCAGCATCCAATGACACCTTGCCTGATGCCAGCAACTATGCCAACCAACTTTGTAAGGCAATACAGGGCCTCCAGGCGACACCAACATGTATGCCTTTGTCACACCCGGTTATTATTCCCCAGTAGTTTTCTCTGTCCACCCATGTATTCGTGTGGTGTGACTGTCTGAAAACCCTTGCAGCAATCATATGTCAGACTCGGGCGTAGCCAGGCTGAGGCAGACGAGGCAGTTGTCTTGTCGCTCATTTCCTGAAATATGATCTGGCCTGAGCCCTCTGGCCATCTGAGCTCCCTGGGGAGTAAACTATCAAAGCCACCCGGCAGTGCTCTGAATACTCTTATCTCCACTCCTATCACAATACCTAAATAGGACAATACGCCCCCCCCTCCCCCGACAGTGACTGAACAACCCTCCTCCCAGTACACTGATCTCATGAGGCACCAGCTCATGCACTTGGTTCTGTGATTGTGATTGAATGATGACAGAACATGTGGGGTCGGGCGTTGTGAGGGTGTGGGGTGGGTTTACCATGGGGGCTAAAATGTTTTGACACAAACAAAATTTACTGTTTGACTGTATGGAGAGATATATATATATATATATATATATATATATATATATATATATATATATATATATATATATATATATATATATATATATATATATATATATACACAGTATATATATTTTTTTTTTCATGATAAATGTGGTTGAAATTAACATTTTAAAATTTTGAGCATTGAAACTAGCCAAGAATAGGTTTCTGGGCATCAAAAATGCATTGGCTTCTGGGGGCCTTGAGCGGCCCCCAGACCCCTCGCCATAATGGCTTCGCGCCGTTGGCACTCGCAACGCTGCACTACGCGCTCCGTCACATCAATGAAGTTCACCTCTTTTCGCCTCATCGCTTTTGGACCTCTGGCTACGCCCTTGTCAGACCTTACAAAGTTCTACCGCACTCTGAGAAGACCTTCATACTCAATATTAACGGTGGTCGTGAGATGGTCTCCATAAATTGCTTGAAGACTGGATATATGTATATGTATATGTATATATATATATATATATATATATATATATATATATATATATATATATATATATGTTGTTGTTGTTCATCTTTCGGCTGCTCCCGTTAGGGGTCGCCACAGCGGATCATCCGTTATGATCCGCATACTGATTTGGCACAGGTTTTACGCCGGATGCCCTTCCTGACGCAACCCTGGTCGCCTCTTACGACACAGGGATCAGGATTTGGGTTTCGCCATGATTCCAGGCTGCTCTACACCCTGCCCAGTGCAGAGCCCCCGTCCTCAAGCGATCCTCCAACCCAAGCCTCCGAGTAGCCGGATTACAGGCGCACGCCACTACGCCCGGTATATATATATATATATATATATATATATATATATATATATATATATATATATATATATATATATATATATATATATATATATATATATATATATATATATATATATATATATATATATATATATATATATATATATATCTTCTTCTTCTTCTTTCAGCTGCTCCCGTTAGGGGTCGCCACAGTGGATCATCCGTGTGATCCGCATAGTGATTTGGCACATGTTTTACGCCGGATGCCCTTCCTGACGCAACCCTGGTCGCCTCTTACGACACATATTATATATATATATATATATATATATATATATATATATATATATATATATATATATATATATATATATATATATATATATATATATATATATATATATATATATATATATATTAACTTATGCAAAATGTTTTTTTTGATTTTGACCTTACTGCTTTGAGCTCCCAAAGTTAATTTGTGACAAAACTTTCTTCGATCAGATTTTTAACCACAATGCACCTAAATAGGCATTTTAAACAGTCATGAGGTCATATGATACATTATTTCCGTGTTGCACTCCAGAGTTAATTTATTTATTAACATGAGGTAATTTCTTTACTACAGCTTCACTAATTTACACCCTGTATGGCCTGTACATCATATTAGATCCTTTACACGCCTTGGACAATTCAATACCCATTTAGATCCCTTCATACCCATTTTGACCCTTTTCAGACGTATAGACTTTTTCGACCAATTTGTCACTTTAAAGTCCTTATGGACAACAATTTAAGACCATTTGGACACTTCTAACCCCTTTTGGCCTTCGACCCCTTTAGACATTTAGACCCATTTAAGACCCTTAGACCCCTTAGACCATTTCATCACTTTCTACCCCTTTATGTCCCTTAAAACACCTCAGACCCCTTTTTGACCTTTTAAGATGCTAAAGCCACTCTAGACCCCTCTTACACCCCTTAGAAAATCGAAAAAAACGAAAATCGTTTTGATGATGTTTTTTGTGCACCATTCACGTTGCATCACAAGTTGCAATGACAAATCAAAACTGATATCCCAAAGTGAAATTGAAACTACTGATATCTGGATAATCGAATGGGAAACCAGAATGAAATACTGAATGGAAATTGCCAAAAGCAAAGCTATGGGGAGTTTAGAGAGAGGGGTCAGTTTTGGGACTGACAAAGTGATGTGGAGAGGGATAGGTGCATGTAGGTGGTTGGTTGGCATGGAAAGAACTTTGGTGATCTTCCATCAGGCGGTAGGCCCAAAACGTGCCTAAATCCGTTTCCCAGCTGAGCTTTCCTAATATCATCCTCACTCCCAAGCAGTACTTCGGAGGTACAACGAGCATGGATTGGAAATCTTCGCTGGTGTAATAGAACGAGGTTGCCAAGGTTACCAGCTCCACCGACTGCAATATCTGCACACTGAATTCCCGTTTCTACCGATACACACTCATTTGAGGTGAGATGTCGACGAACCAGTCTGTGACGGGTACCCTGCTAGAATGTAAATATGCTTGATCTCAGGTTTTCGGTACCCGGTGCAACAGGAAGTGACGAGTGTAGGTTTTAGAGGTCACTGTGGTGGAATAAATAATCCACATGAATTCTGAATGCCTCGGACATCTTTTCCCTCAATTCTGAAATACTATGCCAACTACGAGTGCTGTTACAGTTACTGTTAGTAAAACATATCAATTTGATACTTCATATTTGTGAAGCAGATGTGACAGCATGCCTTATAGTTATATGAGATGTGAGACTTTACCACCTGAGGCATCCCCAGAAGTCAAAATAGTGAACAGTCAATTAAGACAATACTCCTAAAGCCACCATTACCTGAACACCACCTCACACAAACATGATATCTCTTCGCAAAGGCCACAATAGAAATAGCGAACATCAGAACAGTGCAGATGGGAAAGAGTTGCAAAGGGAATGACCAGCCAGCAGGAGGCATTCTCTGCAAAGTAGGAACAGCTGTCAAAGAAACAATATTTTCTGTTCTTTTTGGATTTGTTCCATTTAACAATGCTGATAGCAAATATCTTTCTTCATTAAAACTCTCGAGTGCAAGTGTGCTGTTCTATCCATAGAACACATACTGTGTGTACCATTCCCATTGTATTCAAGCCAAAAGAGTACAAAGCTCCTTGATTGTTCCATCAACTTGCTTCCTCTCTGACATGTTTACACAAGATGACGAAAAATATTTTTTAGTTCACTCGACCATCAAAATCAAAGGGTGCAAACAATGGGAAATGCTCAAATTCAAACAAATCGTGAAAAAAATCAAATTGAATACAATCAAATACGAAAATGGTACTCGGTGGAGTGCATACCTAGGCCAGGCTGAACAGTTTACGTGTGTATCCGAATGAGAGGCCGGATCTGCATCCGAAACATTCGTCCTTGTCACACACCAAAATCTCATCGGCTTGTTCTTGTCATCTATCTCACTCATCCACCAAGTTTTGTCATAATCCGTGCACAACTTTAGTCAAATGCATGAGTGTGCGCGTGTGTGTGTGTGTGTGTGTGTGTGTGTGTGTGTGTGTGTGTGTGTGTGTGTGTGTGTGTGTGTGTGTGTGTGTGTGTGTGTGTGTGTGTGTGTGTGTGTGTGTGTGTGTGTGTGTGTGTGTGTGTGTGTGTCGTTGATTGTTTTCTCCATAATTCGGGTTTTAGAAGGTGCAATGGAGTCCTCGAATTATCGACCTTCGTTTTGGTGAAGGATCGTGATTAATGGCCTAAGTTGTGAAGTTTTGCTGTTCTCAGAGTTTTGTCCTGTGGGCTCTTTTCAGGAACGTCAATGAGCCCTGAACAGCTTCCAACTTCATTTTGTTTGTTTATGGTAATGTTCCCAGGGATGTTTTGTAGGATGTCTGTGAGGTTCGTCTTTATCATTCCCAATGCTCCAATATATCATTGGTACAATTTTGGTGCTCTCCAGCTTCCAGGATATTTTCACTTCATTTTTGCAGTGTGTGTGTGTGTGTGTGTGTGTGTGTGTGTGTGTGTGTGTGTGTGTGTGTGTGTGTGTGTGTGTGTTTTGATATACCATACCATTATCTTTGATTCCCCCTTTCCTCGCTCTCCCTCATTCCGAGCCCTCGTCTCCCTGCTCCTCCTGCTCACTCTCCCACCCAACCTCACTCTCCCACCCCTCCTTTCTCCCCCTCCCTCCGCACTCTTCCCCCCACCACCTCCTCACCCTCACCACTCTCTATCACCCCCACTCCTCTCTCACACCCCTCTCTCTCCCTCCCCCCCTCAGTATTCCCGTCAGCAAAATGATGGGTGGTATTTGCTAGGATATACTGAACATATATATATATATATATATATATATATATATATATATATATATATATATATATATATAAATATATATTTGCAGTTCGAGGAGCCGCATGCCTCCAAGGCAATGGCATCCAACATATAATGGTCCCAATACAGTTATTCCATTAATATATGTTTCGATAGTCCCTTCAGTTTTGTCGTGTGGGTAAAATGGGGTGACGTGCAAAGTGGGGATCTCCTAGCTCGGTTTGCTTAAGGCCCGGTCACACCTTGACGTTTTAGCCAGCGATGGCAACGTATTAAAATGTATCTAAAACGCTGGCTTACGTTGAACTTTTGATGTTTTCTTTTAAAGATTCGGACGTATTCATAGCGACTTGGTCTTATGTATAACGCATTGGTAACGGACACAGAACGTTTCGTTGTGTTATAGATAACTTATACCAACGAATGCTGAACCTGTTGTCGGCCTACACAACCGATGCCCAACGATAGTCCAACTTAGGCATAGCGCGTTGCACGCATCGCCGACGATGTCGTGACGTAGCCTATTAAAAGGCTGACGCACAACGATTCGAATCATAACTGCCGTAGAAATGGAAGTGTCAACATCGCGGTCCCACCTTGGCGATCTTGCTAGCGTATGCCGACCTAAGAAAAATGTGTCTGAAACGTTGGGGCACATCAAATACGGTATGAGGA